>NC_137957.1:35576116-35853072 GCF_963924665.1 Micromys minutus | reverse complement strand
CTCCTCCTCCTTCTCTTTATCATCATCATTATTATTACTATTATTATTATTTTGGTTTGACATCACCCTGCACCCCTCTTCTAAATCCCATTATAATACATGTTACTCCTATATTCTGCTGAAATGAGATAATTCCCTGGCACCCCACATTTGACTCTATCATTTCACACTTGGTTGCCAGGAAGTCTCTTTTTCAGTCATGTCTTCAGCTGTAATCCATATTCTGTAGTTATGGCAGCCATCTTAATTGCTCCATGAGAGCAGAGACCTCACGATCTAGTTATCCCTGAGGTGGTCTGCTTTTCAATGCTGTTACATTGGAGACTGTCTTTGGTTGCTTTCTGAGGCTGTAATTGATAACCTGTAAAAAAACAAGTTTATGCTGGCCCACCATTCCAGAGTCCAAGGAGTTGAAGTGTGGGTCTGTCTGACTTCCATGCAGGGCCTCCTGATGAACACATGACTGAAAGCAAAAATATGAAATGGTACACGTGGGATACAGAAAGAGGAGCCAGGTACATGAGTGTAGATAGACAGACAGATAGTATATGCATACAGTCACAAAGGCAAGTTAAAGGAAAGCCTTTCCACCCCAAGAGAGCCTTCTCATTCCTATTATTCTGGATCTGTGTTGAATAAATGTTCCAGAACAAGAATACATTCTTTCATTTTAGGAAGCATTTAATACACCTACAATGATTTTTAACCCTGGAGACAATACAGCATATCTAGGCTAGAGAGATGGCTTAGTGGGGAAAGTACTTGCTACAAAAATCCGATGACCTGAGTTCTATCCCTGGGACCAACATGGTGGAAGGTGAGAAGAAACTCCCATATGTTTCACCTCCACAGGAGTGTTGTAGCTTGCTCAAGCCAACACACACACACACACACACACACACACACACACACACACACACCACAGAGAATATATACATTACATTAAAACATAGTATCTTTTTATAAAGCACACACATTTTCCACATTCACCTTAATAATTGTTTTATGTATGCACCCATCTAAGTATATCAGTGATATTGCTGAATACAGATTTGAAGTATGTTTCCTTTGTATATGTAACTAACAACCTTATGGTTTGCATCTGCTCAGCCCAGAAAGTGGGACTATTAGAAAGCATGGCCCTGTTGGAGTGGGTGTGTCACTGTGGGTGTGGGCTTTAAGACCCTCACCCTAGCTGCCTGGAAGCCAGTCTTCAACTAGCAGCCTTCAGATGAAGATGTAGAATTCTCAGCTCTGCCTGCACCATACCTACCCAGATGCCGCCATGTTTCCACCTTGAAGATAATGGACTGAACCTCTGAACCTATAAGCCAGCCCCAATGAAATGTTGTCCTTCTTAGAGTTGCCTTGGTCATGGTGTCTCTTCACAGCAGTACAACCCTAAATAAAACATATTGTCATCACATTATTTTAAGGTATAGGATTTGGTGTGCTCACTTTTAATTCTGGAGTCTAAGATATTGTGCTGGTTTTGCCTCCTAAATACCTGAAACATGGTGCCCAACTCATACCTTTAGGGTATATTAACTTTTAATTCTACCTTGCAACCCTCTAGTTAAAAATTCTGTTCTTGTATCTATCAGGACACTGAATCTGAGTGCTGACAGGAGGAAAGGTGGGAAGTAGCCCAGTGTTACTCTGGGGTATCTGTTCCTTCCAAAGGTAAACGTGAGTCAACCATAGTATCCCCACTCTATAGATGATAAAATTGAATTTCAAAATGGCTAAGTATTCTGTCCATGGTTATTCAGTTAGATGGAGTTTGAGACTCTGTGGTACCAAGGTTTTATTTTTTCTTTTAGGTGATTAACAAGATGCTATGGTGCATTTTCTTAATTTTAGCCCCCCTGAAAGCAAAGCATGAGATATTTTATCTGGAAAGTGGTCCCAGAGAGGAAGAATAGGGAGCAAGGGGTGTAAGATAGAAAAGTCAGAAAGCTTACATAGAGATTGCTTCAGTAAATATTAAAAAAATATAAAATGGCTTATCTCTTTATCGGCCTCGTGGTCTCACTCCTCAGGTCCGATCCTGGTACAGAGCCATGCACACCTCTGTCGCCTGGTCCACACAACTCCCTTCCCTTGCGGTTTTCCACTGCCTGTTTTCCACCTTCATCCTGGGGTGTTCGTTTACCTCAAAACTCATACAAACACAACTCTACAGCCTGATAGCTTTCATACAGGTTTATGTATTCAATGCAATTCTCAATCCACAAACCCTCTACACAAGAAGATTTTATCAAATAGACAAAGATACAAACTGCCCTTCTATATGAGATATTAGACCCATAAAATCCTTAATATTCATATCTGTTTAAAACCAATTAATCTCACCTGGGTCTCGTTGGTCTTTATGGATGTTCATCTTGGACCTTCCTTCTGTCCTCCTCCCTCTATGACCTCTCCTCTCTGGTCTACTCTCTCCACCCCCCTTCCCTTGCCCAGTCAGTGGCTCTCCTTTATTTTATTAATTAAAATGGGAAGGTTCAGATGAAGTCACCTCAAAAGTATGTGACTAGGCAGCCCTTCTTGAGGAAGTGGAATTAACATTAAAATACAAACAGCTTTAGGACAATCTACAAGAGATGAGCTCTGGGTTTGGATATACCTGTAGACAACTTCTGTTGTATCTTGCTTGACCCTTCTGAGGAGACTTAGAGGTGTGTCATAATGCCATCCATCTAGAAAGAGAATAGAATATCCAGTACCTTTCATCATTCAGTGGCCAAAGGTGCCACAATGTTAGATGTCTTCTCATTTATGGGTTGTAATGTGTTGGTACTAAGGAGACTCTCCTTCCCTTTATACCTCATGGTTGCCCAAGATAAGACCTGATACAGGAGAAAAAGATTCAAGGTAAAGGCTCCTGTAAGACACAGTCAAAGTGCTATTAGGTGAAACTGGACAAAGATGACACGAAGCTGAATACCACCATGATGGCTGATTGTGGGCAACGCAGTTGCGGTGGAGGGGGTGGGGTTTGGAGGGAGTGGGGTTTGGAGTCGGGGGAGTAGCTGAATGAAAGAAATAATAATAACAAGGAAAGGAAAGGTAGGAAAGGGCATGGCTGCTCCTAGGTACGGTATAGGAGAGAAGAAAGTTTATTACAGATATTTGGGAGAGTATAGAGTCAGGGACATCTGGGAGAGTCCAGAGTAGACACAATACTGAGCCATGTGAGTAGAGGGGAGAGGAGTGAGGGAATAAAGGAAAGAGGGGAGAGGGAGGAGAGAAGGAAGATGGGAGAAGGGGGGATAAGGGAGAGAAGGGAATCAGGTGCAGTATCCAGGAGGCCCAAAAGAGAGGGTAACCAAAATGTCTGGTATATAAAGAAGGGTACCTGGGGGAAGGGCGGCCCAGCCCCTGGGCTGGAGAAGTTTCTGGTAAGGGACAAGGTATATCAGCTAGATAGACCCTGTAGTAAGTAGGGACTAAGGGATGCTGGAAGAACCTGCTGGTCATGTCTGCTTTGATATGTTAAATAGGCACCTCAACCTTTTGTCCTGAGTTTGAGGCCTAATAGTAACCCATTGTAGCCTGTACACAGACTGAGAATAACTGGGTGAGGTGGATGCAAAAAGAGAAACAGTTTTCTAGTAACATGCCTCTTCTTGTGGCAGACATTTCAACCTGAACTACAGTCTTTTCTGCTAGAGTTCGTGTCCAGACATATTTGAAAAGCTGATGGGGCAGACTTAAGATATTTGTATGCGTTTAGTTGCATGAGTTCTCCTTTCTCAGGGTATATAACTTTATTCATATATCATTAAATATACACATGTTTATGTATGTAAGAGAACAGAGAAAGAAGAAAGTAGTGTGGGTAAAATAAAAGGACCATGCATGGTAACAAGATCCTAAGTCAGTGAGAAGAGAAGCTCAGGGGGAAAGAGAAGCTGCTTTACAAGAGCCAGTACCTCAGTCCTCAGCAGCTCACACTCTTTAAATGCCTGGTGATGAAGTGTGATCTAGACTCAGGGAGTTGGGCATCCTTCCCATTTCTTTATTCGGCAGAGAAGATCAAATGTTTATAATGCAGTAAACACAGGACAGGGGCTCCCCAGGATGCTCCCTGTGGCCTGGTTATCTTGTGTGTTTAGAGAACATGGAAGTGCTTTTAGGGGTATTAGCTCATATTTGGAGATTAGCTGGCAAACACTAGGAGTCTGGACCAGCTTTTGGAGATGAAGTGGAGTGGTCTAAGCAGCGAGATGATAAATAGGAAGAAGGCTTAGTGAATGAGCTGAGGGCAGGCAGGATCTCCGAGCAGTTAGCCCTGGTTTCCGGTGGCCATTCTGTGAGAGCCTGAGACAGAGACTTATAAGGCAACAAGGGCAGAATCTGGTTACTGAAAATAACCAGCTTGGAGACTGACTGGTGTTAGGATCCACATCCTCTGGCCTATGTCTGAGAGGTAAAGCATCTGTTTGCTAGCTACACAGGCAAGGGAGTCAAACAAGTCTTCGTTGTTGAGTTATTATCATCATTACTTCTTTTTCCAAGGCTGAGGATGGAATGCTGGGCCTTGTTCTGAGCCGGTCTTCTAATCACTGAGATATATTCCCTAGGCTATAATTGAGTTATCAGTAACTCTCATATGTCTGAACCCATGAATAATGAAACAGTTCACAAATAAAGTCTGTTTGTTACATAAGGGTAGGGTCTTTGTCCGCCCAGTATCTTTGCCCTGTTCTTTGTACAAAACTATCTTAATTTTTTAATTGCATTTACTTTTTTACTGTGTGTGTATGTGTGTGTGTGAGCATGTGCACACACGTGCATATGTGTCATGGCACATGTGTTGAAAACTTGTAGGAAGTGGTTCTTTCCTTTCATTATATGGGTCTCAGGAATTAAACTCAGGTTTAATCATCCATCAGGGTTGAGAGCAAGTACTCTTACCTGCCCAGCCATCTTGTGAACCCCAGAACTCTTTTTTTTTAATGAAGGAATTTCCTAGCTTACCAAAGAATCTTACCAGCATACTATCTAAGTCCAGTTGCATCAGACTAATCAATTCCCTTGACTAGGCATAAGTATGGAGTCCTAAAGAGGCCAATATAATTTTATTAGATTTGATATGTGTATATTTAATGAGGGGAAATGGTTTTCTACTCTCCATAAATTTTGGATCATAAACTACGTAAATGACATAAACTGGAGATCCTTTCTTTCTTTCTTTCTTTCTCTCTCTCTCTCTCTCTCTCTCTCTCTCTCTCTCTCTCTCTCTCTCTCTTTCTCCCTCCCTCCCTCCCTTTTTTTCCTTCATTTTTTCCTTTCTTCCTCCTAATTATTCTTCTCCTCTTCTTCTTTTGGAGTTGCTTTCTTTTACCTTTGCAGAATGCATGGAGAGAGCTAAGAGTCTTAAGCTAACAGAGAAACACAAATGAAGAAAGACTGGGATAGATGGAGAGAGTCGGGGTACTAAGAACATCATTTGGATCTTGAATCCTGCCATTCCTAAAGACAAACACATTCTTTTTTTACACAGTGAGTTTCAATCCAATTTCATTTTGAGGTTTTAAAACACGTAGAGTAAGGAGACTGGATGAATGCATGTATCTGTGTGTCATTAGCAATGAATATCTGTGGTGTCCCTGCCTGACTGAAATTTAGAGTTTATGCTGGAAATGTCTACTCTGTTCTATTCTCCGTGAAGACACAGCAACCAGTTCTGCTGGACAGAGGACTTGTTGACACAACATGTCATCCTTCCTTTTACATACGGTGGCTGAAATCCTCAGCCATATTCATTTTGAATTCAACTTACAGCTTGATTCTGCCCTTCTGAAATTAATATACCTGTTGTAACTTTTTAGCTGAGGATTCATAGATCAGCTCACATTTGACAAGGCTAGCATGGTACCTAGCAGCCTCCTGGTCCTCCTGGTGTCATGGTCCCTGATATGCCAGTCAGAGGTTGTGAAGGCAATTAGGCCAGAGCATTTCCAAATATGCCACTTTGGTATGATGACTACTTTGAGCACTTGAAATAGCAGAAGCAGGAAGAGTTTTATCACCTCCTCTCTTCTACCTGAAATAGACCACCAAGCTTCCCACTTGCCAGTTATTCTCCCTAAACTAGCAATAAAAGAACATTTTTATCACCAGACACTGTGAATGAACTTTAGAATGGAGCTGTACAAATTAACCCACTGAAAGAATCCTCATCCTGTGTAAGTTCGTCATCCTCATATGTGTTTCCTATGAATTTGCCGGTGTTTGTTTGAATTAGTCAAAGACCTGGAAGGAAAATACAGGAGATTTTCTATTTCCTCCCAAATAACCCCCTAAAGATCCCAAATGATTTGGGCCACATTTCTTCTCCTTGTTCTTTATGAATGCTAAGTCATAGGGCTTGATGCCCTTCCTTCTACTGTTTACACTTGCCAGAAGTTGTGTGACAGACTAAGGGTAGCACAAAGACACACAACATGCTTGTAACTCAGAGTGTGCATTGCAGTATAGGAGCAGATTTTTGAATGGTAAAACAGGGACAGCCAAGAAAGGACTGCAGGGACCTAAGTGAAGACATAGCTTACTCAGGTTATGGGGATTAAGGAAGATTCATAGGAGATTTTCAATAGACCATGGAGGAGGAATGGAATTATGAGAGAGTGGAGCCAAAGACCAATGGATTGAAATGTTGTTGGATGATGACAACTTCAGATTTCTGGAGCAGAGGAGCAAGTAGGGTGGGCCAGCTGAGATAGACACATGAACTCATTATTCAGAAGTCATTGATGGATTTCTTTGTTATTTTTCCAAAATATGAAATTTAAAGCGCAAACATCAGCTTTTCCAGCTTCTCTTGCAGCTAGGTATTACTGAATTCTAAGAGAGTACAAAGGGTATAACAGATGGAAGTCATAGATGAGGTGGGTAGATATACTTATCTTGGGTTTCCCATCTTCCACTTCTTGCATAGAAATGCACAAGGGTATCGATGGGCATGCCAGCCATAGTAACACAAAGAAAGAGACTACAGTCACAAAATGGCAGAAATGAAAGGCAAAAAGGGCTTGTTTCCTCAGGCACAACACCTGGTTACTATGAAACTCTGGACCATTTTCCTGAATATTCTTTAATGTGTGTGACCGATAACAACAATAATGATTGTAAGTTAGTGGGGCTGCTCTATTGGTAGAGAGCCTGCTTGGCACATGTGAAGGTCTGGGTTCAGCTCCCAGCACCACATAAACTGTGCTTAGTAGTACACATCTGTACTCCCAGCACTTGGGAGGTAGAGGAAGAAGGGTCAGAAGTTCAAGGTATCTTTGGTTACCCAGTAACTTTGAGGCCAGCCTAGGATACATGAGGCTATTTTAAAGAAATTCTTATTTTAGTAAAGTTTTAATCATGCTTTCCATTACTTACAGCTGATCAAGCCATATGATGAAAATCCCTATGCTACTGAAAACAACTGAAGTTTACCAAAAGTCCTTTTTACATGGAGTCAGGGAATGTCATCATGTGAAAAGTGTCGTTGGTAGCTTTTCACTGTTTACACTCATCAAAGCTCAGTTGAGAGCTGACTTCTTTGTAGACACTTTGATCTCTGTCTTGGTCGTCTCTAGACCCACTAATTAGTTGGCTGTTGGTCAATTTTTAAGTATAAATAAATAATAATGTATTTGATACTGATTCTTGGTAGATATATTTTATTCATCTCCAATCACACTTTAAGCACAGTCATCCAATATTGTTGCAAATTCTTCATGAATTTATGCTATGAACCCCCAAGAGGAAGATAAGGACCTTGCAAGAGGTGGATATGTTTTACATTTTCTCAAAATTCCCAGTCTGGAGAGTCATGCTGTGGATGACAAGTATCAGAGTCTTGGGTTTTAACCCTGGCCCCATTACTAAATATTTGTAGACCATAGACAAGTTTCCTGACCTATATATACCTTCTTCTATTTCCTTACCTGAAGAATAGAAGTTGATTTATAAAATTTATCCCTAAAGGTCATTATAAAATGAAAACTTTCCAACTTGAGACCCTGTCTTTGCCAGTCTTTGTGGTGCCAAGTGGCTCTATGCACCTTCTCAGTGCTCTATGCCCATGAATGAGCCCAGCCAAGATCAGGGAACTCTTTCATTAATGGGCAATAATAAATGCTTCTATCATCATCATCATCATCATCATCATCATCATCATCATCATCATCATTATCATTATTATTATTGGCTGTGGTGCTGGGTTACTGTGTGTGGCAGGCAAACAGTCTGCCACCTGAGCTACATCATTAGACTGGTGCTAATTCTGTGAAGTCAGTACATTTTTGGAAGTGTGGTTATATGGTGGGAACCAACCAACATAATGTGCTCTACCTAACAGACAGCAGAAGGGTTGTCACCTGTTCCATTCACTGCTTTATGTGAAAGACCTTGAGCAGTGTGTGACGTGAGTGTAGCATAAGGAAGTCCTAGCACATACATGGCTGGCACTCCTGAATATTTAAGTATTTGTGGAATGGATGATTTAGTACCATTGCTTCAGGCACTTGGTGACATTCAATAAACCTTGGCACTCAACAGGGTTCTAGTGCTTATTAATGGGTTGACATCTTTTTACTTCATATAACACTAGGTAATGTCCCTACTGTAAGACCAGTTAATGAAGCGATTCTGGCTTTCAGAAAATCAGCACTAACAACAGTTGGCTTTTAGCATGTACCATAAAATAAAAGCAAAAATAACTAACTAGTTAAAGCCACAGACGAACTTCTCTAGGAAACGTGCAGAGTTCAATGAAAACGCCCTTCACCCCAGCCCTGGAGAACAGAGCCGAAGACTTTATCCTCAGACCAACCCCCAGTGTCCTTCTGGTTTCCTTTAGTCTGCTACTTTCTCAGCACCGGGCACCATAAGGTTAGTCACAAGCCCTCCCAGTGTTTGGCTTTTTCACTTTAGATGGGGTATTTGTACCCCATTCTGAAAAACCTCTCCTTTGTGTCAGTGCTCACAGCGGAGTGGGGTAGGGGGTGGGCATGCAGCTCAGTGGTTTGTTTTTTTGTTTTTTTTTTTTTAATTTGGGACTGTGTCATCCAGCGAGCCTCCTCTCCGCTATAGAGGGAGGTGTTTGCATTTTCACCCAGCAGAAGCCTCACTATCTGTCAGCTCTTGGTGACCTCATTAGCTCCCAAATGATATTTGGCCCGCTAGAAAGACGAACACACTGTACCTTCTCTGTGGGGTTCATTATTTCCATTCTGGAGACTGTCATTTATGAAACTCTGACTGTCTCTCATCCCATGTTTACACTAAGCAAAGCTAAGAATATTGTAATTGTCTCCGATGTTTTGGAAACACTTGTCACAAACTGAAGCCAAATGCTGATTAATGTTAAATGTTATTAAAGAACTCAGCTTTTGGCTCATTAACTGGACTCAAATGGCATTACCCATCAGCTTCGAGTTCTGATAATTGCTCAGCACAGACTGGTGCTCATTTAATAATAATGGTGCTAACAGATTTCTGTTTCCCTTTTAGTGAACATTATGTATATATAGAGGTCATTGTGAATGCCTTTAGTTAGGAGACCCGGCCCTACATTTGCTATAATTTGACCATGGGCAAATCTGTTAATTTCCCATGTCTCCGTTTCCGTATCTTTAAAGTAAGGGGTTTAGGTTGGATGATCTTCAGCATCTGTCTGCCCTGGAAGTCCATGCTGCTGACATAACTCAGTTTGGTTTTGAGTGACGTGTAAAGCAGAGATTTATTAGGCCCATCCTAATGCTGGGTAACGTCGACATGAACGGGGGGGGGGGCGCAGGGCAAGGTTGCCAGTGTATCCCCTCTTTTGCATTTCTCCCTTATAGTCATAGAGAAAGAAATGTTCTGCTGGCTTGCAGGCTAAGCCCGTAATCAAATGCACCATACCATCTGTTTGAGACAGTTTTTGGTAAGTCATTCTTAAGTAGCTATAATCACCGAGGAATCCGAAACCATTTCCTGTTATCCTGTCTGATTTTTGAAGCAGACAGGAGATTGTCTAGCTGTGCAAACCCCACACAAAGCAGTAATAATGCAAGGAAGAAAGTCTGGTTTTGAGGTTCATGGTTTGAAACTGCTTGTTCAATGTCCTTATCTTTTACTTCCTAGTTTTCTTCCTATTTCTTAAAGGTTTCGTCTCTGCCTCCCTTTTCTATTTCCACCCACTCTCTTCCTTTCTGTTCTGTTTCTTAGCATATTTGAGAATCTCAACATGCATGTTGATCGTTTTTAACCTTGGTTTTGGAAGTGTTCGTGACTGGTTCATGATCACATTGATGGTTCATGGTAGAGCATGCTCGATTTTCATGAAGACTGGTCATATGCCTATTAAGAGACTTTATTTGTAGGTCTCTTACCTGCTCCCTAGCAGGCATTATAATACAGGTTCCTGTCTTACTGTCTGTGACCCTTTGGATTTATTTCTCTCCAATTAAAAATTATTTTATCTATTTATTTATATTTATGTATATGAGTGCTCTAGCTGCATGCGCTCCCATGTGCCAGAAGTGGGCATCAGATCCCATTACAGATGCTAGTGAGCCACCATGTGGTTGCTGGGAATTGATCCCAGGACCTCTGGAAGAGCAGCTAGTGCTCTTAACTGCTGAGCCATGTCTCCAGTCCCTTATCTCTCTCAGTTGAAGACTGAAAATGGCCTTTTAAAGTCACCAGGTATAGTTGTGCACACTTGGAACCTTGGAACTTAGGGGGCAGAGGCAGGATGATTGCCATTAAGTTTGAGGGCCCAGCCCTGGTCTACATAACGAATTCATGGTCAGCTAGGGCTACAGAATGAGATACTGTCTCAAATATGGGGGGGGGGTCGAGGGGTGGAGAGCTATTGAGAAGGTGTGGTGTATTAAAGTGCTTGCTGTAAATACTAGAGGTCATGATTTGAGTCCCTAACACCTACCTATACAAGCCTGAGCCTGGCCACCTATGTCTGTAACTCTAGTACTGGCCACAGAGACAGGCTGATCTCCAGAGCTTGGTAGTCAGTCAGTCTAGCCCAAGTGGATAGCTAGCTACAGGTTCAGTGAGAGACATTCTCTTAGGAAGTAAGTTAGAGATCAACTTAGGAAGACACATGATATTTTCCTGTAGCTTCCGTATATGTACATATTGTCAGCCACACTTGCATGCTTATGTACTCACACACACACAAACACACACATAAACACTCAGGCTTGGCACACACACAGTGCATATGTATCTCTCTCTCTCTCTATATATATATATATATACATATGTATGTATTCCTTTGTATCTATATATCTATCTATCAACCTACCTACTTATCTGTCTTTCTGTGTCTGTCTATCTATCTATCTATCTATCTATCTATCTATCTATCTATCTATCTATCATCTATCTATCTATCTCTGTCTGTCTGTCTATCTATCTGTCTATCTATCTATCAATTGTCTATCATCTATCTACTATCTATGTATTTATCTATCTACCTCTATCTATTTATCTATTATCCATATACATACATATTGTCAGCCACACTTGCATGCTTATGCACACACACATACATACACACACACACACACACACACACACACACACACAAACACTCAGGCTAGGCACACACACACTGCATATGCATATCTATATATATCTATGTATTATTTCTATGTATCTATTGACCTACCTATCTATCATCTACCTACTATCTATCTATCTATCTATTTATCTACTATATCTCTCTATCACCTATCAAGCTCTTTCTTTTCAATACAGAACATACTTTCTTAAGTGCTTTTTTTTTCTTGCAATGGCTGGCTTACATTCAACACAGCATCTTTTTCTATTTCAGAGACTGGGATCACTGTCTGGAACCACTGGCCACCCTCTGAAGGCTGGAGAGGTGGTGACAGCTGGCCAATGATGGAGATGTGAGTCCATGGGTTAGGTTACCTGGGCATGGGAATCCCCGTACAGCCAATGCCTTCCTGGGTATTAAGTGTCAGGTAAACACAGCTCCCCAACTGCTGTCAACTGTTACCCTGTGAATGTGTGTCATCACCTGCTGGAAGCCAATGCCGTGTGCTGTTTACTTGAGGTGCAGGACAGAAACTATATCTTTCTGGAGTATTTCAGACTCCAAGGTCTAATCCTGGACAGCAGGGACACTACAATGTCTGGATCTCATAAAGAGCCTTGGTGGAGACATGACCTCCTAGGACTCACCTTGTGCAAGCAAATGCTGCAGGCAAGTAAGGCTTGGGTTGCAGGCATGCAGGCTGCCTTTGCATGGTCACAAAAAGGTCTTAGGGTCTGGTCTTTTGTCTCATAGTCTTCTTTGTGTGGGAAGGAAGCTATTCTTTAAGCTAGAGCTGGAAGAAAGGGGAGAGTGTCTAGAGACATCAAGGTGTAGATGAGCCCCAAGGTCATCTTGAAAGGTCTTATGGAATGGGAAATAAATCTAAGATTTCATTTCTGATTCAGCTTTCTTTATCTATTAAACAGGATGTAGCTAAGTGACGGAATACTTGTCTGGCATGTGCAAGGCCCTGGATTCAAGCCCTAGTACCACAAAGTAACAACACCAGTAAAACCAAAGGCAAATAGACAAACGTTGTGACTGCTGACCAGAGGTTCATCTTTCTGGTCTTTAACTTGGCTTTCTCACTGCTGGGACAAGGAAGTTCCTTGTTTTGGCCTTTTGTTTTGTTGTTCCCCCGCCCCTTAGGAGGAATTTACCTTATTTCCTGGCCTTGACCACCAGTTGGAGTCAACATTTGGATGGTACTCCATGCCTGCTAAGCAGAGTGAGTCTTCAATGTGTGATTAACAGTAGCAACCATGATTTAGACATGATCTCATGTGCAGGGGATGTAGAAAGAGCTGGGAGCCGGGCTGTGAAGCTAGACTACTGAGTTCAAATCCCAACATTGTTGTTTCCTGGCTATATGACCAAAAACAAGTTCCTTAGCTTCTCTGTGGTTCAATTTCCTGGCTTTTAAAAGGAGTTAAATATATTGCTTAAAAGTAGATGACTTCAGAAGGCATCTGTGGCATAAAACAGCATTTGAGACAAATTGTGAGGTACCTCTCCACTCCTCCTCTGTGTTTTGAGACAGAGTTTTTCTGTGTAACCTCTGCTGTCCTGGAACTCCTCTGTAGAGTAGGCTGTCCTTGAACTTGTAGGGATATGCCTGTTTCTACCTACTGAGTGCTGGGATTAAGGGTGTTCACCGTCACCACCTAACTCTGTTTCTTACTTTATATGCATGATGAACTCAACAGTCATTTAAAAACCTGTTGTGTAAGCCAGGTAGTGAGGGCACACACTTTAATCTCAGCACTGGAGGCAGGGGATCTCTGAGTTGGAGGACAGCCTGAGCTACAGAGTAAATTCCAGGACAACCAGGACTACACAGAGAAACCCTGTTTCAAAACAAACGAACAAAATGTTGCAGTGTTGTATATATGAAAATGTCACAATGTAACCCATTACTATGTATAATTAATTTATGCTAATAAAATGTCATGCCTGTCATATAGGATCTTTAGTTTAATTTCTATATGCATGTTTGGGGGAAGTCATGAGACCAGAAAGGAGACTGAGAAAGGAAGAAGAGATCAAAAGAATAGGGGTAGGGGGCATTAGAGATGAGAAATACATGGACTGAAAGTGAACAGAGCCCATGAAGGGGAAGACATTGGTCCAACAAGAGTGGTGGGGCACAGGAAAAGGATGGGGGAGTGGACCAATAAGTATAGGGCTTATGTGAAAATGCCCTAAGGAAGCCATTGCTTTATGTGCTAACCTAACAAACACATAAAAAGATCAAGTGGGAAAGGCTCTGTGTTTAGATTAAGCCAAGTGAAAACTGGCACAAATTAGCTGTTTGAAATTAACATTGCCACATATTAAATACTGATGTCCTCCTATTCATGGCTCCCAATGTGTGGATGGAAGAAATCTCATGTTCTTGGTGTGGAGACACAGGATGGTACAGTACCTCTGGTTTCTCCAGAAGCTCTGAGATGCAAGGGGTCCCACAAAGTCATGCATAAAAAAGACATTGACCCCATTTTTTTTTCTACTACTAGGATGTGGAATCTGAAAGAGGAAAACATTCTTGATAGAAAAATATGCAATGACCTTTCAATACGAATTATTACAGAGTTGTAATCTTTGATGTATGAAGCACGTACCCTCACATAGGAGTTTTTTTTTAAATTGGATATTCTATTTATTTACATTTAAAATCCCCTTTCCCTGTTCTCCACCCCGCCCCAGTCTCATTCTCCCTCCCCTGCTTCTGTGAGGGTGCTCCCTCACCCACCCACCCACTCCTGCCTCCCCACCCTGTCATTTTCCTGTCCTGGGGCATCGAGCCTTCCCAGGACCAAGGGCTTCTCCTCCCATTGATGCCCAACAAGGCCATCCTCTGCTACATATGCGGCTGGAGCAATGGGGCTCTCCATGTGTGCTCTTTGGTTGGTGATTTAGTCCCTGAGAACTCTGGGGGTCGATACTGTTGTTCTTCCTATGGGTTGCAAACTCCTTAAGCTCCTGTCTTTTCTCTAACTCCTCCATTGGAGACAACGTGCTCAGTTCAATGGTTGGCTATGAGCATCCACCTCTGTGTTTGTCAGACTCTGGCAGAGCCTCTCAGGAAACAGCTATATCAGGCTCCTGTCAGCAAGCACTTCTTGGCCTCCTCAATAGTGGCTGGGTTTGGTGTCAGTATATGGATAGATGCAGAGGTGTGGCAGTCTCTGGATGGCCTTTCCTTCAGTCTCTGCTCTACTCTTTGTTGAAGATATTTACTGGTTCTTTAAGTTGTGAATCTTCGCTCTCTTCTATACCTGTTATCTTCAGGTTTGATCTTCTCATTGTGTCTTGGATTTCCTGTATGTTTTGGGTTAGGAGCTTTTTGCATTTCTTTGACTGTTGTGTCAATGTTTTCTATGGTATCTTCTGCCCTGAGATTCTCTCTTCTATCTCTTGTATTCTGTTGATGATGCTTACATCTATGACTCCTGATCTCTTTCCTAGGTTTTCTGTCTCCAGGGTTGTCTCCTTTTGTGGTTTCTTTATTGGTTCTGTTTCCATTTTTAGATACTAGATTTTTTTGTTCGACTCCTTCACCTATTTGGTGGTGTTTTCCTCTAATTATTTAAGGAATTTTGTGTTTCCTCTTTAAGGGCTTCTACCTGGTTACCTGTGTTCTCCTGTATTTCTATAAGGGAATTATGAATGTCCTTCTTAAAGTTCTCTATCATCATTACGAGATGTGATTTTAAATCTGAATCTTGCTCTTCTGGTGTGTTGGGGAATCCAAGACTTGCTGTGTTAGGAGAACTGGGTTCTGATGATGCCAAGTAGACTTGGTTTCTGTTGCTTAGGTTTTAGTGCTTGCCTCTCACCATATGGTTATCTCTGGTGTTGGTCTTGCTGTCTCTGACTGGAGCCTGTCCCTCTTGTGAGCCTGTGATCTTAGGTGTGTCAGCACTCCTGGGAGGCTGGCTTTCTCTGGGTGGGATTTGGGTCAGAAGACCTGTGCCACAGGATTAACTCCAGGGCACAGATGAAGACTGGAAGGATTCTGTCCCACACAGGAGTTTTATGGCTGAGAATCAATATACTTAGAAATATAACCCCTAGAATAGACCATTGCCTTTAAATGCAGGCAGTTTGAAATGTAGCCTACAATGCACAAAGTTTGAAGCCATTACATTATACTATAATTCTGTTTCCTTATTTGTCTTTTGTATACCATAAAGCAAATTTTAATTGCCTGCTTTATGGTCCACAATAAACACTAATTACAATCTTTCTATGCATAGAGAGACTGATGTGTGGAGGAAAAGAGAGCAAATAAAAAGAGTCTATCAAGTCCTTACACCTTAGCATTCCAAGTAAAGCTAGCCAGGGAAATGTCTCCCTCTCTGTAAACATCTGACCTGCAAACTTAATGGGAAGCTGCTGATGTTCTTCCCCAGAATAGAATCTTGGGTTATTGAAAACAAGTAGGTATTTCTGCCAGATGTCAGAAAATAAATGAAAATGTCACCACTCTTATTTTAAAGGCTGTAAATTAGGAAAAACTAGTTTAACATCTAAATGATAATTAGAATTCATTTCTGGCAGAGAACATAGGCTCTCCTTTCTGTTACATGAGTCAAGCCTCTCTTCCAGGCTCTGCTGTTCCAAGTTCTCACTAGTATTTAGATGGGAGTTACAGTACCCATGTAGTTCTGAATATGGAAGTTGATACTGTGTCCATCAGCTCTGTTGATGGATATATTAAGCATCATCAGAAGAGTAAGCATTCTACTTAGTCATACACCCCCAGCTTATTAACCAAGTGTTGCATAAGAGAGAGGAAAAGGATGTTCCCAATGTGCTGCCAGTACATGAATCTCCAGTTGACATTCTTTTTGTATAAAAAAATAACTTATTTTATTTTATGCATTTTCCTGCATGTGTACACACACCCATATACACATTCATACCCACACATGATCATGTGTGAAGTTCATAACGAGGCAAGAAGAGGGAATAATCAGACCCCATGGAAGAGAGATGGGAGCTGCCATGTGGGTGCTGGGAACCAAATTAGGTCTGCAAGAGCAACAAGAGTTCTTAACTGCTGAGCCCCTTTTCAGCCTCATTGATCTGCATTTGTCAAACTAATCTACTTATTCTGTTATTCATTCCCAAAGTCCTTCAACTTACACGTATGCTGACCACCGTTTAGATTCTATACTAGAGGCCATGTTTCAGGGGTTAGTGAGATGCCACAGCTATTCTAGATGACTAATAGTGTAAGCCAGATTCTTTTGAGTTTTTGAATCTATACTGTATGTTAAGTTGGGCTTAGGGGATTTAGAAATTTCTTGAAATTAAGTACTGTCATGGATCTGAATGCATGTAGAAACATTTTCTAGAAACAGAGATCCCTCTTTTTTCATCATATTGTTATGAAGCTTGGGATCAAAGATGTAGAAGGAAAGAAAACCCAAACTATCCATCCATCTATCCATCTAGCTAGATGTCTGTCTGTCTGTCTGTCTATCCATCTCTGTGGCTAGATAGATCAAAAGACACAGAGGGTAGGGGTTAGTTGAATTAAGCTGAAAACCAGAGAGAGAGAATTCTGGCTCTGACTCCCATCCCTTACTGGTTATATAAGCACTGGCATTAAAGCTAAGAGCTGTAGCCTTCTTCATTTAAAATGAGGATTAAACTCACTCTGCTTTGGTCTGTGGTTGTCAGAAGGACTAAATAAGATATAATACACACGAAAATGCTTCACTGTAAATTTCTAAAGCAAAACAAGGCTTGCAGAAATTACTGCTTTAGTTTTGGGCATTATTGGGAGGACAAAACCATTCATTAGCAGCACCACACAATTTCCTATCATTAAATATGTTGTTTGTCCTCTCAAGGTCTTTTTGTGTGGATTAAAAATAAATCTGCTATGCATTTTGTTTCAAAGGGCATCTGATAAGGTTTTAAAAGTTTAAAACTGTAAACTGAATAGTAAAAAGACCAGTTAAAAGTTAATGGAGCAGGACCTGTCAGGAAAAAGAGACTATATGCTGAATTTGAGATAACACCATCTTATTTGCACGGAAGAAATTTCTAACCCTCAGAATTATGCTAGAAATTCCCCAAGGGGTTGATTGGTACAGTTCCCATGGTTTGATTAAATTCTTCATAGGACTTTTGACCATGGGCACCCAAGGTTCCGGAACAATTTTTGATTAAAATAATTTACTTGTGCCAAGTCAATTACATGAGGAAGAGCTTCTGCCCCAAGTTTAGACTGGTAGGATGATGTCTGTGACTTGGTCTTTCACTTAACAAAGTAGCAAGATCTTTCTTTGGGGTCCTTTGGTGCACTGCACATCTAGATTATTGAGTCTACTGATGCAGTTCATCATCTTGGGTATTTCCGAACTGTTTGCTTCTATTCTCATGGTTAGGGTTAGAGTTCAGCTTAGTAGGAGATAGAATATCTTTAAGAGTGAAAAACTCATATTCCTAAAATACTTACAGTCCTGCAGTGAATGGTTTGGAAGGTAGCCTAGCCACACCAAGGTGGGAAAGAAACACCTATCCAGTTTCCCTTCCTGGCTTTTAAATTAAGAGTGAGATCCAGTGTGATGGGCTGTTGTCCGTTGCGGAGGAATACTTGATGTGGTTGCTTAACTTCGGATCTTATGAAGCCAACAGGACGGTCTGGTGAAGATGACTATATTTGAGGCCCACTATCAGACTATTATCCATTTTTAGAAACGAAAAGTTACAAAACACCCCCAGAGCTATATTCATGACCCATTTCTTTTAACTACGGTGTGGGAGATAATGTTCAACCAGCCTTGTGAGTAAAGAACATGGGCTCTTGACATGAGAGACTTGGATGTGAATCTTAGCTTCACTGCTGACTAGCCATGGCCTGGTTTGAACTAATTTTGCTGAGGTTCCAATTTATAACCAATACAATGGGCACAATAATAGTACTCCTTAGTACAGGGTGTTGTATGGACCAAAAGAGGCACAGGGCTCTTGGGTAAAGTGTTAGCAGGGGGCCTGGTGCCTGAGGTGTGATCAGTGCCTTGTAGCATTGGGCATTAGCCAAGAGAAGAATGTGGGCCCAGCTCCAGGCTGCAGCCTATTTGATGTGCTTGGAGGGCTCTGAGCCGACTCATCTTTCTCCATGCTTTGTCAGCCACTACAGACGGCCATTCTCTGTTTCAACTTCAAGAACAGCTGCCTAACGAAGGTCTCTTTCTTTACTTTGAGTTAAGTTGGGTACCTCTATCTGGACTCTGTGTCAGAACGAGGCTGCATGACTCAGTGGTTGGAGGCAGAGGACATAAGCCCTTCAGAGACAAGAGATTCTTTTTTTTTCTTTTCTTTTCGCTGGCATTGCAAATTCCCAGCCACCCTTGCCTCACGTTGCAGCAGAGGCTCAGACATTGTGGTGTAATCATTTCATGCCGAGAGCTATGTAGCAGAAGGCAATTTACTGTTGGATCCTGAAATGGCTCCATTAAATGAATGCCTTTTGATTTAATCATTAGCGTCACACAAGACGCTGACTCTAAGTATGGGCTTGGGGGGAGAGGTAAAGCCTGGAATGCATTTTTCATGCTCTGTATTTTGGAGGTAGGCTTCTGTCTGAATTGACATCTCTCAAGCCAGCTCAAAGGGAGTGTGCTTTGGGTTGAATTAGAGCTCACGTACTTTACATGAAGACTGGCTCCTGGTTGAGTTGGTGTGCTACGGTGAGTGGTTGGTATGCCAGAGTCTCACTGTGGGCTGAGAGCTTCCTGCTCAGTTGGATTTGCTGGGGAACAGGGAGGGGGAACTATTTCAGGAACACCTGTGAGGAGGCCTGGTTCTAGTCAGAGGACCCCTTGCTGCACTAGAAGAGGGCATAGCTCTCTTTCTCTGAAGTCATCACTGTTTTGGGCTCAGGTTTCTGGCTTCTGTCCATCTTCTCCCATCCTGGTTGTATTTGAGTCCAGAAATTAATTAGAGTCATACCCCATCTACTAGACCAGTGGCGGAGAATGAGGAGTCCCCAAGAACTGAGAATTTTAGTGTATCTTGAAAGGTTAATAAAGTTTAATGTTGTGCTTTTGAAACAGGCACTTAGAAGCTTTGGTTGTTGGGGAAAAAAAAAAAGAAAAAGAAAAGCATTGACTCCTCCCTTGGCTCACAAGCAACTCAACACAGGGTGGATGCCCCTGGTTCCATTGCTTGTCATCTCTGTATCTCTTTCCCTTTAACCGAAAGCACCGAGAGAACATTGCTCAGGGTTTATTGTCGTTGTTTTGTTTTACACAGAGTTTCTCTGTATAGCCCTGGCTCTCCTGAAACTTACTCTATAGAGCAGGCTGGTCTCAAACTCAGGGAGTTTGCCCACCTCTGTCTCCCATGTGCTGGGATTAAAAGCATGAGCCACTACCACTTGATTGCTCTTAAGCTTTCCTCTTAAGTCACATTGGACTTCCAGAGCAGCAGGACCATACAGGACAGAGCACTCTCCAGATGAAGTTGTTCAGGAAGAGGTGGCATCACGGAACGTGTCATCCAAAGTATGGCCAAGATAGATAAGATGAAGGCCAACCAGAGCGTTCTGCTTAGTAAGTCATACTCTTGTCTTCCGTGCCCAGTTCTTCCTCTGCTCAGAAAACCTCATGTCAGCACATCAACACTCGACTCGGGGGTCACTGGACCGCTGCATTTGTCTCTCTTCCCAATGTGGCCACACTGGATAAATCCGCTTTGCACTGCTACCCATATCCTTGATTGGCTTTTTGGGCATAGGTGGCTGAGCCCAGCCTGTTTGAGTCACTGGATCCTAAGCTTTTGCTGTAAAAACTCCAACCAGACCCTGTCTTAATTAGGGTTTTATCATTGTAAAGAAAATCCATAGCCACAGCAACTCTTATAAAGGGAAACATTTAGTTGGGGATGGCTTACAGTTCAAGAGGTTCAGTCCCTTATTGCCATGGCAGGAAGCATGTTGGCATGCAGCCAGACATGGTGCTGGAGAATTTCTACATTCCACATTCAGACATGGATCAGCGGGCAGCAGGAAGGAAGAGTGACACTAGGCCCATCCTCAGTGACACACTTCCTTTAATAAGACCACACCCACTCTAGTAAGGCCACACCTCTTAATAGTGTCACTCCCTATGAACCTACGGGGGCCATTCTCACTGAAACCATCCCAGACTCCATACTTGTATGATGGGGGCAGTGTTAATTGGATTCAATGAATTAAAAAAAAAAAGATATGGTGGTAGTAGAAACAGGGCTTGTCTGGGTATTGTCAGATACACTGTCTACATGTTAAGAATTTTAAAAAATTAAATTATTTAAAGACATTTTCCAGACATACTTTCAGAGTACAGACTGCTTTCTGCATTCAAATCCACCACATGTGGGCAAAGGGAGATCTGTCATACTGTTTGTTGAGTGAGCGAATTCATGGATGAAGCGTGTCTATTGGGCCATCACGAAGCTTCTATAGTATATGCTTACTGGGAGAGCATGGAAGGGAATGAAATAGCTTTTGATAAGGACCACGGAGAGCAGGAAAGTCTCATTGAACTGTTACGGGAAGATGAGGAAAAAGACATTAAAGATGATAACTGTAATAAATTTGGTCAAACGAAAAGAGACATTCCTAAAGACCAAGCGAGACTTTTTTTCCCCTAGACAAAAAAAAAAAAAAAAAAAAAAAAGATAGCAGGTAATTCTTTATATTAAAAAAAAAAATCTCTAACATCACGGATATTCCTTTCATGAGTCAAAATGTTTTTGTCTCTGTTTCAAAATAGTTCTTTCATCTGTGTGCTATATTTTGAGCACATTCATATCCTATGGGAAGGCAGTGGGTGAGCAGATGTCCTTTCTGCTGACAGCTTCTCACCTTTTTATATCTGATCATTAGAAGCAAGGTTTCCAAAGTGACATATTCAGGCCATCCCGTAATAGACTTCCCTAGAAGCAAGTATGCAAATGAGGGTTTGAGGTAAATTTGATCCTTGAGTCTCACAAGCTCTAATGTTCTTACAAGAATTTCACTGCGTTCTAATAAAGAAGAGTAGTTTTCCTGTTGGCTTGGAGCGACCACTCCAAGACCACAAGGGACATTAAGCCTTCATTGATGGTGGCCCTTGAAGATGTTGCGTCAAAACCATCAATTACTTTTAGTCGTGCCTTAGAAGTATTAGGTGAAAACTATCAGGCAATGTTTATAATTACAGGTTGAAAGTGCCAAAGTGCCGACCAGGCTCCAAAGTGTCAGGAGCTTGCTTTATTTCACGAGGCAATCGGGGGAACCCTGCAGCCAATAGGGGAAAAAAGCATCCTTGGAGACGGGCAGGGGGCAGAGAGAAGGTTAGGAACTAGAATGCGTTTTGATTTGAAGATCGTCTCTTCCAGTGTCGTTCCGGGAGACACTGGCCGGTGAAAAGTCTATAGACTCAAGCTGAATGATACTCAGAAGTCTATTTCTGTATCAAACTTGGGATGCGGAGCAGAGAAATTCAACTCTACCAGGGTCGAGAGCAGAGGACTAGTTAGCGAATGTTATTTTCTGGTATGAAGAATTAACAATGGCACCCAAGAACAAGCCTAAGAACATGCCTATGAAGGCTCACTACAGTTTAATCAGGTGGCTTATTTTTTCTTTTTTCTGGTGTTCTCAATACGAAGCTTATGCTTTCAGCACACACCGTCTAGAACTGGGCACAGACGTGTGTACGGAAGGTGTGTAATGCACCTGCGCATGAGGTGCTGTAATAGGGCAGGTACACACTAGCCTGGTCCTCATCCAGTCTAGGCCTGAGGGGAGAAGGGAGTGAATAAAGAGGAAATGACGGTGCATATAAAGTGGGGTCAGATGAGAGGAGAGGGAGAGCAGACAGCAAGTGAAGAGATATTTAGCTTGTGTGGACACTGGCCTCCTGCTTGGAATGACAGTGTCACCTAGACAGAGGTGCTTAGGTCAGGACCTTATCTGTGCTTATTCATGTTTTGATAAAGCACGAACTGTTTAATTAAGTTACCCTACCCAGTCAAAGCTGGCTGAGCCCTTTGTGAGCCAGCGGCCGCACACCAGTAAACATAGCAATGCAGTTTTCACCTAGTCAGGGAGGAATTCCGGTGCTGGGATGATGGAAAGACTTACCCCAGGGCTGAGTGACTGAAAGGAGATGTGATATACTGAAAGAGGAAACCAACCGAATTCCAAACCATCAGAAGCTGATGGTAAAGTAAAACAAAACAAGGCAAAACCAACAAAAACTGAAACAACAACACAACAACAACCATCGAAGAAGGTTGTGGGGTTACAGCAGTTGGAAGAGAGGCAGACGCTGCCTTGTTCCCATTCATTGTTTTGAGACAAGAAGGAAGGACAAGAAAGCAGCCCTGTCTCAGTGTATCAGATGCTTCTCAGCACTAATAGGGACCTGCTTTTCTTAAAAGGTCATGGTTTACTTAATTAATTTAGAGTCTCACGCTGTACCAACTGAGCTTGCCGGAACCCATTTTCAAATGAATGTTTTGCCTGCATGTTTGTCTGTGAGGCACAAGCATAGCTGGTGCCCAGAGAAAGCACAGAGAGAGCAGCAGATCCCCTGGAACTGGTGAGATAGCTCAGTGGTTAAAGCATTTGTTATACAAGGCTGACAGCCTGAGATTGATCCCTGGAACCTATGTGGGCAGAGAGAACCCATCAGGAAAGTTGTATTTTATCTTTACATGCATGCCTGCATGCTCTCTCTCTCTCTCTCTCTCTCTCTCTCTCTCTCTCTCTCTCTCTCTCTCTCTCTCTCTCACACACACACACACACACACACACACACTATGCAGACATACATCACACAGAGAGACACATAATACACATACTTGACACACACATAGAAAGACACATCACACACATGTACCAGGCACAGAGACATTGAGAGAAACATCATACATACTAGAACCCCACCCTTAACACACACACTACACAGACAAATATCACACACAGAGACACATGATATACACATATACTTCACACACATCACACACGTAGAAAGACACATCACACACATATATCAGGTACAGAGACACACCTTACCCACACAGAGAGAAACATACATACAAGACTTTTTCCTCTCTCCTTTTCTCCCTTTCTCCCTCTCTCAATTTCTTTCTCTTACACACACACACACACACACACACACACACACACACACACACACACCATAAAATGATAGCAACTATTTCCTTAAATAGTGGCTTTTTTATTCACTGGAAATCTTAGCCTTCTTTCTCCTCCCCTCTCCAGTTGTCCGGCTTCATGCCATTTGCTTCTTCCTTCCTATTTCTATTACAAGATGTACATATTTTCATCTTGTGTGTAAGTCTGTTTTGCTTGCATGTATATATGACTATGCATGCATGCCTAGTGCCCATGAACACCAGAGGAAGGCGGTGGATCCCCTGACACTGGAGTTACAGGTTGTTGTAAGACATCACTCACAGGCTGGGAACAGAGCCCAGTCTTCTGGAAGAGTGGTCAGCACTCTTAACCTCTGCACCGTCTCTCCGGCCCCCACACTAGATTTTATTTATTTATTTATTTATTTATTTATTTATTTATTTATTTATTTATTTATTTTCTGCTTTCTGTGTATGGTGTTTTTTTTCCCCTGCATGTATGTCTGTGCACCACATGCACACCAGATGCCCAGGGAGAGCAAGAAGAGGGCATCTGATCCCCTTGAACTGGAGTTACAAATGGTTGTGAGTGGCCAAGTAGGTGCTGGAAATTGAATCAGGGCTCCGACAGCCGACAGAGCAATGGACACTCACTGTTGAGCCATCTGTCTCCCCTTCAACTATTACTCAATCAGATTATTTTGTCATTGTTATAACTCCTTGTATCAGGAGCGCTAGGCATTCCTTATATAATTACATTATAGAAATCAATTCCTTGTTAGATCAATACATGGCAAGTAATTTTCCCTGCTCAGTGGTCCATCCTTCACTTTCCTGGTTATCCCCTTTGTTGTTCAAAAGCTTTTCAGCTTATATGAAAAGAGTAATTCAACTACACTGCCAGGAATGCATTCTTTTTTAGTAATATCTTGTAAATGTATACACTTTTTATGGTTAAATATATTTAAGATATAGTAAAAATAAATGCAGAGAACTTCCAATTTAGAAAAAAAGAAAAAATATATAGTAAAGAGTGTGTTCTTAGAATTTTTGATGCCTTCTCGAAAATACTTATGATTATTTAATATTATTAATGTTAGAACTGAGTTACCTGTACTTAGCAGCATTGTAAATTAAAGGAAGGGTAGAATTGATGGCTGCATAATCTGGAGTCAGTGGGGGACATAAAATATTTTTAAAAGAATGCAGACTAGCATGTGCTTTATTACTTTGATTACCTGAGGCTGCTCCCATTGGCTTTTTAGAGTCAAATGCTACATTTCCCCTAGAATGTTTCAAGCTAGTCATTAAGTATAACCATTATTAAAAATTAAATTTGCAGCGTGATACATGCCTTTAATAGTAGTGCTTGGGAGGCAGATGTAAGAGGAGCATCAAAGTTCAAAGTCAGACTGGTTTACATAGAGCTGCAGGCTAGCCAGAAGTGTGCAAGCAGACCCTGTCTCAAACAGAAGAAAACACAAATTGGTGGCATAAACTCACATTTAAATAAATTATGGTAGTAACAAAACGAGACATGGCTTTTGACTTCACTTCTGTGAGAGTGTTTCTATCATATTTTACTCTCGCATCTGACCTTCGGTTATTGTTGACTGCTATGTCTGGATGCAAGACATCCTGCAGGTGTGCTAGAGAGTATCTGCTTTCAGCTGCATCCAGAGACATCCTCTTTGAGCACTGAAACAGGCCACTCTACGTGTGTTTACACCACAGACAGCGACAAACATGTAACTAACAAACAAGGGTGACTTCTCTCCACCAGAGTCAGTTTTCAAACATTTTATCCGAGTATCAAATCAGGACTACCCTGCCCAAAGGAGAAGGGGATCACCCCAGCTTTGCTTTGAAGCAAAACTTGTTTGTTTTTCAATGTGGGCCAAGGATGTTTAGGACAAGCCACAGAATGTCCGTACGCCTCTGGACAGTTTTATGCAGGTGAATTAGAGCAATAAGAATATTCAAAGGTAAAACAATGTAATTTTTTAAAGTAATAGTAAGGTGGAGGGGTGTGTATGTGTGCATGCATGTGTTTATGTGTAAGTGTGGGGAGCATGTGTACATGTGTTTATGTGTGTGCATTTGTGTGTGTGTGAGAGTATGTGTGTCTGTGAGTGGGGGGAATGTGCATGTGTGTCTGTGTGTGCATTCATGTGTGTGTGCGTGAATTCAGGGTTCATGTATGTCTATGTGTGCATGTGTGTGTCTCTGTGTGTGAGTGGGGGGGCATGTGTCTGTGTGTGTATTTATGTGTGTGTGCATACATGTATGAGTGTGTAAGCATGTGTGACAATGGGGTGTCAGACAATCTATCTCTGGCTGAGGGTCATGAGATGAGACATGATTAGTATACTTTTGTGACTTCTAAGAAAGAGTTAAAGGCTCTTGGGTACTTTACCAGCCAGTTGCTGAAGCCCAAGGGACAGTGTTCTCTTTGATGTAGCTGTATGGCTGTGACGAAGGGGAAGAAGATGTTTTAGAGGGAGGTTAATAGAAAGGGTCTGCTTATGTGGTTTCCTGGACTTGGGGGAGGGACGAGCTTTGAACTAACAGCACTTTGTAGAATGATTATTTTCTACCCCAAATCACCAAAGGCCCTTAAATCCTTCTGGAGGCAGGGAACAATAATGACCACCTATATTTAAAATTTTTTAAAAATGAGGTGTATTACATCAAGAGCATAAAACCACACAATGTTCTGCTGTTAAATGTGGCTCAAGTGGTAGATTCCATGTTACGTATGTGGCAGCAGAATTTAAAACGGACATATTAAAAGTAACCTCCCCATCCTCAGAGTCAATGCATCAATCTTCTGAAGAAAACAGCCCTAATGTTATTTAATCAAGAAATGCATTACATATATTATATATGGTATATACATATGCATCATTAATAATAACAGCAGAAGCAACAGGGACAGAGCAAATAGTAGAGTCTGGAAAACAAGGAACCCTAAGGTAGGGACAGGATTTCAGCAGAGGCCACTGCCCCTTCAGCCCAGTGGAGGCTGTCACACACCCAGGACTATTGTGGAGCATCAGGAGTGGAAGGCCAAGGAAGACAAGGGAAGAGACAGCTCCCAGGGCAGGATCTGATTGGTCAGTTGGGGTGCAGCAGATGTCAGGTAAACAGAGGCTCTAGAAAGGCCCAAAGGCAGCATACTGACATCATATTTCACCAAAGCCCACTGTTTACAGACGAACATCTCTTCGGTCAGGACACATCCTAGGCTGCTGCTGTCAAGTCACTGTCCTGTGGGAGGTGTCATTGCTGGATATGTGCAATCTGGGACACAGATGCTCACACTGTGGCTCTTGCTGTTTAAATAAGTGTCTGTATCACTTAAGTTGAACACGGAAACTAATAAAAATTTCTAATAAGAACGTGTGGTGTCGTGTTTTAGCGAGTGTTTTTCTTGAATAAATCAGGGTCTGTCTTATAATCAATGACACCTCAGTGCATAGGCATCTAAATTAACTATCAATATGGGTCCTCTTTGTCACCAGCTTGGGGTCTTTTTCATTTAGTGTTTCTGTTGAATCAGAAATGTGCATTTAAGTTGATCAAAGCAAGTGTCCAGCAGTCCTAACTCTGCATTCAGAAATGACCAGCTGCATCCTGAATTTGCTTGTTCACTGGTGACATATATCCAGCCAGGTGTGGAGATGAAGCAGGCTTATAATCCTAGAACTTGTAAGGATCTTGAGTTTAAAGCTAGCTGGAGCTGCACAGTGAGTTCAGGGCCTTTAATCTAAGCTCTGGGGAGGCAGAGGGAGGAGGATCTCTGAGTTCAAGGCCAGCTTGCTCTACAGATTGAGTTCCAGGACAGTCAGGGCAACACAGAGAAACCCTGTCTCTAAAACTCCAAAGCCAACACACACAAATAACAACTACAACAACAAAATTCCCCAAACAAAGTAAGATCTTTTAAATAAATAAAACACACCCATGCCAAAAGACCTTTTTCCCCCCCACGGTACTGATATCTGCCTAAGGCTATAAAGAAATGTAAGTAAGTGAGTTTCTGAAATCTGTACTCACAGGTTCAAGTCACCATCAATGGGTAGCAGGCAAGCCTGACATTCACAAGCAAATTCGAAAATCTTCCTTTGGAATGCTGATGCATCTTTTGTTAAATGGAATCAGTAAGCTGAGGAGGGAACGGGAAGCTGCCAAGCACTGATGAGAAGTTCTTGACAAGTTTCCTCAAAATGATGGATGGCTTTTGTTCCCACTGCAGAGTTGTAGAGCACAGTCCATTTCACAGTGGGGGTGCAGAAGTGTGTTTTCATTCTGTTTGAGACAGGGGTGAAGCATCCCTTCTGTGACCATATTGATGAGGCAGGGGTAGAAAGAACTAGCCCTAGGTCATTTATGTCCCTTTCAGAGTCCCTGAAAAAATACAAATGAAGGGTTACATCTCAAAAAAGGAAAAGAAGAAACACTGAAGTAGCAACTGTATTAATTTTGTACTGTGTTTTGCTCTTGAGAAGGTAATATATTTTTAGCTATGGATTCCCAGCTCTGGGAGTTTCATTGTTGTGAAAATCCCATTCAACATGTGTTCCGTTTTCTCCATTATGAAATACAATGTGGGTAAGGGGCTGGGGGATATCAGTGTCTTTATAAGACCCAGGCTAAGCTGAAGTATGACTTTCCCAAAGCTGGGTGTTGCTATGACTTTTTTTTACCCTCCTTTGATGAATAATGTCGTTGGCAAAGCCCAGATGCTCTGTGGCTCACTGGAGTCTGGAGGCACTGTGCAACTGAAAGCCAATTACATCAAGCCAGTGGGAGTTTTTATTAGGTGGAAGTAATCACAGGAGTGATGACAATCATTAAAACCATGTTGCAAATGGCCTTGGGCCCTCGGACTACAGTTGGCTCAGAATGTATGAAGAATGTGTAACTCCTAAAACTTGTCTAGAAAGGGTTACCAAACCTTCCATCTTCTTCCAAAAAGCTAAGAGTAGATGTTGGGTCTCTTGCGGTTACACTGACGCCTTGTGTCAAAGTCCTTCTAAGCATAGTGCCTTGAAATCAATCCATGAGCCAAATTCTCTAATTTTTTTGTTTCAGAAAAAGGTTAAGATAGATGATATGATTCAGTCTACGATCTTAGGTAAGGGTTAGACCACACCTCCATCCAATTTCCTGCTTTATGC
Organism: Micromys minutus; assembly: GCF_963924665.1. Lineage (NCBI taxonomy): Eukaryota > Metazoa > Chordata > Mammalia > Rodentia > Muridae > Micromys > Micromys minutus. Next base: position 35,824,167 of record NC_137957.1, on the reverse strand, counting down.
TCTTTCTTTAATATCAAGTCATTAAAGTATTCAAATTCCAACTGAAAGCCTGGTAACATTCTTCCATAGATGGCCAAGAATGCATGGCCAGAAAACAGTAGGTTGGCTACCACTCAAGTAAGAAGACCTGTGTATGCACTTGAAAATGACGTCAAAAAAGACAAAGATTTGTGATTCAAAACAAGTGTGGAAATGGACCTCTATGTGCTTAGGAAAGCCTTTTAACAACTCAACAAGTTGGGAGTAACATGATGACGTAAATGTTCAGGTCAACTGAGGCGATAAATAATGGACGTCTGCCTGTGCTCATCATTTTACTCACTGGCTAAGTGTGTGCATCTACAGTGTGTTTCCCAAGACCACGGCAGTCTTCAAGTTGACATGCTGGGACATTTTCAAAACCACAGTCTAACTTGCATGAAATTGTCAAAGAATAGGCTGGGGTGTGTGTGCTCAGACTGAATGGAAGGGGAAAAACCCAATTAGTGCAGGCATAGGCATTCTCTGTCTGTCTATCTGTTTCTCTTACACACACACACACACACACACACACACACACACACACACACACACACACCAACCACTACTACCACCACCACCATCATAGCATCTCTCCTTCCTGGTCACCACACCATGAGTCCCTCTTCTTTGCTGTTCCTTCCCAACAAGAATCCCCAGAATCCATGAGCCAAAGTAGCTCCTCCCTCTCTGATGCTGTTTGTGTCAGATGCTCTGTGGCAGCCACGGGAAGCACGGCAGCAAGCTCTCCCATTCCTCCAGGTGATAGTAATCTGGCTTTGTAACTGCAGAGCAGTCAGGACAGACACTGTTCAAGCAAGTCCATGGGGCTTGTTCAGAGACCAGACTGGTTTCGCTTCTTATGAAAAATCTTTGCTAATTAAACCAACAACACACATAGCGAATAAACAGGCTCTCCCAAGAGCAAGTGTCGCGTCTCCCTTCCACAGGCCATCTTTCCAAATCTCTATGTTTGTGAGAGATTTGTCTTCCTAAGATGCACAGCCTAGGAGAGCTCCTCCTCAGTAGTTCTTGAAGAAATGCAAATAAACAGCCAGTTAGGATCAGAACAGCGAGGTCTCTGCACTTCCAGTTTTATTTTATTTTATTTTATTTTTAAGTTTTATTTATTAAAAAAAAAACAGTAAACAGACTATTCACACCAAGTAGGAGCACATGTAGACTTGAAAATGAATAAAGTTGGCATGTTACTTTAAGAAAAATAACAGTGTTTGTTACCAGAAATAAAAATCCAGGCACCCCTCCCCCCAAAAAAAATTAGAAGTGGAAACATTGTATCTATCAGGATAAGGTTGGCAGTATCCCAGTGGTTAAAGACTCCTTTAATGGACAGGGTGCTGGGCACTTTCAGTTTTTAAGCCCCCTTTCCCTGTAAGTGTGGATTCCAGCAGCAACCAGCTCCTGAACGACAGCCAGCCTGAAGCCATGGTTTACTGGTGGTACTCCCTGCCTCCCAGTACTGGACGTTAGACCAAGGGCCTCATGCATGGGAGGCAAGTGCTCTACCACTGAGCTATTGACCCGGGCTGAAGTTTTACTGTTTTATAATTTACCAAAGTTAAATTTGAAAGGTTCAGTAACATCCGACTTTCTAGTTACTTTCATTTTATCTTCCAAAGTAAATGAACAAATCCTTGTTGAATACTGTTAGGTCACTAAATATTTAGTCCTTGATACGTGTCAGAACCATGATTTCAGAACTCCCGATATCAGTCGCAGAAAGCAGGCATTCCTATCTTGGTCACTATGACATCTGCTGTCATCGTGATGTAGGGATGTTGGATTTAGAACCGAGACCACCTGTGTCAATAGGACTTAACTCTCTACACCATGAAAATCTGCTTAAGAACGATTAAGCTATTTTTGTTTGCTTCTGGAAATTCCTGTTGATCCAGTGTCTGAGACAGTTTGTTCCAGCACCAGTTCTAAGCTTGTTCTCTCTCTAACTTATTAGACACTAACATAATCTCTCTAATCGAGATAGTATTACCACAGTCACACGGTTTCTCGGGAGGATGAAGGGTACTCTTTACGGAAGACTAACATAGACATAAGGGACAGCTCATCTTCCAAAAGTTCACACAGTCAGGCAAACAGCCGCTTGGTGAAAGAGAGAACATAATCAATCTCCCAACATCCTCATCCCTCCACCACCCATACTGGGGATTCCAAGAATAACAGTTTCCATGGGCTCTCTAATGTCCTCTACCAAAGTCAAACAGCATTGATTGTATTATAGATTATCACTCTGTTCAACATTAGATTTGAAGAAAAAACCTTATTTTAAAGTAGTATACATATATATACACACACAACATACATATATACACATATATGTATATACCACACATATATGTATACACATACATGTTTATACATGCATGTACATATACACATATATGTATATGTGCACATGTATGTATATACATATATACATGTGTACACATATATACATGTATACATGTGTACAAATATATATATACATACATATCTGTCACAGAGATATCTGTATATATGACAACGCTTAGTAGAGTTTCTATTTTAAAATGTATAATTCACTCTATTGAACACTTACTGCTAGAACTTGGCCAGCACTTCAAGCAGGAACTTTTCTGCTCATTAAGTAACCACTCCTCATTTCCTCCCCAATTCCCCAGCCCCCAGGACCTCTATTCTGCTTCCTATTTCGGTGTCCTTGCAGAGTCTGAGCTGCTTACATGCATGAGAGCGTAGGGTAGTGGTCTGTTCCTGCTTGACCACTGGCTTCCTCATTCACAGGTAGGTGGAGAATGCTGAAGCAAGGAGGAAGCGAACAGGAGAGCGAGGCTTTGAGCACAGGTAGCTCTGGACCCAGAGCTGAGCACAGCAGAACCCTTGGCCCACGGGTCTCACATTCAGTCAATTACTCAAAGCACAGGCCAGGGGAAGGCACCACCTCTTTCTCAGTAGGCTCCCTACCCAGAGCGCAACTTGAAATCACATTTCTTTCCCACTCTGCTTAGCCTTTTGTGCCGAGCTGACAGACTCCCTGTCACCAAAGGCCTGCAGCCTCTGCAGTTTGTCCTCTTCTGTGACTGCTCCTCTCTCATTCCCGACACTGACTTCTGGCAGCCTCCCCAGGGCCACCATTTGGCTGCCTCACAGTTTCTGTTGGTAAAACACATCGTCCTGTGGCTCCTGACTTTGTACGGTTTGTTCAAATTATCAGGTTAGTTCAGAGCAGCTGTCACTAGGCAAACCAGAGCAATCCCTCTGTAACCATAGATGTCAGGGTGACTCTTGTCAGGAGTGGAGAGGGGACACCTGAAGGGCACACACCAACAGGACAATCTTAATCTATAGTGAATCTGTGAGGACAGACACACCGTCCCAGCTTCTGTCTTTCAGCAGCCAAGCCACACAGGGCGACATCCAATAGTCAGCCAACAAAAGGCCTAGTAAAACACTACCTCGGCTTGGCTGGGAGACGGCTGTGTTGTGCAATCGTGAGGACCTGAGTTTGGATCTGCTTTAACTCACAGAACAGCTAGGTGTTTCTGTAATTCCAGTGTTTAAACAGTGCTAGAGACAGTATCTGCTCAGGGCCCTCAAGCTCAGAGAATATACATGTAACTCAGAGGACAAAGGGAAGGGGAAGGGAACGAGGGAAAGAGGGAAGTGGTTTTCATTCTGGGAGACATGTGGCCCACAGGAAACTGGTGGCTTGTAAAGGTAAAATGGGAAGCCCTGTGTTAGGACGCGGTGTTTAATTTTAATTGGACTGTTACCTAGGTGAGCCAAGGCTTTTGATAGCTGGACTTTGGTAGTCAGCCTCAGGAGAAGGAGGTGGCCAAATAAGAAAATAAACCTTGGTGGCTAGCTTTAGGAATGTAATCTAAGAGTTTTTATCAAGGGAAAGGGGAACAGGGAGAAGGACAAGGCCTGCCAAGCTTAAGTTGGCCACAATCCCTTTATATAGGAGGGTTCTTAGAGCTCACTGGCTACCCAGACTAGTCAACCGGCGAGCTTCAGGTTCAATGAGTAAACCTGTCAAGAAAACTAAGATGAAGAGAGATAAAGGAAACCATCTGATGTCATCTATTTTTCACATGTATACATCATTTGAATGTGCAGGCAGGCACACACACACACACACACACACACACACACACACACACACACACAGCCTCTATGGGGAGTACACTAAATCATGAAAGACTGCCAATATGCATTATTCTGTATCTAAGGATGACATGCTCATAAATGTCTATCTAATACAACTACAGGCAGAAGCTGGATTTTTCAAGTCCAGTTCCAGACTCCCTGAAGTAACGTATAACCTGTACCCTTAGCATGGGTCCCTGCTCTTCAATGGCAGGCTTTACTGTAGAGTTTGCTTTGAACAATGACCTCTGGATAGAGGCAAACAGAGGTTCTGATTGTGTAAATGTGCTATGTAGTCGGGTTTTTTGTTTGTTTTGTTGTTACTGTTTTGTTCTGCTGTTTTTGTTTGTTTGTTTGCATTTTATGTGTGAGTTCTCAGGTGGCCACTGTCAGCTGGGCCTGGAATAATAGATGCCTTCTCTTAGTAGAATTCCCAAGGTAAGAAATTCCTTTTCCTTCCCTAATAGTTATTGTTTGTGTGTGAGTTCTGTCTGGGGCATCTATCATGGGATCTTCACAAAGGCTTACCGTAAAAAGACGAGCCATTATTCGGGGGATAGCTGAGAGCCTAGCTGTGAGAACTGTGTGTTCTGGTCACAGAGATACACAGTGCACAAGCTCGGATTCCCCTTGTTTCTACATGGCTTGCTACATAGGACACCTCACTCTTCAGCTATTTTGAGTTTTCTATTCCTAGCCATTGGTACCATCTGGATGTGTTAATCAGAAATTATGCATTAATCAGAAATCATGTGTCCTTTAACTTTTAATAGAGACATTTAAGACTGGGGCAAGTTCTAAGCATTTTGTTTTCCCTTTGCGACTGAGTCTCAAGTAACTCAGACTGGCTTTGAGCTCACTGTGTAGCAACGGATGACATGAACTTCTAGTCTTCTTGCTTCTACCTCTTGAGTGTTAGGATTCCAGGCAGGAGCCACCACCCCTGGCTTATTTGGTACTAGCGAGAGAACTCAAGGCACGCTAGGTAACATGCCCATTTCCGTACTAAAAGCTAAAGGGTAATTTTTCACAGCTTTGCTGGACTTGTACAGAGGATGCTATAAAGGGCCTTATTGTGGATCTGAAGACATCTGGCTTTTGACCCAAATTGATCATTTTGGTTCATAATCAAACTTCACCTTGTGTTAGCTGCACTCTTATAGACTGCCGTTTTCCCAATGGAAGGAAACAGACAGAAATCTAGACCAGCTCTGCATTGCATATTTCATTGGCCGGAGATTAAGTAATGAAGCTAATTCATACTTAATGTACACAAACAGCTTGCTCTTCTGTTATTACTGTAGGTAAAAGGAACACATTTTGGGGTGCATCAGTAATGAATTAAGTCTTAGACACCCAGGTGGTTTTGAGCAAGTTATCTAATGCCTGTCAACCTTGGTCTCCTACTACAGAAAATAGGAATAATGGATGGGCTTTATGTTTGGGGATCAGAAAGGATGTGGTATATTGAAGGTCTTTCCAGGGAAGAAAGACAGGATGTTAAGAGCAGGCAGCATTATAGCTCTTTCACCTCTACCCCTCAACTTACACGTTTATGACTTTAATGTGAAGTAACACAACAAGCAAGCCAACTTTGAATACTCCGAGGTATTTTTAGATTCTTCTGCCATTCGAATTCAGGAACCACACATTTTCCCCCCTTCTGAATCCCAGGTTTTCCACGATGCCTCTCAAAGTTAAGATTGTTTTTTTGAGGCAGTACATTGACCTTCATAGAGACAGCGCTGGGGCAAGCGAGAGCTGGACAGGCACTGGGCGACTCTGTGCCTCGCGGAGGAAAATCAACTAAACATGGGCAAAGGAGATCCTAAGAAGCTGAGAAGCAAAATGTCCTCATATGCATTCTTTGTGCAAACCTGACGGGAGAAGCACAAGGAGTACCCGGATGCTTCTGTCAACTTCTCAGAGTTCTCCAAGAAGTGCTCAGAGAGGTGGAAGACCGTGTCTGCTAAAGATAGAGGGGAATTTGAAGATATGGCAAAGGCTGATGAGGCTCGTTATGAAAGAGAAATGAAAACCTACATCACCCCCAAAGGGGAGACCAAAAAGAAGTTCAAGGACCCCAATGCACCCAAGAGGCTTCCTTTGGCCTTCTACTGTTCTGAGTACTGCCCCAAAATCAAAGGTGAGCATCCTGACTTATCCATTGGTGATGTCGCAAAAAAACTAGGGGAGATGTGGAACAACACTGCCGTGGATGACAAGCAGCCCTATGAGAAGAAGGCCACTAAGCTGAAGAAGAAGTACGAGAAGGATATTGCTGCCTACAGAGCTAAAGGAAAACCTGATGCAGTGAAAAAAGGGGGTGGTCAAGGCTGAAAAGAGCAAGAAAAAGAAGTAAGAAGATGGTGGAGAGGGTGATCAGGAGGCAATGCACCTTTGTGAAGGCAACTGGAGGGGGAGGAGGGATGGGAGCAGGGCAGGGGAAAGGGATAACATCCCAAATGTAAATACAGAGTATCTAATAAAAAAGAGGAAAAAAAAAAAAGAAGGAAGAGGATGAGGAGAATGAAGAGAATAAGGAAGAGGAGGAAGAAGAGGAAGACAAAGATGAAGAAGATGATGAATAAGTCAGTTCTATCACAGTTTTATTTTTCTTATCTATAAAGCATTTAACTCCCCGCTGTACACAACTCATTTTTTTTAAAGGAAAAAAAATTGAAATGTAAGACTGTGAGATTTGCTTTTAAACTGTACCGTGCCTTTTTTTGTATAGTTAACACACCCTTCAAAGAGTTGTTGTTCACATCCAGGCCCTCTTTACCCTTTGATGTTTTCTTCTCTCCTGCTCCAGAATAATCTTCTTTCCCCTCCTTTAGAACTCCCTCCTTTCCATGACCTTGTATCTCATTCCCATGGTCTTCTATGGCTATTGTGTTCTGGTTCTCTTAGATAAGATGGAAAGGGTCTGTTAAGATCTGAGAAACTCTGTTGAGCTGCTAGAGGAGCCTTGGATGGTTTTAGGACCTCTGGCCATTGGTAGGACAGAGGTAGTGGCAAGAGGTCCTTGTGTTCCTATCCTAGGGGAATTATGACCCTTCACCTTTCAGTTTGTGGAAGGCAGCTGTGAACCAACAGGTATTCATCATCCTGCTAAGAAAAAGCATATTGTCAGCATTTAGTTGGAGAAGTGACTTCTTTAGGGTTTCATTATTGTGAACAGATACCATGACTAAGGCAACTCTTATAAAGGACAACATTTAATAGGTGCTGGCTTACAGATTCAGAAGTTCAGTCCATTATCATCATGGCAGGAAACATGGCATTGTGCAGACAGACTTGTTGCTAGAGAGCCAAGAGTTCTACATCTTGATCTGAAGGCTTCTAGAAGGAGACTGTCTTCCATAGGCAGCCAGGAGGAGGCCCTGATTCCACACTCAGCAGAGCTTGAGCACAGGAGCCCTAAAGCCCACCCCCAGAGTGACATACTTCCTCTAACAAACTTATACCTCTTCCAATAAGATCATACGTCCTAATAGTGCCACTTCCCAAGGGCCAAGCATATTTAAACTACCACAGGGTGGAACATAGTTCCTGAATTCCCAAAGTTTGGAGACTGGAATACTTGGAAAAGAAGGGGAAGATGAAAGAGGCTATGGGAAGTCTTCTTGTCTTCTGATTTCTGTGTATGTGACAGATGTAGTGTGAGGGAGGGCCCTTGGTCTCTCTCTCTCTCTCTCTCTCTCTCCTTTTATGGTTGGTGTGAGCTCAGAAAGGCCACTGCTTTCTAGAGATAACTAGAGGCTCTTGATGTTTCCTGTACAGCTCATTGACTTTTATATGGCAAGTCCCAGAGACAGGGATGGTAGGCAGCTCAGGTGTGGACAAGTCTCTTGTTAAGATGAATTCTCCACTCTGTCTTTCCTTCCATAACTAATTCATAGATCCATGCTTGTGAGTGTCTAGAAAATTGAGCATGGAAGTAACCATCCCTTTGTTCAGTAAGTAGTAGACACACAGGTGAAGCTAGTCAGGAGCATGACAGATTCTCTTAAGGAATGTAGGCAGAGGCCATGCTAGCCAGAGAGGCAGAAGGCAGACTCAGGAAATGCAGCCGCCAGTGCCTCCAGCCAGCCTGGCATCTTCAGTATCTGGCTCCAGCTCTCTGACCCCTGTCTAATTCCATTCTTCCTGAGGATTCATGAGGAGTGTGTAGGGGAACGCAGAAGGCTTTTTATAGGCATCCTGGTTCAACCTCTGATGGGTTGCTTAAAAAAATATTTCTCAGTGGAAAGATCTTTAGAAATGTCCTTGCCAAACGTTTTATTTAGTTCTTCGTCATGGGACACAGTGGTGCAGAGAGATTTTCCTAACACTTTTCAAGCTCTGGGACTACGGAATGATTAGGATGTCTCTAAATCAATATTGGAGGAACAGAACTCAGAAATCAGGAGGTGGCCTCATCTTTGGCACTTTGAACCTGCCTAGATTTCTGGACTCACCAAGCTAATTGCATCAACAGCCCTAGCCCCATCCTGCAGAGATTGTATAAGGAATCTTTAAACACAGCTTTTTCCTCCCTCTGTGGAAGAGAAATTTCTGATGGAAAAATAGAAGGCAACCCAGGGACATCACCCCTGTTAAGGACAGAGGGCTGGGTTTCACCCCTGCTTTTCTTGAGCCTTTCCTGGTGTTTCCTTTATGGAATTTGGAATGGGAAGCCTGTGGACCAGTCCTAAAGGGGAAGGGAGACATCCTTCTCACGTGTGGAGGAAGGAGCCTAAGGCAGCATGTTTGGACTAGCTGTTTCCCCACCAGAGACCCGACACCAGGTTCATTTTGAAGTGTGCCCCTGTGTTTTCTTTCTTGTTTTCTTCTGGGACTGTCTGGACTTCTAAATTACAGGGGGAACAGCTGGGGAGCAGAAGAGCTGTTCTCATCTGCTCTCTGGCCTACCTCAGACTCTAGGGGTTGTGGGTGGCTCAAGGTTTCCAGTGTGGCCCGTGGGCTCCTGTGGATCTGAATAATCCAGATGAGATCGGGAGAAAGGGCACAGATGTAGGGAACATTTATGAGCAGAAGAGTCTTGTTCCCTTTCAGGTTCAATGGAATGTCACTGTCTGTAAATAAGCGGTCTCCTCTTTTTCTCAGCACCAGAGAACGAGAGAGCAAGAGAGCAAGCGAGAGTGGGGAGGGAGGAAGGGAGGGAGGGAAGGGGGGAGAGAGAGAGAGAGAGAGAGAGAGAGAGAGAGAGAGAGAGAGAGAGAGCAGCAGAACTGACAACCTGGGATGTACAGTTACCCTTTCTTGGCTCTTTCAGCTATCAGACAGGGGAATAGGAATTTTTAGTCTTAGTTTATTTTTTTAATTGTGATATAATCACACACACAACATAAAATATTCACAGTAGTTTTGCTGTTACATTGTGCTTTGAGATAGAGGTGTATAAACTTGACTGTCTTGGAATTCACAGTCTCCTCGTGCTCAGCCTCCCCTGTGTTGGGCTTACAGGAATGTGTGGCCTTTCCTGGGGGGGAGGGTGCAGCAGTGCTGCTGTATATAGCCCCCAGTATTGAGAAACAGATTGGTAGAACATTTTTATACTTAAAAAAGAAAAAGATGTATTTATCTTATGTGAGTACACTGTCACTGTCCTCAGACACACCAGAAGAGGGCATCGGATCCCATTACAGATGGTTGTGAGCCACCATGTGGTTGCTGGGAAGTGAACTCAGGACCTCTGGAAGATCAGTCAGTGCTCTTAACCTCTGAGCCATTTCCCCAGGCTCACATTTTTATACTTTAAATCTGAAACTAAACCTATTAAACAATGTTCCCTTCCCAAAGAATCTGGTAACCACACAATACTTTGTCTTTGCTGTGAACCTGACATTAGACAATTAATAGAAAAGGAATCAATCAGTACCTGTCTATTTGTGACCTGCTAATTTTATTTATTACAGTGTCCTCAGGGTTTATGTGTACTAGAATGTGACCAGATTGCCTTTTTTTTCTAAGGTGGAATAACTTTTCACTATTTGGCTCTTACCTATGGCTTATCTCCTCATCCCCAGACCACAATGACGTTGTTTCTGTGTCTTGGCTTTTGTGAGTAACATGTATATAAAAATATCTGTCCAGGGCTAAAGCAATGGCTCAGTGGTTAAGAGCACTGACTGCTCTTCCAGAGGTCCTGAGTTCAATTCCCAGCAACCACATGGTGGCTCACAACCATCTGTAATGGGATCTGATGCCCTCTTCTGGTGTTTCTGAAGACAGTGACAGTGTACTCATACATAAAATAAAATAAATAAATACTTGTCCAAATATCTGTTTTGATATTTTTATATACATGTATGTATAGAGATACATCTAAAAAAGAGGTTACCAAATCATGTGGTCATCTTAGTTTTTAACTATTTTTTTAAATGATGTATTATACAGGATTTTGCTTGTGGTTGATTTGGTGGTTGTTGCTGTTTGTTTGGGAAGTGGTTCTGGTTGCTTGTTTTACATGGTTATTTTACTTCATGTGGATGAGTGTTTCGGCTGCATGAGATCACCTGCAAGCCTGGTTCCAGAAAGAACAGAAGAGAGTGTCAAATCCCTTTCTGTGAGCCACCATGTGGGTGCTGAGAAGTCAACCTGGGTCCTCTCTGAGAGCAGTACATGCTCTTACTGTTGAGTCAGCTCTTCAGTTTCTGCTTTGCGTTTGTTTGGGCGGTGGTGGTTGTTGTTTAGCCTAATGTGGTCTTGAACACACTGTGTAGCTGAGGCGTCTGCCTTAAAGTGCATAAGAAATTAAATTTATCCGAGACTCTGACAGACTTAATTCTCTATGCAACTTGGACTTTCATTCTGTATGACAAGAATATAATATGTTCATTTTTTTTAAGATTTATTTATTTATTTTTATGTATAACAGTGCTCTATCTGCATGTACACCTGTGTGCCAGAGGAGGGCATCAGATCCCATTATAGATGGTTATGAGTCACCATGTGGGTGCTGGGACTTGAACTCAGGACCTCCGGAATAGCAGCCACTGAGCCATCTCTCTAGCACTGATAATATGCTCTTTAGAGCTTGTTGTGACCGGATGTTTGTGGCTTTGGGGAAAGTGTGACATGACACTTTTTCCCTCTCAGGTTGACACTTTTTCAGATCTGACTACGTGTTTATCATTTTCCTAGATGCCCTCCACGTGTTAATACAACAGCATCCTCATGGCAAGTGTGTACAAAAGGCCTCTTTGAACAGTCTCTGGATACGTCCTCTCTCCTCCGCCTTGCCTTTTACAACGTTCAGAGGTGCCCCCTCAGAACCCCATTCCCGTATTCTTACCATTTCCACCAAGCTTCATCTTTCTGCCCTCAGCTGGGCCTTAATCTCCCGAGATTCTGGCTTCTCGTTTGTCCTTCAATAGAGAAGACTCATTCTAAATAGAAGCAACAACAGAAAACAAAAACTTTTAAAACTTGTGCTTCTGTTTTCTGGGGGTAGGGTGGGGTGGGCATGCATGTGCCTTGTTTGCCCGAACCAGAAGAAGAGCTGTGGGAATCGGCTCTTTCCTTTCTTCATGTGGGTCTAGGGACTGAGCTCAAGGTTGTCAAGGTGACCTGCAAGCGTCTTTACTTAGTGAGACTCATTCTTGTCCACCCTCCGCCCTTTGGGCTGGGTGTTGGGAGTTGATACCATCCTTACCCTTTAAAATTGTCTCCAGGCCATATTCTCCCCTCCTCACATAAATTACCTTCACACCTTATCCTCTGTCAAACATATCAAGTAACATCAGCCACCCGTCTCTAGAACTCACGTAGGGCTTTGGCAGCGGGCTTGTGACCTATCTATCTCTCCTCGGGTTTGGCCAGATGTCAGCTGGATGCCTCACGTACAAGAGGGTAACCTGCTAACCCGCTGGCTCCGGGTCTTTAGCTGTAGCCTCTGTCCTGCTCTGCTGGCATTTCAGCAGCCCTTCCCAGCTGTGTCATGAACTCTGGGTCACTCTAGCTGCAACCCCTTCTAAATCATCTGGTCCCCCGTGTCCAAGCCCCCATTGGCTGATGGTGTCCAGATCCACCCTCCTTCATGTTCGCCCACCCTCTGCCCCCTCCTATAGCCTCTGCCCTCACAGTTATAAGAACTATTTCTCACTCTTGGCCTTCACAATCTTTGGGGTGAGCGTCCCTTCTCTTCTTCCTGTTTGGCGAGTAAAGCACCTTGCCTTTCCTCGGAACCAATGCTTCCTGCCATTCCTGTGTTCTTGCTCCTCCTCAGAGGGGGCTTCTCTGACCATCACTTGGCCTCTGCTTCATACACTCACCCTCATCTGCTCTCCCTACAGACATGTCGCCTCTCCTCGTTCTTTATTTTTCTCTCAACTCTGAATCCTTACCATCTCTTCTACCCAATCTCGCTTCTTTCCTTCTAATCTCTTACGCATGCACGCACGCACGCATACTCACACGATCTGAATTTCCTTTTGACTAATTGGGTCCCTAAAATTTTGCTCCTATCTACAAGATACGTAGGTAGATGTGAGACTGGATTAAAATCTGGAGTACTGTGAATGCTTGGTTACGTCCGCTGAACTCATATGCAATATGTCCGGGACGGTGGGGGGGGGGGTAGGAAGACCTCTGAGTGCCACTCTGTATCTTAATAGGAGTGTAACTTGATTGGTAACTGGAGCAAAGGGGAAGAAATAGAGTTTTCCTGTTCCTGCTCTCCTGCACTGTATATAGCGGGAGATTGGACCAAACAAAAGCTCAGTAAATTTCTTCCAGCGTTAACCATCTTTACGTAAGAGAAGGTCTCCTAGCAGTGTCTTAAGTTTGTAACTTCCTTGGAGACGAGCCTTTCAAAGTGGCTTACAAAAAGCCCTGTGTTCCTTCTACAGAGTGTCCTAAGCAAATGTCAATAAGTAAGTAAGTAAGTAAGTAAGTAAATAAATAAATAAATTCTCTGTTACCTCACTGTACCTCCCCTTGAGGAGGCCAAACCAGGGTGTGTTTATGGTGGTGGTGCGAAAACCATGTGTGGTTATAGGTTTGTGGTATGAGAGCTAGGTAATGTGATGTCCATCCAAGGTAGATATGTGCATTCCAAAGGGATCTTCAAGCTGTAGCATGCCAACATGAGGGATAACTTCTACTCAGTTCAATTTAAGCCTAAGAAAGGCTGACGGTTTCCAGACAGGTGGGGTCTTTTGTGGATGGAGCTGGAAAAATGAAAAGAATGCAGAAATCAGGCAGACAACAGAGAGATTAGTTGAATCCAGCCTAGGCCAAGGGCTGCTGAATTCCATCTACCCAAATTAAGCTGCTCTGAAAAGGGCCAGTATGTGCTATTTCAAGAGGGCCCGGCTTGTTCTGACTCCAGGACATTGTCTTCCTGTCAGTATAAAATATGAAACTTATTTTAACCATGGGTTGTTAAGTTGAAAGGTTACAAAGATTTTGATAAAGTTTGTAAGCAGAACTAGATTATTTAAAAGAATTCTTTCTCTGGTGGTCTAAGGTTTATTAGATTAAGATTACAACAAGAGTTCTTTAAATGCTAGGGGAGTTTTTTGCTTGTTTTGATTTATAAATTTGTCCTGTCAAGCAACTGAATATAGCAACCCTGAATATGGTACATTTATAAATGCACTTGGAAACTGAGACTATTTGATCAATTAGGCATGTAATTGAGATTCAGTATTTACAGTCTAATGTGTCAGCTAGAGTTTCTGGAAACTGGACAGAAGAAAATTTGAGAGTCTTTTTTAAATTTTTGTTCCTTTTTTTGCATCAGGAGTCAGGATTTGAGTTAAAAAGTAAGGAGAACCAGTTTGTTTCAAAGTCACATTTGAAACTTTGAAAATACAAATGTTGGCTTAAAAGTCAACTAACTGAGGTGGGAGAGGTGTCTCCGTTAGCAAAATGCTTGTCTTGCAAACATGACTGAGTTCAATCCTTCGATAGAACCTCCATTTACAAACAAACACACAAAGCCAGGGGCTGGCGGGATGTCTCAACTAGTCAGGACTCTGCTCCAGGACTGATGTGACATTCAAGCTCCACAATCCCCTCATGGAGGAGCACTTACTACCCCAAGCTGTCCACTGGTCTCCATCTTTGTGTGGTGGCACACACAATAATATTTTAAAGTTGGGTATGAAGCAGAGATAAAGGCATCCCTAGGTCTTATGGGCCAGACAGCCTCACCTATGCAATGAATTCTAGACCAGTGAGAGACCCTGTCTCCCCTTCAAAGAAAGGGTTGGCAACACCTGAACACTTAGGAGAGTACTCAAGGTCTTATCTTTACTTTTGTGTGTCCTCTTCACACAGGTGACAGATCAGGATGAAGCTGGGTCAAGGCAGCACTCACTTTGGATAATATACAGACTCAGAGGGAAGTATTCATTGGTTTCTTGGCTACGGAAGTACAATGTTAAGTTCACTGTGAAAACTTGACACCTCCAGAAACTGGGAACCAAATGTGATAAGGTAAACAAGCAAGGGTTCTTAAAATAACCAGCAGAGCAAGCGTAATCTACGTTCACTCCCAGCTCGCTCAACTGCAGTGGCCAAATGGGAAGGCAGAGGAAAGGCATCATGTCTGGGATGCTTGAGTCCTTCCTGTCATTCTCCATCAAAAGCCATCCCTTCGTCTCCTCCGCTCTCACTGTCACTTGATAATCCATGTGTATTTATGTGGCAGTGACTGTCTTTCTCCAGGTCTTGAATTTAGCTGTGGAATGGAAGTAGTGTGTCTTGGTTAGGGTTTCATTACCAGGAAGAGACACCATGATTACGGCTACTCTGATAAAGGCAAACATTTAACTGGGGCTGGCTTGCAGTTTCAGAGGTTCAGTCTATTATCAGTGTGGTAGGAAGCATGGCAGCCTGCAGGCAGACACGGTGCTGGAGGAGCCAAGAGTTCTACATCTTGATCTGAATGCAGCCAGGAGGAGACTGCCTTCTACAGACAGCTAAGAGGGGACTCTCTTCCACAGTGGGCAGAGTTTAAGCATAGGACCTCAAAGTACATCCCCATAGTGACACACTTCTTCCAACAAGGAACTCCAACACCTACTCCACACCTTCTAATAGTGCCACTTTCCATGGGCCAAGCATGTTCAAACCATAATAGAGTGGTCCTAGGTTTTTCTCACTAATAATGGTTATTCTTTTTTTTTTTTTTTATGTTAGAGTTGATGGGTTTAAAAAAATATTTTATTGAATATTCTCTGAATTTACATTTCAAATATTATCCCATCCCCTCTGCCCCCTCCCCTTGCTTCCATGAAGGTGCTCCCTCTCCCAATCACCCTTTCCACCTCAGTGCCTTGGCATTCCCCTACATTGGGAAAATGTGTCTTTATTGGACTGAAGTCTTATTCTCCCATTGATGCCAGACAATGCTATTCTCTGATACACATGCAACTAGAGCCATGGGTCTCTCTCCATGTGTGCTCAGTGGTTGGTGTTCTAGTCCATGGGAGTTGTGGAGGGTTTGGTTGGTTGATAATGTTCTTCCAATGAGGTTGCAGACCCTTTCAGCTGCTTCAGTCCTTTCTCTAGCTCTTTTATTGGGGTCCCCGTGTTCAGTCTAATGGTGAGCTGTGAACATCCTCAAATGTATCTGTATGGCTCTGGTGGAACCTCTGAGGAGGCATCTCTATCTGCCAGTAAGTACTTCTTGGCATCAGCAATAGTGCTTGGGTTTGGTGGCTGCATATGGGGTGGATCCCTAGGTGAGGCAGCCTCTGAATGATTTTTACTTCAATCCCTGCTCCTCTATTTGACCTTATATTTCCTCCCGTGAGTGTTATAATGATCATTCTTAAATGAGTACCTACCATCTTCTTGGAGAGTTTCTTTAGGAAGGGTGGGGTGTTGGCAGGACAGCACATAACTTTATTCTTTTATGTTTTGTTGTTTTGCAGATTCATATATTAAATATTTATCTGTTTTTATGTCTTGTGGCATTTTTAAATGGTGCCCTGAAACAAAGCCTGAAGACTTCAGATCATGCTTCGCTTTAAATAGCCCTCTACTTTCCAACCAGATCACAAGTACTGCAGTTTGCAAAGACAGGAAAGCATAAAGGGGAAGGCAAGAATGAACTAAAGCTAGCGAAAAATCACCACCAAATGTTTTGTGCACATTTCAACCTGCTTTTCCTAACCTCTTGAGTACATACAGTCATGGCAGCCTTATACTTTACAAACATGCTTGCCACTGCTAGATTATAGGACGTTTTCTACTTTATACCACAGTGGTAGCGTTAACGTGCTTATGCGGACTTGGGGTTAATTACCTAAGTGACCTTAGTTTATTTCTTTAACCAGTCCTGGCTTGTTGCTTATTTTGTTTCCAGTCTTTTCTTTAAAAACAAGGCAGTGTTGTTTGAGTTGTCCTTTGGATTCCAAGGCAAGGGATTCAGAATGAACACAATCATAGTCCTTTTTGAGAAAGCCATTGAACACCGAGTTTGCCTGGCCAGTAGGGGCTGGAAATGGGAGCACAGGCTTTGGTGGTGCACACTGATAATATTTGGTTCTCTATGGAAGAACCAAAGGGGCAGCATATGTGCAACGGTCATATATGTTATACAATCTGATAAGTCAAAAATGATGTGTCTAAAACATCAGAGAAGAGAAAGGGGAAATGTAAAATACTAGTAGTAACCAGCTAGACAAGAGTGAACCCAAGAGACTCCTGACTTAGGGCTTCTGTTGCTGTGGTAACATAGCCTAAAGCAACTTAAGGAGGAAGTCCTCTACAAGTTTGGTCATGATATCTGTCACAGCAAGAGAAAACTGAAACGGGATTAGGCTAAAAATAATCTGAATTCATTAATCAGTGGAAAAGTTACTAACAGAAGTGTGAACAGGTCTAATGCACTTCCTTGCCTGATGTAATAGAAAAGATACAGAGCCCCATAAATATTAGGAATCAGAATGGAACAAGATCCTGAACTCAGCTGAGACATTAGCCCTATCTACTCGTTTACAGGGCCGAAGGGACATTGAATGACATGAGCTGTCATTACTGTCCATATCCAAAACACGAGTAATATCGATGACATTGCAGGACTTGATTCCCTCAAATAGCCCAAAGGAGAAACATGGCCACACATTATAAAGACAAGATATACATTAACTAAAAAGGAGAAATATTAGTGAATCTGGCCTGTAGAACTTTTGGATTTGTGTTGGAAAGAATTGTAAGAAGACACTTTCAGTAGTCCATAACTACAAGGTGAATGTATATTTAGGTGGTATTAAGAAATTTTCATGGTATGGTAGAGATGACTCAGCCAATAAGAGCTCTTGTTGCAGAAGCATGGAGACCTGAGGTCAAATCCTCAGCCTAGTATGGACAGTACTAGGAAGATCACTGTGGCTTACTAGCCAGCAGCAGAATTCAGTGATCCATCCTGTCTCAGATGAACAGGGTAGAGAATAGGAGAGCAAGAAAACCTTTCTTCTGGCTTCCAGACACAAGGTGCACACCCCCACACTCCCACACCCCCAAGGAATTGTTGCTTACTTGGATGTATAAAGTAATGACATTAATGTAATAGTAATTGGAAAAAAAAATCATTACTGAATCTCACCATAAACCCGAATAGAAGCAGGAAAAAAAATCTTTTCCCCCAGAAATTTAAATTGAAGTCCCCATGGCTTGATCGCCAACCGACATTTATTTTAAACTATTCCAGTGAAAACAGAAAGGTGAATAAAGTGAAGGGAACTAAATGGAGAAGGAACTGGGGAAAATGTTGACAAGTGCAGTTTGGGCACCTGGCAGCTAGCTGATCACATTCTTCTTACATGCGTGTGTGTTTGGTAATTTGCATTATAAACATATAAAGCTACAACAAAGTTTCAAGTCCGTACGTATAGTGGTACTTTTTTCTGATCATTAGAGATAAATTCTTGGAAATAAAATTGCAAAATCAAAGAGGACATATGTTTTATAAACTCTATCTATTTGACTAAATATTAGTTGTGTCACTATCTGCCTGTTGGATACCCATCAGGGGAATGTGTGAGGAGTTGTCTTTGTTAAAAAAAAAAAATACTCCTGCTCATGTTTGGAAAAAGAACTGCAGTTGGCTTTCTGGGTTTTACTTTTGAAATAAAGAGACGTTAGGGTTTATGTCTGTGGCCATGTGACGAGTCAGAGAGAAGTCCTTCCACGGTGTGGGCGTGACCGAAGTGTGATGCTATGCTGGGTGAGAGTGGGATGGTGGGGGGGGATGGCGGGGGACAGAGTGGGTGTGTTTGTGCCCAGGGAGAAGCAAAGTGGTGAAAAGCATCTGTGTTGAAAAGGACGAGGGGACAGGTGTAGCTCTGAACGACCTCAGCAACAGGAGACGGCAGCGCTTTAAAACAAAAGTAACAGGTGGGCAGGCACGTTGGCTCAGTGACCTTAGACACTTGCGGACAAACCAAAAGATCTGAGTTTCAGCCTCAAGCCCCACGTGGTGGAAGGAGAGATCATGTTGCAAGTTGCCCTCCGACCTCCACATGGGTGTCATTGAGCATTTGTGTGTGTGTGGCACACACACAGGGCACTTGGATAAATGTACCAGCATTTTAAGAAAGAAATTAAAAACAAGAGGAGGGGGAGAAAGAAGTCCTTTAACTCATGTGTTAATCATTTGCCAGTCTTAGTCAACGTAAGAGTTTGGTAGGCTACAGGAGGGAGACAAGTCTCTCCTTCTCTGCCTCTGCCTCTCCTTTCAGTCACCACTTTGCCCCTGACTTTTAGCTGCAGCTCCTCTTCTCCCCAAGAGAGGAATAGAGAAGTATCATTTGGGACTTGTTCAGGTTCTGGCCCGGGGGCCTATGTATATTCAAGTCCAGTCCACATGATTTTTTAGGAGCCGCAAGTAAGGTGGAAATTGAGGACAAGACAGGTACATTGAGAAATAGTTTTGCCACAAAGTTTAAGTGCAAGGGTCCACGAGTGACAAATGTGATTTCGAAAGCTGCTTTTTTAAAGGGTGATAAAACCAGGACAAATGTCCAAAAAGTCACCTCTGCCTTGGGCAATTTTGTCAGCTGAATGTGCTTACTCACTGTTCCGGATCAGTCTTTTTAATTTTCCAAGTATATAGTAAGTAGCTGGGATGAGTTGGGATGAGTTAGATGCTATGAGGACTCAGAGACAGACATAGCCCACGGATTTGGGAAAATGGAGAGCAAATGCACAAAACATAGCATCTGGAGAGTTCAGTAGAAATGGCAGAAGTGAACAATGAACTTGAGTCTGTTTGCAGAGCATTGACTGAAGGAGGATCGTGCCAGATCGTAAGACACATCTGCACAATGCTTCCTTTCTTACAGGGTACCCTACTGCGGCATTGAGGATGGGCGTGGGGTCTGCCCGGCTGTGCTTGAATAGATTCAGAATGCTTTGTGAGGCTGAGAGTTTCATATGGCTGCCCAGTGTCCGTTGGTCTGGTCTCAGTTGTAATACAAGTAAAATGAGCCTCTGATCAGCATCGGTGCTAATTCTGAGCATCCAGTACCCATGATGCCTAGCAATATTTGGAGGCTTATGATAGATTCCTCCCCTACTCCAAATAGTTTACTAACCTCAACCATAAATCTTCTAATACTCCTCAATGGTTGCTGTAAAGTTTCTCTTGACCTCACTCTCTTCATTTAAGTATGCTACCTTTATCCTTCTGTTAGCTAACCCTGTGGGCAGTAGATGGGGCTAATGTCTGCATGCTACAGAGGGGCTGTGATGGGATGTTTCCTTAGGGATGCTTGGAGTGATACTTACTCTTACAGACAGTGATTCTGGGACTCCCAGAAAATTAGCTCCATTTTGTTTTAAATCAGACTTCTATCCAAATATCTCCAGTCCGAGCTTTGATTAAAATATGGTTTATAGCCTACTTGTGGCTAAAATAAGTACGATTATTAAAAATAAAGGTGTTGTACATCTGTAATTTCAATACTTGGGAGATGGAGGCAGAGGATCAGGAGTTCAAGACTACACAAGACTGCAGAGAAGAAATGAGAAGAGGGGAAGGGGGGTATTGAATCAGAATCTCTGGGTGTGGCATATGACAATCTACTTTTGAATGAAACGCTAAAATGTTCTTACACAAAATGGCATTTCAGAACTGTCTACTTAATGGTTTTTAATATAGACTTTTCCAACTTCCAGCTGTGGTACAGCAGGAAATTATTTCACATTTCTGGCTGCAGTCTCTTTCAGATTGAGATAATGAATTCCTCAAGATTCTTTATTAAAATGATAACACGTTTTGGTTTCCCACCCAGCGCCTTTTCCTAGCATAGTTGAAACATCCAGTGAAAACCAGTTATATTTTTCTGGGGTGGTTACATTCCACATGTCAAAGGTGAGTCAGAGGTCACCAAGGATGTGATATTTGTCATCTCCTTCTCCTTGTTGTGTACCAACTTACATATCCACACTGGATTTGATCCATAAAACGAGATGTGCAGGAGAACCTGAAGGGGGACTTTGGGGTCAATAGTTCTTAAGCTGTAGGAAGGGACATGTGGGAGGTCTACTTTGCTGGCTGTTGGAATGTCCGAACACCTGGAATTATCACATTCACTAGGCAAGCTCAAATGGAGATGATGACCTTACTCTGAGAACGACAGGGTCAGAGGATGATTCCCTGTCATGCTGTTGAGATGTGGATCAGCTATTTTTCTGTGGCTGTGATAAAACTCCACGGCAAAGGAAACTTATCCAGGCATGTTCACGTGGACCGATGATCCCAGAGGGATCGGAGTTCATCTAAGCAGGGAAGGAAGCACAGCAGCCATTGGTAGGAATCGTGGCAGGAGCCGATGCTGAGCATATCAGAGGCAAGTGGCAAGCAGAGAGAGAGGAAGGGAGAGGGAGAGGGAGAGGGAGAGGGAGAGGGAGAGGGAGAGGGAGAGGGAGAGGGAGAGGGAGAGGGAGAGGGAGAGGGAGAGGGAGAGACGTGAAGAGAATGTAAACGCTCTAAGCTCAGTGACATACTTCTTACAGCAAGACTCCATCTCCTAAAAGTTCCACAACTTCCCCAAATAGGGTTGTCAACTGGGAACCAGGTATTTAAGTACAGGGCCTATAGGAGGACATTTTCCATTCAAACCACCATAGGATAGTATCAGTCAATCAACAAAAAAGAAAAGCCATTCATTGGCTAATAGTTACATGAAGTAGGAAACACCTACTGTGTAAGCCACTTGATTTGAGTATTAAGAGGTACACTATGTAAACCCCTTATTGTAATGTCAAACACATACTACTTACACTGTTTTGCTTTATTATTCATTAATAAAAATATTAATCTTCTTTGTTGCTAAACTCGGGGGAGGATTTTTAGTGTCACCATGATTAGAAAATACATCTACTCAAAAACATTTCATGAAACCCAGTTTCCGGTTTTTGTTACATCCTAATGAGAGTTATGGTGGCTCCATTCTACAGAACCAGCCTCCCTGCTAACCCTTGACTTTGCTGTAGATATGACAGCTATTTAAATGTCCGCTTAAATTTAGCCTTCCTTACAGAGCGGTTATAATTCAAAAAGGAAAAGAAGAAAGAGAGGGCCTCCAAGCTTGAAGGGAAAACACACTGTAACTGAGAATTATTCAGGGAAAAAGGCTAATTTTGTGATTTTCCGTAGGTGGCACCGTAAGGGCATTTGGAGGGTAGTTAGACATCAGTTAGTAGAGCCATGAGCTTTTTGTGTCATGAGCTATCTGAGGGAATTAGCTGAAGTTAGGTGCCCTGCCCAAGGTTATTCAAGGACAGTATGAACAAAGAGGGATTAGAATTCACACTCACACTGCCTAGAATTCCTGTGCGTGACTGGACTCTGCTACGTGATGTTACTTGGGGGCAACACTAATTATTGTGGCAACAATATCTCCAGAGGACATGAGGAGGGACAATGGTGTCACTGACTTGTAGAGTGGCTCAACAGCAAGAGGTCTCTGAGATCATCCTGGCCAACACTCTGTTCTTACTGGGGATGAAGCTGACATCCAGAATGACGGAGCCAAGGCCATAAGGATGAGCTTGAGGACATTGGCCCCTTTGACTTTCTTTCCCTCTTCATCTAATTTCTACTGAGGTTTTTTTCCCAATTCTTTGGAGACCTTATGAATGTATTCCTCACATTCCTTAACCAGGTTTACTTAAATTTCATTTACTCTGTCGTCTCCTTCCAAAATACTTCCCATGTATCTCTTGAATTCTCACATGTGCTAGGTCAGTGTTAGCTTTTAATGGCTGGTTTATCGAGCTGTTTTTGGAAGTAGGTCATAATGTACCTGTCTCTTCTGCAGCTCCATAAGCTAGTAATACTTATCTTTAAAAAAATTACTGAAGGATGGGGGTGCTTGTGGGCAAGAGGGATGAAGTTTGATCCAGGAGCCACATAAAAATTTCAAGTATGGTGGTGTACATTTGTGATTCTAGTGCTAGGAAAGAGGAAGCAGAATTGTTTTTATCCCATTAGTCAGCTGCTCCAGCCTATTGGTAAGGTCCCAATCAATGGCATAAAACCTCAAAGACAGTGAGTGACATTCTGGAGGATGACAATCTAGGCTTTCCTTCAGTATCTAATGAAGAAACATAATCATACACATACACACACAGGAGAGAGAGAGAGAGAGAGAGACAGAGACAGAGACAGAGACACAGAGAGATACAGAGAGAGACAGAGACAGAGAGAGACAGAGAGACAGAGAGATACAGAGAGAGACAGAGACAGAGCTGAGAAAGCTTTAACAATTGCTACCTTACAAAAGAGGAAATCAGGATTCAGGGCCATAGTTTATACAACTGTACAGCTGGAATCAGAAGCAAGTCTGTTGGAACAATGTTCTTGACGGAAATCCAAACTAAACAGAATGAGAATCTGATGTGTTTAGAAGTGCAGAGAAATGATTTAGTCCTAATCACTGACCCCAGAGAATACTGAAGACAGCACGACCTGGAATATTGAAGAGTGAGTGACCTGGGTCATTAACAGAAGTACCGAGGACATCAAATTCTAGGAAAAGCAATCACTGGACTCTAAGGGGGTTGCCTATTTCTCAATGTGTTTTGGATCTGAACCTTCTAAAAACCTACCCAAAGTATGTCTGGTTTGGAAAGAACATGACCCTGTCTGACAGCCAATAGGAGGTGCCAATTAGGAGTTGGGGTTTTCAGATGGACATGTTATTTGCAAGGAGAACTGTGCTTTTGAATCCTGTGTCATGGGGTAGAAATTACATCACTCGGCTTTGGCAGATGGACAAGAGCAAGGGTGTAGAGAGCAGAGTGTGGATTTAGACTTTGCCAAGTCTGAGGACAGTAGCGTGACCTTGGATAGCTGTCTTTCAGCTCTGACTTCTCTGCTCTGAATTGGGATAACGATGGGAGTCAACTCCCTAGCTTTGCTTTGAGAGCTCAGTGAAGAATGACTTTACAGGATGTGGCCCAGAGCTGGGCAGTCAGCAAATCAATCTTTACTGCAACATGCGCTGACGGTCATCAGTGTAGTAGATGAGCAATTAGAAGAGCATTCGAAAAGGGGGCTCTCCCCTTTTACTGCCCTTATAGATTTGTTCCTACCATCTTCAATGGGTCATACACACATTGGTTTAGACTTTGATGTCCCTATAAAATGTCAAACCACGAGTGTGCTTCCATATATGCCATTATGCCACATGGCAACAGGAAGAGTCACAAATGACAATGCCTGGCTCTCATCCTAAGATATGGTTTGATACAATGGGTTGCCTCTGAGCCAGTTTTGAAACGAAATGACCACCTTCCTGAAAAGCGCTGAAAGGTTAGTTGCCTCATTTGTCCCCGTGGGATTTTACTTATGGACGTGATTAAGTGATATAGAGAAGCTATTGCTTTTGGAAAAAGAATTTATCACTTATGTTTTCTAGGAAGAGGAGGAATGTCCATCATTCTGGGCTACAGGAGAATCACTAGGTTTGGTCTGGAGCCAGAAAAGAATGAGGAGAAATCATAAATTATATAGCCTTGTTTTTTATAGAAAAGGTAAATGGGACAGTTGACATGGGCAAGCTTGAAGTTCTTGGGGGGCTTTGGGCTGCAGAGCCTGAGCCAACCTGCCCCACACTGGGCTCTGGGGTGATATAGGGTATAGGCAATATTGACTTAGTGTCTTCAGGTGACATGAAAAGCATGGAAGTGATGGGGGCTTGGGGTTGGCTGGTCTCTATGAAATCACACATCTATGAAAAAATTGACAAAGTTCCAGGAAGAGTGGTCTTTCTCCATGTTTGGAAGACCCCCAGTGTGTTAGAACGTTTCAGAACACAGTAAGTAAACATGTACAGTTAATATTCTCACTTGGATACCTTCACTCTCTTTCTTTAGCGCCTGCAGTCCTCCAGGTCCTCTGGGAACGCATGACATCATAGGTATCAAGATTAAATGCTGAGGACGAGCACCTTGGGGCAAGGAGAGAACAAAGATAAGTCACCAGAAATTATGGCAACTCCCAGTGCCCTTTAGTATCATGGCTTTGTGAGTAGAACCTTCCTTCACTTCTACTCCACCATTGTCAATGTCTTAAACGTGCTCAGGCTGAGATTCTCGGCAGAAGTCTGTATTCTAACTGTGGGCTTCACTCACAGCACACAGCACCCAGCTCCCGCCCACACAAGGGCATGCATGTGAATTATTCCCTGCGTCTGTTTTTCTTTTATGGGCAGCTATTTTTGTAGCCAGTATCAAAGACTTAAATGGTTGAGTTGACTTGCATAGTGCAGCATTTTACAACTACTTTAGTGGACTTTGTGTTACTGGTGCACAGACTTTTGAAGCATGAACAGACCAGAGTTACTGTCTGTGCATCTCTGCATTGCAGGCAGATGAGCTGAAAGCTCCGGCTTTGCTCCTTATTGTAGTAAATGTGATAACGGGCAACTCTGATAAAAGTCACTGGGCTTGATTTCTGTAAAGAAAATCTCAAGAGCACAGTGTTGGGAGAACACTGTATTCTGTGTCAGTCATGTACATGGTTTTGATCTCAGATATTTGATCTCTCTCAGTACTTACTGAGGTCTACTAGAATGTAAGCTCCTTCAAGTTGTACTTTTAATTTCTTCATTTCATTATAGGGTGTATGTCTCTCTCTCTCTCTCTCTCTCTCTCTCTCTCTCTCTCTCTCTCTCTCTGTGTGTGTGTGTGTGTGTGTGTGTGTAGGCCGGAATACAATCTTGGATATTGTTCTTTAGGAACTATCTTTTTAAAAATATTTATTTATTCATTATATATAAGTACACTGCCGCTGTCTTCAGACACACCAGAAGAGGGCATCTGATCTCATTACAAATGGTTGTAAGCCACCATGTGGTTTCTGGGATTTGAACTCAGAACCTCTGGAAGAACAGTCAATGCTCTTAACCACTGAGCCATTTCTCCAGCCCAGAGCTGTCTTTCTTTGAAAGACAGGGTCATGTCCCAGCTTCTCCTTCTTTGCATCATTCCTGTGGATCACGTATGAGCGGTCAGCTACTTCTCCAGGACCTGCCTGCAGCCGTGTTTCCCGCCATGATGGTCAAACACTCACCCTCCAAACTCTATAAAAGCTCTCAAATTAAACTCTATTTTAAAAGTAAAAGTATGTCTCAGTCAAGGTGCCTTGTTTGTGGCAATAGAAAAGTAACTAATTGCTGGGGTACGCTGTGTGAGTTCGTGTCTCTGTTCTTCCTCACCTACCTAAGGCATTCTCTGATTGGCTTTAATAAAATTCTGATGGCAAATTAGCTGGGCAGGAAGTGGGAAGCAGGACTTCCTGGGAGAGACGAAGGACCTTTGGGAAGAGAAAAAGAAAGGGTCAAAGGATCTTTTCACAGGGAGACATGAGAGGAGATGGAGATGACAATGGGTGTGGAAGGTATTAATAGCCACATGGCTGGATGGGGCTAGGTGGTACAATTAACGTAGATGATAGTGCAGAGTCTGCCCATCTAAGGCTCAAGCTTTGAAATATTAAAAGGTCTCTGTATGGTTGTTTGGGAGAACTAGCTGGTTAAGAAATAAGAACCACTGTATTA
Organism: Micromys minutus; assembly: GCF_963924665.1. NCBI lineage: Eukaryota > Metazoa > Chordata > Mammalia > Rodentia > Muridae > Micromys > Micromys minutus. The sequence continues at coordinate 35,797,951 of NC_137957.1, read as the reverse complement.
ATCTCCAGCACTAATTGATACATGAAGATATTAATAATAATTTTTACAGCTAATAATACCTGTGGAAGCCTGCCCTTTTCTGAAGAGAAATGGAGGAGTTGGTGGGGGGAGAGGACGGAAGTGGAGGGACTAGGAGGAGAGGAGGGAGGAGAAACTACAGTCAGGATGTAATTAATTAATTAAAAGAAAAGGAACTAAGACGCACGCTAAGATAGGTTTCTTATATGCAATGCTTATCAACCCCCAAGCCACTGTATAGGTATACCTACCAGCAACACCCCCTCCTATCCATATGTAACTAATTATCTATAATCACATCAATCACTCAGATCTACACACCACAGCTATTGTCTGAGGTTGGTCATGGTCCATTGTTATCCTCCTTATCTGATTTAGGTAATATTTTCCAATGTTTGCTTTTGCAGCCCACGAATGGGTTTTTAGCTTGGAGAGTAGAGTTGGGTGAAATAGATAGACGTAGGAACTCTTGTCCTGTCTGGGACATCTTCAGTCAAAACATTCTGAGAGCCACTGCTCTGGATCAGTTTCCCATGTCTGATTGACATGTTACATCGGGAAGTATAAGGCAAACAATTTCTTGCTGTTAATAATTGAAATGTCCTTTGTGAATAATTTCCATTTCTATGTAAGCTAAGGAAGAGTCACAGCTATTCCTAGACCAATGCCATTCTTCCTTTCCCCACATACTACCTGCAGGATGCAAACACCCCATCCGCCTTGGATCTTTCATCCTCCTGTTCAAAATGCCATCACATTTCTTTATTTTTATAAGACAGGCAGAATCTAATGATGATTAATTGTTTTATATGCTTTGAAATATTTCATTGGACAGTCATCCACATCTAAATTGTGTTTCCTTAAACACAATTATTTCTATGGCCTTTTCTTTCTAGCCCACTGGTCCCGTACATCTTATGAGAAAGGGGACTCAGTATACAGCTCCTGAGTAAATGTACTGTACTCAAGCAATTCCTTCTTCCATAAACTGGAGCAAGTTAATCATAAAATGAATAAATCAAAAAACTGTGACAAGTGTTAATATTGACAACATTTGCCTACAAGAGCAATATCTGCCCTCTGCCCCACTTCAAATTGCCTGGAGATGCTTTTCTTAGCCATTGGATGTAATGATACTATGAAATATTTATCATTTTGTTTAAGACAGTGTCTTGCTATTTCAGAGGCATGTTGCCTAGGCTAGCCTTGAACTTCGGATTCTTCTTCTCTCAAATGCTGGGAATGAAGTCATACAGCATCATAGCCGAGCCTTAATCAGTCCTAATAGAAAATAAAGTGCTGGGCCTGTTCTGATAACTCCAAGAGAAAGTGAGTCTGTCCCTGACTGGCGCTTGCTGAGGAGGCAGCAGGTTAACATGACTGGAGGGATACCATTTTTACAATCAGAGTCTGAGCTAACTGCCTTCTTCTCAAAAGGGTCTCAGATTCTTTAAGAACAGAAAGCTAGAGTTGTCCACACTGGACGCCAGGATACTTCTCTCAAGACTTTTTAGTTATAAAACCCAATGAGATTGAGTCAGAATTCAATGATTTCTTTTAAACTAAAAATTAAAAAAATGTTTTAGGGGACTGGAGAGATGTCTCAGGGGTTAAGATTGCTCGTTATCCTTCCAGAAGACCCAAGTTAGATCCCCCACACCATGTCAGGCAGCTCACTGTGCTGCTAACTCCAGCTCCAGGGGATTTAACAGCCTCTTCTGGCCTCCTCAGACCCTGCCTCTGCCCACATGACATATAGTTACACAGCACACACACACACACACACACACACACACACACATACACACACAAAATATAAAAATGTTTTGGGTTATCAATTAAGCACTAAGATCACCCTTTATCTGTTTCCTTGTGCTTCTCAGCTGGCTACAATAGCAAAGTAGCTATTGTACTGTTATTTATATTGTAGTGAGGGGGGTTATCCCCAAGTTACCAAGAGAAAGACTTGGAATGTGGGTAGGTGAAAGCCTGTGTAAATAGTGCCCAGACTTTCATGGTGCTGTCTAATAGCCTGATTTTAAAATTGGCAAAGAACTCAAACCTATGTATCTGCAAAGAAAATGTGCAGAAGACCAAAAGTCACTCAAACCATGCTTGGCAGCACTGTACATTAAGGAAATACAGATCCAAACCACAACAAAATACTAGTTCTCCCTCGATTTTGGGCCATTCGAACCCATTCATAGTGCTGACAGGAATGTAAAATGATTTCCCAAAATAAATAATAGTGATAACTACAGAACTCAGCGGTTTTACTTCTGGGTGTATGTCCCAAGAATTGAAAGCTGAGACTTAAATGAATATTTGCACACCTGTGTTTAGACCAGCACTATTCATAACAGACTTAAACTGACTCTTGAATAGATAAACAATGGGTGTGTGCACACAATAGAATGCACTCAAACTTTAGAAGGAAAGAAATGGACACAGGCTGCAACATGAATGGTCCTTTAGAACACTCTGCTAAGTGAAACAAGCCAGCGACGAAGACAAGTCCTGTATAATCCCACTTCTATACGGTGCCTGGAATAGCCAACTCCATACAGAAAGATATCAGAATGATGGTTTGGGGGTTTGTGGAAGAAAGTAATGGAGAACTATTGGTTACTGTTTCCGCGTAGGATGACAGACAGTTTAAGGAGCTTGATACTGGGATGCTTGCACAGAACTGTGCCTGCACTGGGTGCACCACATTGTAAACTTTAGAATGGTTTGAATGGCTGGACATGGTGCTATGCCTTTGTAGCTTCAGCATTTGGAAAATAGAGACAGCAGAATTTGAAGTTTAAAGTCATCCTCTGCTACATAGTGAGTTTGAGTCAAGCCTGGGCTACCAATGTGCTCCCCTGTTTCAGAACAACAACGGGGTTAAGTTTCATTTTTCTTTTCTTTAGTTTTGCACTGATTAATGTTCATTCAGCACAGTGCCTGGACCAAGGTGAGGCCCAGTAACAGCCACTATTGCTGTTTTGCCATCCTAGTAGCCAGAGACCACCATTGTTATCCCTGTTTAAAATTAAATGATACACCCTATTTATTTGCTGCTATTTTATTATTTTAGCTACTGAAGGCTTAACTCTGCACTGGGCCGTTTAGTGACTGGATCTCATTTAATCATACTTCAGAAAGTGCTATGATATACGGATTACAAAATCACTGTCTCTATCTCTCGGTACCGGTGCTCCGATTCCCTACCCCCACCCCAGGATCACACAGTGAGTGAGTGATTTGGACTGAGACTGCATGCAAGAAACCCGGAGCCTGGCAGGACAGAGGTTATTCTCCCTCTGTTCCTGAAGCTGGAAACAATCACTAAGCAAATGATAAAAGATACAGTTCATTTTGCCAGACGAGCCTAATCAGACCCAGAGAAAATGGCCTTCAGCTAGGAACTAAGGGAAAGAACCAGATGCAGAGATGCTGGCCAGGCCTCTCCCCTGCAGACTTGGGAACAAGTCAAGGCAGAGCCAAGTCCCATCTTGGATTTACCTCTGAAATGTCTACCATGCTGCTCTCATGAAATCTACCCTAAGCAAGCGTTTTTCTTGACTACAGAAATACTGATTTTATTCTTCCCTGGGCAATGGCTGTTTCTGGTAGAAATTATCCTTAGTTATTGTTTATAAGTCAACTGTCACAGTGCCTTGTAAGCTCATGGGACCATTTTCCCAATTATCTGTAAGTGACATCTATTCTTCTCAATAGGAGGGACATGTAATTACTTGAAGGGAGAATTTGGCTGATGGGCTGGTGGACACCGCCAGCCTCTCCAAATGCACATTTACATTTTGCAACCACTGTTTAAGAAGATTGCATGCCACAGGAATTAAAGGTTATGGGCTGAAGGCACCTCTGTCTTTATTCATTCGTCCCTTATCCTCTAGGTATTTTTCATCTCAGATTCATACCAGGTTTTCCTTTTTTCTTTCTTTATGGCATCCTTGTTTCCAGATTTCACAAAGAACATCTAGAGTTAGAGAGACACTTTGCTTTTCTAAAGATATGGGTCTTTCCTCAATTTGTCGTAAGGGGGAAAGTTGCCTAATGGTAGTCTCTAGGGGTAGTTGGGAATTGGAAGTACTGTGTGTGATTCCTGGATGGTTCTGCTGGGGTTTGTCATCTCCTGACCTCTGGATCCATTCTGGCCTGCACACCTTGCCTTTATTTTCTTAGCATCATGCCAGGAAGGAAAAGAAATATTGTCCCCTGCTGAGGCTGTAGTTGAGGGAGGGTGTCTGTGAATCATTGGCATCCCTGAGTATTACACACACACACACACATACACACACACACACACACACACACACACACACACACACACACACACAAACATAGGCATGTGCATACTGTGCACATTCCTAGAAGCTACTGGTACCAGGCTGAGAAGTATCAAAACAAGGGCTTTTCAAAGAACTTTCCAGCAATGTTCTGATGCCCTTCCTATTTCAACTTTTCCCCACCCCTACTTTTCTTTTCTTTTTTTTTTTTTTTTTCCTTTTTTTCTCTGTTTACTGCTCTCAGGTTGCGTTATGAGAAAAGATAAAGTCATTTAGAAACTGAAGTTCTAGATACAGTCCGATCGTGACTTTGGTGTTAGTGATAAGTCACTAAATGTCTCTTGGACCTAGTTCCTCTTTTCTTCAACGAGGTCATTGTTTGAAATCTTCCAGAGGCATGATGGTTCTTGGGACTGAGAGATGAAGGGAACATTGTTGCCTCTGCTTGCATGAGTTGATATTTCCATAGGAAAATGAGTGGTGACCACAAAGAGAGAGAACCCAGCCTCTTTTATGAAGTCTGGAGCATTTGTCTAGGTGTCTGTGCATTTTGGGTTATGAAATTGGCCTAAGATTATATCTGCTTTACCTCCCAGACACTAAAGAAGCCTTCACAATGCAGGATGACTTTGTAAAAGAACAGAGGTGGGGACCTGCACACCTGGCCTTCAGGTTTGCTATAAAAGCTATAATCACTTGCCAGTGTAGTAGTCATAGAGGTAGACCTGCAGATCAGTGCGACCGAGCTGAGAGTTTCGAAAGAGACATTTCTGTGGCCAACTGAGTTTTGAGAAGCCATGGGGATCAAAAGTAGAATCTTTAGTATGGAACTGGATATCTATATAAAGACTTTTCTCACAATGTATTGAAAATTTATTTGAAAATAGATTATAGAACAATCGTTGAAAGATAACATCATAAAGATTCTAAATAACATATGTGAGAATAATCCTTGTGATGTTGGGTTGTGCTTAGTTTCTTCTTTAGCACATGAGACTTAAAACAGTTGTTTTAAAACATGATGATGTTAGAAGTGGTGGTGCATAGGTGTAATTTTAGCAGTTAGGAAGCAGATGCAGGAATATCACTAAAATTCTGAGGCCAGCCTATTCTACCTAGTAAATCCTAGTCTATCCTGGGCTTATAAAATACAATCATTTCTCAAAAACCAATCAAACAAAACAAAACAACGAAGAAAAAAATAGATTTCATAAAGTCTAGAATCATTAGCTTCTTAAAGCATAACTGAGAAAATTAAAAAGAAGCCATTCACTGACAAAATATTATTTGTGAGATATATCATTGACAAAGGAGTCAGAGCTGGATAAATAAATATATCTTTCAACACAATAAAAACATAACAATCTAATGGTGTTATAAAGAGAGGAAATATTTTTATATGTTTCCCCAAGGAAAATATATGGGCCAAAAAGCACATGAACAGACAGCTTCTTTTATATGTTTCTGTTTCTATTGGATTCCAACAACTAGTAGAATTACTGGGTCATGTGGTGAGTCTATATATCCACGAAAGGCACGTACGTATTTACCGTGCCATTATATTGTAAGACTGCTGGGCAGCAAGCAGTCCAATTGCCTAACAACTGATGTATAGATAAAAAGAGACCGAAAGAGCAAGGGGATGTTTACAACTAAGAGAAACTGAGGACTGACTGACCTATGACCCAGAGGAGTCTTAAAACAGCAGAGCAAGTAAAAAGTTGCCTGAAAAAGTACCTTGTATTGCACTGTATTTTTCCATTAACATGAAATTTTATATGCAGAATATAATACACATATATATGTCTATACATAACTCACACACATCTCTCTCTCTCTCTCTCTCTCTCTCTCTCTCTCTCCACACACACACACACACACACACACACACACACACACACACACACACACATACTGGCTGGTTTTGTGTCAACTTGACACAAGCTGGAGTTATCACAGAGAAAACCTCAGTTGAGGAAATGCTTCCATGAGATCCAGCTGTAAGGCATTTTTTTCAACTAGTGATCAAGGGTGGGAGGGTCCATTGAGGGCTGGTAGTCTTGGGTTCTATAAGAAATCAAGCTAAGTAAGCCAGAGGAAGCAAGATAGTAAGTAACATCCCTCTGTGGCTTCTGCATCAGCTCCTGCTTCCTGACCTGCTTGAGTTTCAGTCCAGATTTCCTTTGGTGATGAACAGCAATGTGAAAGTGTAAGCTGAATAAACCCTTTCCTCCCCAACTTGCTTCTTGGTCGTGATGTTTGTGTAGGAATAGAACAGGAATCGAAACACTAAGACAACACACACACACACACACACACACACACACACAAATATGACAAAACCATGGAGAGAACAATCAGATTGATAGTTTTGGGAGTTGTGGTTAAGAATAATAACTGTGATGGTTTGTATATGCTCAGCCTAGGGAGTGGCACTTTTAGAAGGTGTGACCTGTTGGAGTAGGTGTGGCCTTGTTGGAGTAGGTGTGTCACTGTGGGTGTGGGCTTTAAGACCCTCACCCTAGTTTCCTGGAAGCCAGTATTGTGATAGCAGTCTTTAGATGAAGATGTAGACCTCCCAGCTCCTCCTGCACCATACCTGCCTGGATGCTGCCATGCTTCCCACCTTGATGATAATGGACTGAACCTCTGCACCTGTAAGTCCGTCCCAATTAAATGTTGTCCTTATAAGAGTTGCCTTGGTCATGGTGTCTGTTCACAGCAGTAAAACCCTACTAAGACAGTAACTAACTAAAAAAGAGCCTAAGCAAAATTGGGGATGGGGGGTAGGGTGATGGTAGCATTCCAAACATGTTTGTGACCACTCATACTTCTAATGATGAATTTGATTATGAATAAGTTATACCTTAATAAAGCTATCAAAATTGCTACTTCATACTTAGTGGTTTTTGTCTAGACTACAAGGGGCCTGGTTTCAAAATTTAGCACTGAAAAACAATAGATGCCAGACAAACATGTGCAAAGCCTTTGTCAGCAGCTACGAAGAAGTTTGCAGATAACAGAAGTTCTGAGGTTTCACTCACAGCTGAACCCCAGAAATCCGGCCACCACTTAGGCTGCCACATCTAGCAGGGTATCTGAAGTGCTGGGCCTCAGAAATAACTCTCTTATCATCCACTCAGAAACCTCTGTCAGGAGCCATCGGAGGTGGTGAGCTGTGGCCTCCTACTTTATCTGGAGAGATAAACCCTGAGGGGGTTCTCCTCAGCTGCTCCCTGGAGCCCTCTGGCTGAGAGGGGATAAGACCTGTGTCATGGCCCGTTTTTTGCTGGGTTTGGCTAAGCGGTAGGTCATATATTCTCTCAACCTTGAAGTCTCTAGTCAGTTACAGCTTCTTCCTAGGCTACTACACTTCCTTTGAGGACGCTGTCTCTGAAAGCCACAGCTAGGACTTTTGATGTTCTGGGGAAGCTAAGACAGTGGTTCTAAACCCTGAGGTCCTTTGGGGGGTTACCTGCCTAAGGTTTTCTGAATATTATTAGGTATTTACATTATGATTCATAACAGCTGCAAATTTACAGTTATGAATAAGCAATAAAACTAACTTTATGACTGGGGGCCAGCACAACATTAAAGGGTCACAGCCTTGGGAAGGTTGAGAAGCATGTTCTAAGGCAACCCAAGCAGTAGAAAGCCAAGGTTCATTTCTGTTAGGAAACTGAACCCCAAGCTCATCTTCCCTCTCCAATCCCACACTCCATTTCTTATCAGCTTTTACCTAGCTGTGGTCTCTCCTAGGAGCCATCAAAGACAAATGTAAAACTCTCCCTGTCTGAGCATCTTACATGCTCCCTGTCTGAGCATCCTACAATCCCACCTTAGGTTTTCTCTGTATCGTTAGAATCATGTGATAAATCAACAGAATCCGAATGCTACAATCTAGGGCCATGTTTTCCAAGATGTCTTCCTCAAAATGAAGGGGATTTGGTGCTGAGTAGGAAATGGGTCTCCTGGCCAAATGCATTTAGAAAAAAGCCAATCCAAGAGGGTTTTATAAACTATGCATTCTGAGCAGGCTTGGCACACTCGGCCCCGATAATGAGCTTGGGTGATGTGGGGTGAGAGTTGGTAAAATGTGGAGTGAGAGGTGGGTATCTGATCCTCTTTCAGATTACAGGGGGACAAGAAGAATATATCAAATAGAAAAGCCCCATCCATTTTCATTTTACTTTTCTGGACAGGGTCTCACTGTGTAGCTCAGGCTATCCAGAAGTTCATGGCAATCCTCCTGACTCTGTCTCCTGAGTATGGGGATTTTAAGTGTGGGTTATCACACCGGGTTTGGCAGGTCTTTAGCTATATATATATAAATTTAAAGGTTCTTGCAGCTGCCCTTAGAAAGGTCAATAACAACAACAAAGCAAACGGGAACTATTTATAAGCAGGCTTCTGTTCTGTTTTGTTTTTACTACTTGAAACTTTGTTTTTAGTTATTGTTCTATTGCTGTTAAGAGATACTATGACAAAGGCATCTCTTATAAAAGAAGACATTTAACAGCATTAAATGCTCTTGGTTCAAGAAGGTAGCAGCAGAGTCTGCGGCCATCACAGTGGGAAGCACGCTGTCATGGTGCCAGAGTAAGAGCAGAGAGCTCATCCTGATCCACAAGCAGCAGGCAGAGAGGAGGGGGAGGGCAGAGGGGAGGGGGAGGGCAGAGAGGAGGGGGAGGGCAGAGGGGAGGGGGAGGGCAGAGAGGAGGGGGAGGGCAGAGGGGAGGGGGAGGGCAGAGAGGAGGGGGAGGGCAGAGGGGAGGGGGAGGGCAGAGAGGAGGGGGAGGGCAGAGGGGAGGGGGAGGGCAGAGAGGAGGGGGAGGGCAGAGAGGAGGGGGAGGGCAGAGAGGAGGGGGAGGGCAGAGGGGAGGGGGAGGGAGACTGAGCCTGGTGTGGGCTTTAGAACCTCAAAGGCCACCCCTAGTGACCCACCTCCTCCAACCTGGCCAAACATCCTAATCTTTTCACCAACTGGGGTCAAACGTTCAAATATGTGAGCCTATGGGAACTGTTCACACCACCACACCATGTATTCACAAATAAATGTTTATTGATCACCGACCAAGTGACAGTCCCTGGGTGCTGGGACACATCAACAGACAGAGTAAGTTCTACGGAAGATAGATTCGAATGACAAAAGACAGATAAATTGCATGTAAGTACTCGTGGGAATAGAATTGTTGAGAGAAGACACATGCAAAGACAGTAAGGGTTGGGGGTAGATCGGAGAGAAATAAGATCAATGTATTCTTTTTAAGGAAAGAGGGAACTGGTTCAAGGAAAACAGTCCTCTTAGCCGGTGCACATTATCCTTTGATAAAACGGTACAGTACCTTTAATTAAAGAATGCATTCTTTCACATGTTTAGAATATATACAATCTCTAACCCAATATAAATGTTGCATAAATATAGTTGCTAAGCTTATTGTTTATGGGAAATGACACATCAGTACAGATTATATATAATACACATATACTCATAAAAAGAAAGAAAAGCAGGGATGCTTACTGTGTAACTTTGGCTGGCCTTAGAATCAGAGAGATCTACTTGCTTCTGTTTCCCTGTTGCCGGTTCTAAAAGCATATGTTACCAATCTCAGCTCAGATTGCGCATCTATAATATTATATATATTAATATACATAACATATTTATAGTGTTGTGCACAGATCGTATGGTTATAGAGAGTTAATGGTACACACTGGTAACTGGGTATAAATATACATGATGCTGTTTTCCTGTTCGTCATCACAGGCTTTAATACCTTCCTTACTTTTGTGAACACGTGGTCTTCTTATGTACAGAATGAGAAGATTGAATGACAGCTAAGGTGCATGTTGCCCACACAGCTCTCTGCTAAGTGCACAGCACGGGTTCAACCATCCCAGGAGAAAGAGGTGCTTTGCTCTCCCACTGGTCATCTTATAAGAGGTATCGGGAGCAAAACACGTCATAACGAGCTGGCTATTCACTAAAGGCAACCCCTCACTTAAATCTTTATCACTTTGCTCAAGTTCCTATTTTGGCCAGCAAGTTGTCCATTTCTTACCCATGACCTGGTCTATTTTGATAATAACATGTTACAACATAATCCTGAGACAATGGAAAACTTGAAACACTGGTTACATAGGAGGATTTGCTGAAATTCCTGGATGTCCTGGAGTTGGTGCAAGCAATAAGGAAGAAAACCACTGAGGTTATTTGCAACTGACACCCGAGGACTGGATAGCGTTTGCCCTGTCTATCATGGAGGCAGAGGGTGATGGGATCAAAGACAAGGGTTTAAAGGGAAGGCCTGCTCAATCTTAAAGGAACAGGAAAGTTGCTTAGAAACTTGAAGTTGCAGGATGGCTTTTCAGTGCATGTGCTATTAAAAAAATCAAGTCAAGTGTGAAATGAAGAACATCGTATAAGCTTCATGGTGACCCAAGCCTGTAACTCCCAAATTCAGGCATCTGATATAATGAGATTTCAATGTTAGCCTGGCAACACAGTGCAAACTTCTCTCAGAACAAAACACAGGGCTCTGGGCTGGGGCTCAGTTGGTAAATTACTTGTCTTGAAGGTACAGTGCTTTGAGTTTGATCACCAGCACTGTGTGGAATGGGTGTGGTGGTTAATTTAATCCCAACACTCAGGGTGGATGGTGTCAGAAGTTCCAGGCCTTTCTTAGCTGCATAGCAAGTTTGAGATGAGTCTGGGTTACATGAAATCCTATATTAAAAAAAAATAGAGTGAAAGAAAGAAGGAAGGAGAGAGAAGAAAGTGAACAAAATCTAGAATAACAATAGCAACAAAACTAAAACCCAACAAACAGAAAAAAAAAGGTATATCACATCTTAGTTGAAGATTTTAATGAAAACCTTAAAAAATTTTTTGTTTGATTTTTCTTGAGGAGAACTAAACAGTTGAAACTTTAAATCAAATTAAACAAAAAGTAAATAATTTTATAATTTGGGCAATTCTTACTAACTTGTCAAGAAAAACACATAAAGAAGTCTATTTTGATGGATTTATTTTTAGGGGACTTTTTTCAGGTGTTTACATGGGAAAGATATTCTATAGGTGATAGTCCCATTCCCTAGAAAAACACATAAAGAAGTCTATTTTGATGGATTTATTTTTAGGGGACTTTTTTCAGGTGTTTACATGAGAAAGATATTCTATAGGTGATAGTCCCATTCCCTACTTTTCAGCAGAGAGAGAGAGAGAGAGAGAGAGAGAGAGAGAGAGAGAGAGAGAGAGAGAGAGGGAGGGGGAGGGAGGGGGAGGGAGGGAAGGAGGGAGGGGGAGGGAGAGGAAGGGAGGGAGGGAGGGAGAGGGAGAGAGAGAGAGAGAGAGAGAGAGAGAGAGAGGGAGGGAGAGGGAGAGAAAGAGGGAGAGAGAGAGGTTTCTCAGCTGGGGTGAAGGGTATATTATGGTCCTTAGCAAGCAGCATCCAGACCACATTCCTCACTACACAACACTGCCTCCTAGAGGGGACACGTGTCAACTCTTGACAAGACTCAATCTGTGGTTGTAAAACCCATTTTTTGCAGCCCTCACAGAAATGATTTTTTTTCTTTCATTAAGCATCTTATCTCGGTATTTTTTGAGTGGCAGGTAAGTGTACTAAATTTTACTTCCTTGCCATGGTATATTATACAGACTAAAATTGTCCAAGTCTGAGTATACCAACTGCTAGTTAAAGCCTATTATCTTGTTTTCTTACCGTCTACAGGGCTCATTGGGAAAATTAAACACATCTAATAAACATTCAGTATCTAAATACCTTACCTTGTAGTTCATCTGGGAGGCAGACACTAAATACAAAAAAATCAGATAAATAAAACCTTGCAGCTCACAATGATATGCTGCCTTTGTGCATCTTTTAGGCAGAGGAAAGATAATGAGCATGTATGACCCTAGGCAAGAATGCTGATTTGCAGTCTCTTCAGGAAATTGTAGTGCTTCCGAAGACAATATTCCTAGTCAACATAGATTAAGTTGAAGCCAAGGGCAGAGCTAATGATACTGTGTGTTTGGTTGGAAACAAGTAGGAGACAACTAAGCTATCATAGAAGACAGTCGACCCTATAATCCTCCTTTGTTCTTAGGTCTCTGTCACCCATGGGATGAAAAAAAAATTACATTTTCTCTAGGAATATTTCATATTTTTGCAGATGGGTCAAAAAAAATAATCATGCCCTATAAACAAATGGGGTGTAGGGAAAGAGAGGCAAATGTATGTCTTAGAGAAAGACTGGGCCTTCACTCCGATGTTTTCAAAGAATGTAAGAAAATCCTACAACAGTCTCAAGGCTACCAGGGAGGCCAAACAGTCTGACAGAAGGGACAAGAGAGGGTGGCTTCTCTACTAAAGATGGAGCTGTCAAGACTAGAAGACTACCAGAAAAGATGTATACACTTGTATTTATAGCAAAGCTACTCACAATTGCCCCAGAGTGTAAGGACTGTTTCCATGAACATATATGGCAGAACAAGAAGACTTTGCATTTATAACCCGAGACAAAAAGCAACCCTAGAAAGAAAGGACATTCTTTTTAAAAAATTTACTTATTTTATTTATATGACTACACTATTGCTATCTTCAGACACACCAGAAGAGAGCATCTGATTCCATTACAGATGATTGTGAGCCAGTACATGGTTACTGGGAATTGAACTCAGGACCATCTGGAAGAGCAGTCAGTGCTCTTGACCGCTGAGCCATCTCTCCATCCCCATGGAAAGGTTATTCTTACTGAGACGCAACACACTTGATTCTTGACACTTGACTGATTGCTCAGTCAATAAGTCAACCACAGAAGGAGCAATTTGGTATGGTTTCACTTTTACATGATACCTAGAACCGTCAAGTTCTCAGAGGGAAAAAAATAGAATGCTGTTTTCTAAGAATGACAAGAGGAGAGGGGGCAATAGTGTTTAGTGGGTACCAGGTTTCAGGTGGGAAAGGTGACAAGGGGATGGATCGGGCTGATGGCTTAGTCAACAATGGAGTGTCGTTACTACCACTGAGCTTCTCACTTATAAGAAGAGACGTCAATGGTAAATGCTGTGCTACTAAAAACAAAAGGCTTAGAAGCTGGGCAAGGTGGTGCATATCCATATGTAGCACCTGGGAAATAGAAGCAGGAAGATCACTGCAAGGTCAAGGTTAGCCAGGTCTACATTCAGGCCATTGTGAGCTACTTACACTGATCCCCTGTGTTAGAACTCCCCCAAAGAAAGCCAAAAAGGTTAGAAAGAGGCAACACAAGGGAGGTGACATTGCTGAGGTTGACCAGAAGGAGCAGAGACACACGGCTCTTGGCAATGTTTCCTAACTGGATTGTGCCAGTAAAAGAAGATTTAAGGGCAAAGAGAATTCTTGCCAAGTGGTAGCTTATCAATTGCATATTCATTACCAAGGATTAGAGCAGGGGTTTGACACATAGGATTCATTTATTCCTCACAGTAGCACTGCAGGCATGAATGCTGGTGGCACTTAATTGAAACAGAGCAAGATTAAATGTCTGCTTGAGGCACGGGTTGATTAGTTTCAACAAAGCCAGGAAGTGAAGCAAGCATGTTTGATGAATACAGTGACTTTTCTCCTTTTCTTTAAAAAAAAATGTTTTTGTTCTGTTTCATTTTGAGACAGGGTCTTGCTATAGATCCCAGACTAAATTTTAATTTATGGACATTTAGTCCTGTTTTAGTTTTCCCAAGTGATGAGATTATAGGTCTGTACTAATGTGCCGGATGATCTTGGTGGTTGCAAAACGTCAATATACATCGGAATCCCCCAGAAGACTTGTTAAAGCAGTTTTCTGGGTGCTTTCCTTACCAGTGTCTGGTTAGGGTCACAGAGTTCCATGATGGGGCTTACGATGCTACCTAGAAACCATGCTGAGAATTAATGAGCTGGCCTGTGCTCTTATTTATTATAATGTAACAGTGGGCATGTTCTGACCAACAGAACTTGTAGGAACCACAGGGTAACTGGATAAGATGGAAGGACTCAGAGGGTGGAGGTATGATGAACACATTCATGGCCCTTTACCATGCAGGTGACTCTTTGTCCCAGCATATGGGCAGTTACTGATCTCTGTGGAGCACCGAGATGTTTTCCACTGAAACATATGGATAAAGACTCATAGCCTCTTGATTTCTCATCAGCTTCTCTCTGCTGGTCTATTCAACTAGTTTGTGAGGTCCAGTTTAAGGATGATCCCTCGGACCTTATAACTTAGGTTAGATTTAAACTCAGGGCTATACAGGTTTGTACTTATGCTCTAATTAGTTGACTAGAGGAATAAAGAGATTTGAATATGGTTTGAGTGTGTCTCACAAAGATTTGTGTGTTTGGGAACTTGGTTTCTAGTGTGGTGATGTTAGAGGTGGTAAGACCTTGAAGACCTGGGATCTAGTGGGACATTGAAAGACTGGCCTTTCCGCTTGATTGGCCTTCTGCTCAGTAATGTGATTTATTCTCACCCACTTAGCTGTACTGAATAATAGTATCCTCCCCAGAGCCGAGCCACTGCCAAAGTCACACCCTTAAATCTTCAAAATAGGAGATAAATACATCTTTCTTTATAAAGACATCCTTTCTCATGTGTTTTGCTGACAAACAAAGGCCCGAGTGGTGGCATGGGTCTGCAATCCCAGATTGGAGCAGAGGTTCAATGATGGGTGGGGCTGCACGGCATGACCCTGCCTCAAATGTAAAGGAAACGAAACCAAAACCACACCTCCAAAAAATACAAAAGAAAAGAAGGAGGAGGTATAGAGAAGAAAAGGAAGAAGAGGGGGAGGGGGAGCGGGAAGGAGGACGGGAAGGAGAAGAAGGAGAAGGATGTGGGAACCCTCTGCTAATTAACGTAGAAGTCCACCATTGACCAGATAGCATCTGGACTTGACACAATAGGGGAGACATTTTTCATTAGCACAGCTTCTCCTTCTCTGACCTTGTCTGGGGAATTCTAAGACCCCCACATACTCCTCTACTAACACACAAAGCCTTAGTTAGATTACAGGATCAATTTCCTTTCTCCTGATAGAACCTGTTCAGCTAGCACCTGAGATTCCCTGAAACGCTTCCCTATGCAAATGAGGCATCTTAGTGCCCTAAGCCCTCAGCCAACGACCTTTGTCCATCCTGGATATTCCTACCCTCACACTTTATAAGCCCTGAATCATTCAAAGTAAAGTTGATTGCCTCCTTACAGCTGGCACTGGTGCGAGTCATTCACTTTATGTTCTTCCAGGGCTTCCAGAGCCCCCTTTACTTCATCTCTGCTCCCTTTGTCATCATAGACCATATCGGCCAATGATCCACGAGGGCAGGAGAAACAGAAGAAGAGGAAGAGGAAGAGGAGGGAGAAGAAGAAAGGAAAGGATTACTTTAAAAAATCAAATAGTTGTTATCACACTGGAAGGTCTAGACGATACCTAATAAAACTTTTGGAAATTTGCTTGGAAAAATAACTGGACAACATGAAAGTTCAAAGACACTTATGATGCTACCCAAGCTTCACCTTTGTAAAATCTTACAATGAATTTTCTCAGTTCCTCTACTTTTGAATAGTTTCATCTTCCTGCTACCTATTTCTCAATTTTTAACAATTCCACAATTTCTTCAACATCATTTGACAATTTAATCAAATCAAGATGCCAGTTTTCTTTTCTTTTTTTAATTAACTAACTTATTTATTTACTTTACACCCTGGCCACAGCTCCTCTCCCCTCATCTCTACCCATTCCTCCTCCCTTTCTGTTCAGAAGAGAAGGGCTCCAATGGATATCTGCTTGGCACATCAAGCTGCATGCAGTAAGACTAGGCACATCTTTTCCTATTGAGGCTAGATCAGGTAGCCCAGCAAGAGGGAAGGATCCCAAAGGTAGGCGACGGTGTTAAAGACAGCCCCTGCTCATACTGTTAGGAGTCTCACATGACCCCAGCTTTCTTAAATAATTGTGATGCCCGTGTTTCTGAAGGCCCCTATGGAGATTCACTACATCAGGAAGAAGTTATTGTAGGAAAATGACAAAGCTCCTTAGTGCTCCATTCTCTTCAAGAACACTTTCACGTTTTGTCCTAAAAATACCTACTTGTCCTTTGACGTTTGTGGCAGTCATTATGCTGCGATCGCGTGCGACATATGTGAGCTAATGACACCGTGGCCTTTCCTGTCCTCCTTGAAGTGGCATGGGCCACTGACTTGCTTTGGCCCATGGAATATGAGCAGGAACAGCCTAGGTAGAGATAACCTGCCCTCCCTCAAGCATGCCTTTATGAAGTTTGGATATCTGCAAGGACCCGACATTGCAAATTCGAAGACTAAGGAGAAGCTGGGCTAGAGATTCCTGAGTCACCCGGGAAGTTGGACAGACCAACAGTTTTGTGGTATGCCTGAAGCCAACTCTCCGAGGCCTCAGAAAAGGCAGCCCACCTCTGACAATTCCATTCTCTGTGTTTAGAATGCATACTCACAACTGAGCCTAGTTCGAGTTACCCCAGGCACTTACCTGGATACTAAAGTAACCATGCATGGAGAACTTGTGTTTCACACATTTCCCACGTGCTTTATTGGTTGTGTGTAATTTAATTTTCACAATAACCACCAAGGGCTATTCCCATCTTAAAGGTTGGAGCGAAGACTAAATAAGGTCAAACAGCTACTGAGCTAAGAATCAGGGCTCTAGAGTCAAGACTGCATGGTGTCAACTTCTCGTGCCCTTAGCCACTAGGAAAGACCGGTAGGTTTATTTTACCTGTGTGTTAGGGTGCATGTCTGTAAAACTCCTCTCTTCACTTTAGCAAAGGCTGATTCTATGACTCTTGTGTCATTGCAGAGGGCTCAGACCTTTTTGTGCTGTCCATTGAAGGAAGGATCAGGGAAAGGGGTGTGGCCTCTAGGAATCTATAGCATGCCCAATGATCTCTGTTTCTGGCAGGCTCACCTTTGTATACTGCGTTCCCAAAGTATAGGTAGGTAGAACCCATGGCTCGCCTCTAACCACAGGAATGCGGTGTGACTCCAGCAGTTGTATAAAGTCACACAATGCTCTTTCTTCCTAGTGGACCCACTAGAAGGTCTCAGAGGCAACAGCAGATTCCAAAGATGTGAGTCTACTTACCATGAAACTAATAGCAAGGAAACAAATTCAATAACTTGGGGAATTATAGAGGCAAGTCTTTCTCAGCTGAAAATGCCAAGTTGATCAATTGCATCTTTATTTTTATCCAGCTAAGGCATGAAGAAGACTTAGGTCCTCATGCTTGTGTATAAACTTGACGAAAGCTAGAGTTAGCAAAGAGAAAGGGGCCTCCCTTGAGGAAATGACTCCATGAGATCCAGCAACGAGGCATTTTCTCAATTAGTGATCAAGGGTGGGAGGGCCCATTGTGGGTGGCATCATCCCTGGGCTGGTAGACCTGGGTTCTATAAGAAAGCAGACTGAGCAAGCCTGGGGAAACAAGCCAGTAAGTAACATCCCTCCATTGCCTCTGCATCAGCTCCTGCCTCCAAGTTCCCGCCCTGTGTGAGTTCCTGTCCTGACTTCCTTTGGTGATGAACAGCAATGTGGAAGTGTAAGATGAATAAACCCTTTCCTCCCCAACTTGCTTCTTGGCTGTGATGTTTCGTGCAGGAATACAAACCCCAACCAAAACACCAACTGAGCTAACCTACCAGTGACCCTGCTTTTTGTTTGCCATTGTATACAAGTTATCATGAACTTGAAACAGCTCTCCTTGATTACGTAGCTACTATGGGCCCATTATCTCAGCTAAGTCTTGTTCACTAATTGAGAAAATTCCTTACAGATGGATCTCATAGAGGCATTTCCTTAAGGAAGGCTCCTTTCTCTGTGAAAACTCCAGCTTGTGTCAAGTTGACATACAAGCATGAGGATCTGAGTTCAATCCCCAAACCAGCATGAAGTTACTCAGAACCATGACATGCACTTGTGATCCCAGCACTGAGGAGGAAGAGGCAGGAGAATTACTGGAGCTTGCTGGCCAGCCAGCCTGGCCTGATCAGTGAGATTAAGGCCAGACACTTTCTCCAGAGTTTCAGAGGATGTTCTCTGGTCTCAACAGTCACAACAGGCACACAGCCACAGCCACTCACTCACATACACAATGCAATACATGCACATACATACATGCATTAAAAAAGGAAACAAAACCAAAGACCATCAGTTTATCACACACACAAACACACACATCTTACCTGATAAATTAGGTGGGAACTAGGGTTCTAAGGAGGATGAAGACCTGCTGAAGTCAGTTCAGGAGAACCCTCCTCCAGGAGCAATAGGAAAACCCTCTTCTTCTGGTCTCCCTCTCTTTCTTCTCCGTCAAGCCCTGCCACAGTCATCTGGTCCCATAACTGGTTCTGGTTCTCAAACTTTCCGTGGAACTCAGCAATGAAGGAAGTATCTTCATCTCACACGCATGCGCACACACATATGCACACTGAAATACACTTACACACATACATACATATGTATACATGCATACATACACATTGGGGAATTACAGAGGCAAGTCCTTCTTATACATATACATGCATACACCCTCATGTACATGTGTACATGCAAACACACACATATATACATACACACTTACATTCAGACACACACACACCAAAATACCATGCACAGATGGCTTGCTTATGGGCCTGTGAGACTCAGAGAATAAAGCAAACTGCCAACAAGCCCAACAACCTAAAATTGCTCCCTAAGAACTGAAGGGTGGAAGGAGAGAACTGACGCCTGAAAGTTGTCCTCTGACCTTCATGAACATATGTTAGCACGTGTGCAGCCACAATATACACATGCAGATAAGAGGAATACATAAAAATACAACCTTTCCTTCAAAACATGTTGCTCACGGTTCAGAGGGCTGGGACATCTGAGATTGCTATCCCAGGAGACCTGATATCTGATGAGAGGCACCGCCTCTCACTTGACTTTGCACAGCAGAATCATGTGTCTTTGATAAGAGTCGTGTCCAGGAAAGTGGCTTCCTCATGACATAATGACTTCCAGAAGGCCTCCGCTAAAGTCCTATCCCCTGCATGGGGAATAAGAAAAATTTCAATATAAGTTGTCAGGGACATGGGCACCCAGTCATTACAAAGGGCTTGGACCTCTTTCACTGTGATCATCAGAAGAAGCTGAAGGAATATGGCCTGCCTCCAAACATAAACAAGACAAACCTGTGCCTTTTTAAAGAACAACTATCTGGCTGTCAGCTTCTTTCTATCTCTCTTCTGTGCTGTTCTCTGAGCCTTGGAGACACTGAAGTATGGCACGGGCTTGTTGGAAAGATGAGAGGGGAATGGAACCTGAGAACGATCCAAAATCATTATATAAATGTATGAACTTTCCAAACAAGTGATGGGATCTTAGGAACAGACTGAAAAAGAAATAAAGGGATTGGGAAATGTAAAACACATGCACACATACTTGCACACACACACACACACACACACACACACACACACACACTGGAACTAATGCCTGTTGATCTTGTTCTTTATATGTTCTGTGCGTTAGTATGTCAGGAGATTCTGTTTGTGTGGATATATTACCAGAGAGTTCTTGTGTTTATTTTAGTTGATGTGACGTCCAAAAGACGTCTCAGCGGGTTGCCTTACCTTCAGGATGAGAGAGAAAAGAAGAGAACTCTATAAGGAGTCCCCCTTATCAGAAGAGAAAGTTTCCCAGCACTGGGAGTTGGAAACTGCAGGTTAAAGGCTAAATTCCTTTGGTTTTGATGTAACAATGAAGCTTTTTATAAATACTAAAGAACAAAGTTTGTAGTTAAATAAATAGGATGGGCTGATTACAGCCCCTGTCCCCCTTGTTGTGTCATATCAGTGCTGGCTGAAGCCTCAAATGCTTGCATACTGAATCTCCTGGGGATTGGGGTGGGGAGGCGATTCTGGGAGGAGAGGCCAGAGGACAGGCAGACAGCATTCCAGCTCCAAACAACCTTCCTGCCACTCCTGAGCAGTTCTGAAGGGTGGGAGGGCACAGCCTTCACGGGCTCTGCAGCCAGCAGGAAAGGGAGGCAAAGGTGGCATCCCTGTATTTTTATTAGATGGCTTTTGCATGAACAATTTCACCTGTCAAAACACGACGAGAAAAAGAAAGAGACAGAAGGCGAAAGAGGCTGGACCAGCGGGACAATGGGTAAATTGAACCAGGGCCTGACCCTTCTCTACACATATACATAATCATAAAGGAAATCCTTTTTTTTTTTAATATATATTTTTCTCTTCTAGTGGCCTGAACATTTGTCCATTTCTTCTCTCTATGAGGCTTCAGAACTTTTACTTTTTATTTACTTTTTTAAAAATTAATTTTAAAACAAGGGCTTGCTGAGTATCCTACACTGGCCCTGAAACTCACCCTGTAGCCCAGGCTGATCTTGAACGTTTGGTTGTCCTGCCTCTGTCTTCCCGATGCTGGGCTCACTGGTCATGTGCTCCCGTGTCCAGCTAGGGAGGGGTTTTTACTTGACTTCGGAACCTCTGTTGTAGACATTCCCGGCTTCCCACTCAGAGGCAAGGAAGCCATCATGATGTTGGTTTGGAAGTGTGAAACAAATGGTAGGGCTTCAGGGGAAGCTGTGGGCTTGCTTTCTGGCCTGCCTCTGCTTACCTTCCTACTTGCCAAGTAAAGAAAAAGGCATGGGGACATGGGAGCTGTCCCCTAGTTTCTTAGCTCATCTTGACTGTTTCAAGGGTATTAAAACAGTCAAGGTGTTCTCTTGCTACAGGAAGTAGAGCATCCGTCCGGCACACAGTGTCAAAACAAGTGTTTTCACTCTCTTTCATATGAGATAGAACTTTTTGATTTGTGCACATGTATATGCACAAGAGTGAGCACACTTGGGAAGATGCATGTATACATGTGTGTATGTGCATATTGAGGCCAGAGTCAATATTGGGTGTCTTCCTCAATTACTCTCTATATTTTTTTATGAATTGATATTTTACTTTACTAATCTATTTTTGAGACAGGGTCTCTCAGTGTAGCCTTAGGTAGAATGGAATTCTCCATATAGACCAGGCTGGCTTTGAACTTTTAGAGATCTCAACCCTACCTCTGACTCCAGTGTGCTGGGATTAAAGTCATATGCCACCACATCCAGCTACCTATGTTTTTAAAAACAAACACAAAAACCATTAGCTATCGTTGTGATATTTTTAAATGAATTGTGTTTTCCTACAGTCTCCTTCCCCCACCCATGTTCCACCCCTCTGGTATTCCTCATTCTCCTGTGTGTTCTCTGTTTCTTCTCCTTCTTCATGTTCACTGTGACAGTTTGTATATGCTTGGTCCAGGGAGTGGCACTATTAGAAGGTGTGGTCTTGTTTGAGTAGGTCACTGTGGGTGTGAGCTAGAAGACCCTCATCCTAGCTGCATGGAAGCCAGTATCTGCTAGCAGCCTTCAGATGAAGATGTGGAACTCTCAACTTCCCCTGCACTATGTTCCTGCCTTGATGACAATGGACTGAACCTCTGAACCTGTAAGCCAGCCACAGTTAAATGTCCTTTGCATTAGTCGTGGTGTCTGTTCACAGCAATAAAACCCAAACTAAGACAGAAGTTGGTAGCAGAGATTGACGTATTGCCTTGATAGGCTTGACCATGTTTTTGTTTGGAAGAATGTGGATTTGGGGACTTTAGATTTGGAAAGCCACAGAATGTCTTAAGTGGAGCTTAATGAGCTATCCTAGTAGAAATATGGAAGACTTTGTTGCTGTGATTTGAAATGTGCAGACCTGGCCCAAGAGGTTTCAGTGGAGAACTTCAGTATGTGTCCTAGAGACAGTTTTTGTGGTATTTTAGTGAAGACTGTGGCTACTTTTTGCCTTTGTCTAAAGAATCTGCCTGAGTCAAAGGTGAAGAGACAGAGGAAGTCTCAGAAATGCCCGTCATAGATTTTGTTCTCTGGTTAAGTCTCACGGAAAGCATTTTAAACAAGTGCAACAAGCCAGTAAGTAACATCTCTCCATGGCCTCTGCATCAGTTCCTGCTTCCTGACCTGCTTGGGTTCCAGTCCTGACTTCCTCCGTGATGAACATAATGTGGAAGTGTAAGCTGAATAAACCCTTTCCTCCTCAACTTGCTCCTTGGTCATGATGTTTGTGCAGAAATAGAAACCCTGACTAAGGCATTCACAAATCCAACCCTGACCCTGCTGCTGCAACAGCACCTCCCTGCTGAGACATCTTTCGCAGGCCTGAGGCAAAGCTTGTGATAAGAAAACAGACATCAGAGCAACTTGGACTTCAGATCCATGACTTCCAAAAACCCATGTTGAATGCATGTACTATAGACTTAAGGGGAATTACCAAGGAATTACAAAGGAATATATCTATATCTATATCTATATCTATATCTATATCTATATCTATATCTATATCTATATCTATATCTATATCTATCTATCTATCTATCTATATATATATATATATATATAATGTTTCTGTATTTATATTAAGCTATAATGACATTGTTTTGAACTCTCTGTGGCTAACCAATGTATTTCTTGGGAAGAGCTCTCTTTTGTTTTGAAATTAGGAACTTCCCTTTTTATTGGTGTTGAAATATCCTTTCCGCTCTGAAATGGCGGCCTTTTGTTATTGTTATTTCTGGCAAAATGAATACTTTGGCAACTCTGTTGTCTCTCTCAATTCCTCTGGGAATTCCTGCTGCCCACCTTTCCAAACTTAAGTCTGGGAACCACTAGCCTAAGAATGCAGTCATTCCAAAATACAGACTAGAAAAAGAATCAAATTCTGTGTATATTACAAATTGTTAATATTCGTTTGTATTCTACATAATCGATATATAAAATTTTGTTCTCTTCAACTATGGCCTTACTCTTACTTTATAAGTACCAAATCTAGAAAGAAAGCTAGAATCCAGCATCGCTCTGTAGCAACAAATATCAAAATGCTCCAGAACATGTATTTTTCCCTGACCAATAATCTATGGAGTTTTTGTTGTAGCTGTCGTGTTGTGGTCTTCGGTTGGGCCTGTGTTTGTACTGACATCTTTTGCTCCTGCTGGCTCCCTGTACAAGAGTAAAGGCTGCAAGTATGGTCTGTAGTGGAGCAGATGGTCCTTGTGTTTTACATCAAAAGGCTCTGAATTCATGGGAATGTGCTTCTCACGTAGGGTTGTTTCCCTGGACTTTCTGTTATGAAAGAGAGCCATTCCATTGATGCGTGAAAATGTGATCTATGCAACCCACTTGCAAATTTTTGAGGACACGTACAGTTTTGCTCTGCTCTGGAGCTCTCCAAGGATGTACAACGGCACAGATTGGATCTACCCCTCCTTTCGGCCCATGCCCCAGTTCGGGTACATGTGATTTAGCCTTGTTTTTAAACAGATTCCTTTTCTTGGTCCATGCCATCTTCTCTGTTTTAACGAGCTGTGTCATGAAAGCAATCCCCCTGACTCTCAGTGTTTTGTCTGCAGCAGGGGTTGATATCGATGTGTTAGCACAGCGAGGATGGGAATGGTTTGGGATGCTCTGCACTTAGCCTGTAATGGGAAGACAGAACATTGTACACATACCGAAACTTGCTTTGTGGTAGACAGCCAGGACCTTCCACCTTTGTGGAGATCAAAGATTTTACTGAAGGTTTTTGGAGGCTTGTAAAACTTAGATGGCACTTAGATGAACTACTAAACCATTGTTATGACTTAATTGTTGCAATTTAACTTTGTGATGGTGTGTTTGCTTGTTTGTGTGAGACAAGAGCTCACAAGAGCTCATAGTCCATGCTGTCCTCTGGCTTGTGGTTTTCAGCTTCAGTCGACTGGATGGTAGGAGTATAGGTGTGTACCACAACTGGGTTCTCTCTCTCTCTCTCTCTCTCTCTCTCTCTCTCTCTCTCTCTCTCTCTCTCTCTCTCTCTCTCTCTCTTTCTCCTCCCTCCCTCCCTCTCTCTCTCCCTAGGCTCTCACAGAGTGGCCACCAGACACCAGGGCTAACTGCTCAGAGATCCTGCCCGCCCTCAGCTCATTCACTAAGCCTTCCTCCTACTTCCTCCTATCTATCATCCCCTGTAGATCCGCCCCTTGAGTATTCCCTGACCCTAGCACTTAAAGTCTCTGTGGGGCTAGGCACATCCTCTTCCACTGAGGCCAGACAAGGCAGACCAGTTAGAAGAACATATCCTGTGGACAGGCAATAGCTTTTGGGATAGCCCTAGCTCTAGTTGTTCAGGACCCACAAGAAGACTGAACTGCACATCTGCTATATATATATATTCGTGGGGGGCGGTGCTAGGTCTGTCCTATGTGTGCTCTTTGGTTGGTGGTTCAGTCTCTGAGAACCCCAAGGGTTCAGGTTAGTTGACTCTGTTGGTCTTCCTGTGGCATTTCTATCACCTTCAGGGCCACATCCTTCCTTCTATTCTTCCATAAGAGTTCCCACACTACATACACTGTTTGGCTTGTCTGCATCCATCTGAGTCAGCTGCTAAGTGAAGCCTCTCAGAAGACAGCCATGCTGGACTCTTCTCTGCAAGAATATCTGCAATTTCCACCCATTTGGCTGCAAAATTCATGATGTTTTTGTTTTTAATAGCTGAATAGTATTACATTGTGTAGATGTACCACATTTTCTGTATCCATTCTTCAGTTG
Source organism: Micromys minutus (assembly GCF_963924665.1). Classification (NCBI taxonomy): domain Eukaryota; kingdom Metazoa; phylum Chordata; class Mammalia; order Rodentia; family Muridae; genus Micromys; species Micromys minutus. Next base: position 35,772,954 of record NC_137957.1, on the reverse strand, counting down.
AGGGACATCTAGACTGTTTCCAGTTTCTGGCTATTACAAATAAAGAAGCTATGAACATCTTGGAGCAAGTGTCTTTGTGGGATGGTGGAATATCTTTTGGGTATATGCCCAGGAGTGGTATAGCTGGGTCTTGAGGTAGAACTATTCCAGGTTTTCTGAGAAACTGCCAAATTGATTTCCAAAGTGGTTGTACAAGTTTCACTCCCACCAGCAGTGGGGGAATGTTTCCCTTGCTCCACATCCTCTCCAACATGTGCTGTTCCTTAAGTTTTCGATCATTGCATTTTGATGGATGTAAGGTGGAAGCTCAGGGTCATTTTGATTTGCATTTTCCTGATGACTACACATGTTGGGCATTTCTTTAAGTGTTTCTTGGCTATTTAAGGTTCCTCTGTTGAAAATTCTCTATTTAGCTCTATACCCCATTTTAAAAATTGGGTCATTTGGGATATTGGTGTTTAATTACTTTAGTTCTTTATGAATTTTGGATATAGTCCTCTGTCAGAGGTAGGGTTGGTGAAGATCCTTTCCCAATTTGTAGGCTGCTTGTCCTATTGACAATATCCTTTGCCTTACAGAAGCTTTTCAGTTTCAAGAGGTCCTCCTTTTAAGTTGTTGGTCTTAGAGCCTGGGCCATTGGTGTTTTGTTCAAGGAGTTGTCTCTTGCCCCTGTGAATTTAAGGCTATATTTACTACTTTCTCTTCAAATAGATTCACTGTATCTGGTTTTGTGTTGAGGTCTTTGATATTCTTGGACTTGAGTTCTGTGCAGGATGATAAATATAAATCTATTTGCATTCTCCTACATGTAGACATTCAGTTAGACCAGCAACATTTGTTAAAGGTGCTTTCTTTTTTCCATTATATGGTTTTGCTTTCTTTGTCAAAAATCAAGCGTCCATAGGTGTATGGATTTATTTCAGGGTCTTTGATTCGATTCCATCGATCAACCTGTCTGTTCCTATACCAATGCCATGCAGTTTTTATTACTATTTCTCTGTAATATAGCTTGAGGTTAGGGATGATGGAGGACACCTCCAAAGTTTTTCTATTGTTCAGAATTGTTTTGCTATCCTGGGATTTTTGCTTTTTTCCATATGAAGTCGAGAATTGTTCTGTCAAGGTCTGTAAAGAATTGTGTTGGAATTTTGATAGGAAATTCATTGATTCTGTAAATCGTTTTTGGTAAAATGGCCATTTTCACTATGTTAATCCTACCAGTTCATGAGCATGAGAGATCTTTCCATCTTCTGATATCTCCCTCAATATCTTTCTTCATATATTTGAAGTTCTTTTGACATGGGTCTTTCACTTGCATGATTAGTTACACGGACATATTTTATATTATTTGTGGCTATTGTAAAGGGTGTTGTTTCCCGAATTTCTTTCTCAGCCTATTTATCATTTATATAAAAAAGAGCTACTGATTCAATCGAGTTAATTTTGTATTCAGCCAGTTTGCTGAAGGTGTTTATCAGCTATAGGAGGTCTCTGGTAGGATATTTTTGGTCACTTATATATATTACTATTGTGTCATCAACAAATAGCAATACTTTGACTTCCTTTCTAATTTGTATCCTCTTGATCTCCTTTAGTTGTCTTACTGTTCTGACTAGAACTTCAAGTACTATATTGACTAAATAGGGAGAGAGTGGACAGCTTTGTCTTGTCCCTGATTTTAGTGGAATTGCTTTAAGTTTCTCTCTATTTAGCGTGATATTGGCTATTGCCTTACTGTATATTGCTTTGATTATGTTTAGGTATGTGTCTTGCATCCCTAATCTTTGTAATGCTTTTACTATGAAGGGGTGATAGATTTTGTCAAGGGCTTTTTAAGCATATAATAAGATGATCATGCATTTTTTTTCTTTCAGTTTGTTTATATCATGGATTATGTTGAGGAATTTTCATATACTAAACTATTCCTGCATCCTTGGGATGAAGCCTACTTGATCATGATGGATGGTGTTTTTGATGTGTCCCTGGATTCAGTTTGTGAGTATTTTATTATTTTATTTTTTTATCACTATTCTTAAGGTAAATTGGTCTGAAATTCTTGTTCTTTGTTGAACCTTTGGGTGGTTTTTGTATCAGGGTGACTGCACAGTTCTGGCTGGCATCAAACTCAAGGCAATCATCTTGCCTCACCTTAGAAATCCTGGCATTACAGCCCCAGACCAACCCTAGTTCAGACTCTCAAATAATAAAAGCTTTGTCATAGATTTCTTTGTAGGAAATATGGAATCATCATGCTGGCGAGGACAAAACAGAGGCAAAGGAGACCACGGTAAGCAGAGAATGTAGCATCATGGACATTCAGAGAAGGAGGAGGGAACAGAGATGGGAACTAAATCAGTTCCAAACTTCCTCAACACTTGAAGCCAGAGCTGTATGCATGTATTGAGTTCTTGGTAATGAGAAGAGGTTAATATTTTGCAAGAAGAAACAATTAGCTAATCCACAAATCATACTCTTATTTATTCTTCCATTATGAAGGATGCACATTTGTTGGCTTAAGTGAGATCCCTGGCCTTACACAGTCTCCCTGTGGAAAAAATAATATTGACAAAGCTTCTGATCCTGCCTGACACGAAATTGATACACACTCAGAATCATGGAAATTTTTAGCTAGAAAGTACCTTTGGATGGAATTTAGAGGAACTAAAACCAACTATGACCTTCACACCAGTTGTCGCTTCTAGGAAGTACTGATAAATGCCACGGCGATAGAATGTTTGAACAGTTGCACAGATCAGCAGTCTAAGTGAGGCCCTGGTGAACATGTGCAAGATGACAGCCTGGCTACGGGAGCGATTGTACAGCTGAGGAAAAGAGGGCATGACAGGATTGTTGGCAGCACAGACATAATGCAGTCCCTTGGCAATATAGCCAAGAGCAGTGCCCAAAACCCAACCAACCAACCAAAAACAACATAAGCATTCTGCAAACAGAACATCCAGACCTCAGCTCAGGGAGACAGATAATTGCCATAGACCAGCAGAGCCTCAAGAGGAGGGTGGGAAAATACTGAACTAAAGGACCCAGACCAGATCTGACTGCTTTGAAGGGCTCTGTGGAAGACCAGAATGCCCCTTCCTAAAATAAGAAGGTCTGTTGCACTGAAGATGCTAAAGAACGATGCCAGACTGCTGTCTCACCTCCCGCTGTGCACGAGCAACACAAAGATTTTTTAGAAACAAAATCTGTCCCCTCCTATCCTTCCAGCACATTCTCATTACCCAAGAGAGCAAAGCTTAACTATTAGAGACACCTTGAAGCATTGTGTGCTGGCTCTTGTTTGTAATCCCAACAGTTGCAAAGTCTTCTTTGGACTACACATGGGATTTAAGGCTAGCCCAAGCTACACGAGACCCTGTCTTAAAATCAAATAAACAAAATGGGGAAAAAAGGACAGCTTAGAGAAGAGTGTAGATTCATTGACTTTGCTAAAGACCTTTATCTGACAGCTGTTTGCTTTTCCCATGTAACTTCTTGTAGACACACAAAATCCTTTTCCTCTGTATTATTATGTTTATTACAATGTACTGTTTGTTGTTAAAGATCCTGCATACTCTGGAACTCAAAGTCATCTCTCTGAAAACAACTCATTCCATAGGTATCTTTCCGTGTACATGAAACAGACATGCAGGCAACATGCCTATAGCTCCAGAAGCTGAGACAGGAGGATGAGGGTGGGCTTAAGGATAGCCTGGGAAACTGAGTGATAGTTCCAGACTAGCTAGTACTACCGTAGCCCGTATCCCAAAAAGAAAAGAACAACAGCAAACGAGTGATCAGCAGCAGCCACCTGAACTGAACTTGCATCTGTAATGCTCTGTATTCAAAACCCACAAATCACAGCAGCTATGAATATGCCCCTAGTTTTCACGTGTCAGAAACTTAGTACCTGTGGTGGTTTGAATGAGACTGAACCCCAAAGATTCATATATTTGAATGTTTAGTCCTTAGTTGGTGGAACTGTTTAGGAAGGATTGGGAGACGTGGCCCTGTTGAAGGAAGTGTGTCACTGTGGGGTGGGCTTGAGGTTTCAAACGCCTCCTGACATTTCCAATGCACTTTCTTCCTCCTACTTGTGGATTGAGATATGAGCTCTGAGCTGCGTCTCCAGCCACATGCTGCCATGCCCTCATTTGCTCTTCATAACTCTAACCCTCTGGAACCATAAGCCTAATTAAACTCTTTTTTAAAAAAATAAATTGCCTTGGTCATGGTGTTTTGTCATAGCAACAGAAAAATAACTACAACAGTTTATGTACTTGAACATTTGATTCCCTGTAGTCATTGTTTGGGAGGAACCTTTAGGAGGTGGAGTTTTGCTAGAGGAAATAGATCACCAGGGGCAAGCTTTGGCGTTTTGTAACCTGACTCCACTTCCTATTCTTTCTGTTCCTTTAAATGTGATCTTTCTACTTTCTGATTGCCAGGACAGCCTCCAGTCTGGCTCCAATGCCAGCCCCACCAAGATGGCACGTACTCACGTTGAAACTGTAAGAGGAATCAAATCCTTCCCCCCTCTAAGCTGCTTTAGGTCATGGTATTTTTTTGGAGGGACAGAAAGAAACCAATATAGTGCGTGGGTACAGTCGCGTGGAGCAGTGGGGATAATGCACTCACTAACAAAAATCGGAAGATAGTGTAACTAAAACAAGGCTGACATAAGTCAGCAGTTAAGGAAGGCGAGAAGGATGCAAAGCAAGGATAAAGATGTGTCAGCAGAGAGGGTCAAATTCCTCCAGACTGACCGGAAAGTAACACCCCTGCCCCACCCATCTGACTGCTGTGTACAGGAGTGTGCCGCTGCACCCAGTTATTGGGTTTTTAAGTTCCTGACCCTTGGCATGCCTGAAGACATCCACCCAATAGAATGAAACTAGACAAATTCAAATTAAGTAAGGGCAGCCTCATAAGTTTAGCTTGTAGTCTTCAACTAATGACTCTGGACTTGTTCCTGTATACTGCATCATTTCCTGAACCTCGATTTCATTTCCTATGGCCTGCTAGGTACCTTTAGTCAAATGTCCTAACACTCAAAGACTCCGTGCAGCTGCATGAGAACGCCTCACCTTCCAGAGCTACACCAGATAGACAAGGGCGTGGTGACACACACTTGCTTCCCTGGGCTGGGGAGACAGAGGCCTGAAAAAAAAATACATATATATAATGATCTAGAATTGACCTCATTTCTGACCTCTACTAAACAGACCCATAAAGGCCTTTGTTTCCACAGTTTAAAATGCCTAGTGTTTGAACTTAACAGAAATACCGGGAAAGGTAAGAAATGAAATAAGTACTAAATAGTATCCTTTGTACAGCCCTTGCTCCGTGCTACTGACAAAAACTTAACATTTCCCCCATGCTTTCCTTTTTTCTCCCTGCTTTTCCTTCCTTTCTGTCTTTCTGTTGAGATAGTATCATGCGCTCCAGGAGAGCCTTGACTTTCCTATATAGTTGAGGATGACCCTGAATTTTTGACTCCTCCCATACCTCCTCCACGCTGGGATTAGAGCTGGCACCGTGGCACTCGGCAGCTCTTCCTTCCTGATCCTCAATCAGTTGCTCAGCTGTGAGGGTCATGGCCCCACCCCTACAGGCAGCACCCCTGCCCTCAGCTGCTTCTCTCTCTTGACCCTGCCACAAAATAGAAGACAGTGACTGATTATGACCTCCAGGTGCAAAATACCTTGACTGCCACAGAAAGAGTCCCCTCTCAGTTCCTCTCCCCGCCCTCCTGAATTCTGAGAGCACAGGATTTCCTCTGGTGGAGCCATCTGGGTCCTCCATCATTTCAGGGATTCCCCTGACACCACTGCGGTGGTGTATTCGCACAGTGACATGAGTCAGATCCACTTTTCTGCACGACTCCTCCCTTTGCAGCGCTGACATGCACATTTCATTTGTTGGTCCATTTAAAACAATCATCTGCTTTACGCCCAAAATACACAAAAGAGTACATTTCCAACTGGGGCGGGGGCAGGAGGGGGGAATGACTGTCAGCCGCACTGGTTTTGCTTCCCTAACTCCACGTTGTAAGTTTATTGTTAGCTCCTGCTCGATTATTTACAGAGAGGCTCTCCGTAGCTAGAATCCCTGTGATTTACTTTCCCACAGCTGTGTTGTTTGGGGGCACACTCACAGACCAGCACCTGTGTGCTTTTGCTGCCTCCGAGTTCAATGCTCAAGATCTACTGCAAGCAATGTGCCCGGCATCCAAGCACTGAGCAGATGGCAGGGCATTCTAGAAGTGATTTTTATCTACCCTCATTTACCTGAAATACCCTGCTTAGGCTATTTCAAATAAATAAAAATGTGCGATGTTTGGGTGGATCTTAATCAGAAACAGCCTTGAGAAATATTTCAACCCTTTATATGAAGGATGAGTCCCTCGCCCCATGAAGCAGCCCGAGCAATGCCTACCCGAGAGTCTCCACTCATTTTCTCTATGTGGGAAAGACCCAATGTTGAAGGCTTACCCATCCTTCCCCTACACGTCTCAGGGATTAAACATGGATCTAAACTTGCTGATGAGTAGGTGGAAGGGCAGATGTGTTTGTAGCTCTATTTTTGTGACACCAGAGCTTGAACTCAGGGTCTTGCACATGCCAGGCAAATGATTTACCATTGAGCTGTGTCTCCTGTGTGTGTGTGTGTGTGTGTGTGTGTGTGTGTGTTGGCTTCTGAAAAGGTTTCTACACTTTTAAAAGACTTAGCTATGTGTAGTGGTGCCCACCTTTAATCCCGGCACTCAGGAGGCAGAGGCAGGAGGAGTTCTGTGAGTTTGAGGACAGCTTGGTCCACAGAATGAGTTCCAGGATAGCTGAGGCTAGAGAAAGACCCTACCTCAAAACATTCAAACAGCAACTCAACAGAAAAGGAAGTAGTTATTTTTACTTGGACATGATCCTTAGACCCCGGGACCTGCTTACTGGGGTAAAGACAGCAGAGCACAAGTTAGGGAAGGAGGTAAGTCTTTGACAATGAGATTGAGCTGCGGGATACGCCCTCCTGTCGCCACCACACCAGATTTCTTGTTACCTTAGATAGTAAACGTGTCTTCCTTTTAATAGATCGGTGACTAAATTGGTGGGGTTTGTTTTAAATCTTGTTTCTTTTTTTTTCCCCCTAAAGGCTGATATTGAACTCTCTCCATAACTAGGCTAAGCCATCCTGAGTAATGGAGCAATATCTCATATACAAGCATATGGAGGGAAAAAAAGTAGGACATATTTTGTAATCAGTAACACCACCCATGCCAAGATATGCATTTTATTCTGGAGGGTCAGCGGACTTTTGTTAGGGAAAGTAGTAGACATCAAAGGTGAGGCTTTAGCAAATCGCTGATAAAATGTCGCCTGAGCTGTGATGGTTTTAATCAAGATGCAGAACGGTTGAGAAGATGTAGTGATGAAGAAAATCAAGAAGCTGGAGGACAGGAGAACTGGGTGACAAACACATCTGAAAGGTTGTGCGGCAAAGTCTCAGAAAGAAATTCCATCATTTGATGTGGATGGACCTGGAGAGTGTTCTCCTACGTAAAGGAGGCGAGGCACAAAGACAGAACATTCTGGACTTAGCACAGCTTACAGACAGCACGCCCATTGTAATGGGTTATCTCGGTTGTCGACTCAGGATCTGGGATCAATTGAAAGACACATTTCTGGGTGGGTGTGAAGTCCTTTCCTGGAAGGATACACTGAGAGAGGAAGCACCCTGCCCCCAATGGGCAGCACCTCCATGTGGCAGTCCAGATAGAAAGGAGATGGGTGAAAAGCTTTTGCTTTTGCTTGGTGGTCTCTCTTCTTTCTGCGGCTTGTATCTACTCCATCAAAACCCAGCTCATCCAGCCTTCCAGTGTAATGGACTCCCCCGGGCTTTCATTACCACATAGGAGCTGCTGGGGCATCAGCCTCTTGGACTGAGCTGCTATCGTGTGTTAACCTCTTGGACTTGTGGATGGCTGTTGTCCTGCTACCCAGTTGGTACGGTGTAAGCTGATCTAGTAAATCTCCGTGGTATGCACTCATCCCACCCCTTCCGTTCTTCTAGCCCTGACTAATACACCTATAATCCCAGCACTTGTGAAAGCAGGAAGGTTGGAATTTCCAGGCCAGCCTCAGTTATGTATGCAGCAAGTTTGGCAAGGTCGAGGCCAGCATGAGACTCTGTCTTGAAAGTCAGTAAATGAGCAAATGAATAAATAAACACATTGTTAGGTAAACGTAAATGTCAGATAGCTTCCACTAGGGGAAAAAAAAGTACATGTTAGAGCTGAAAACCGTGATAATTGGCCAAATTATTCTACAGCATATTCACAAATTATGTATCATTTTATGCACTGTATAGACATCATTACAAATTATTATTATTATTATCATTATTATTATAGCACAATCTGCATACACAGAGGTGACTGGTAAGTATAAGAGGCCAACAGTTGAACAGGGAGACAGTGGTTAAAGTTAAATATGCAGAATAAGGATTAAATATGCAGAATTGTTCTTTGTTTTTACATGTTTGTCACAGAATAAGGCTATGAGAACAGTAGCATGCCTATAATTATTTATTATCAGCATATATATATACTATATAGTATACATAATATATAGTATGCATATACATATGTATTTATACACACATGTATGTAATATGCTATAATATGACAAATCCCAATAGGTAGTGGACCACAAAATAAAGCAGATGGAGGAGTAGGGTTTCATATCAATATTGGGACATAACAAAATTATGGACAGTGTGGCTAAAAGCTGATGCAAATAAAATGCAAAGGCGGGGAAGACCAGTTGACAAAAAGAACCACCATGTTACAGGCTCCTAAAGCAGTGGTTCTCAACCTTCCTCATGCTGTGGCCCTATTAATCCAGTGTCTCATGTGGTGACCACAACCATAAAATTATTTCCATAGCTACTTCATAGCTGTAACTTTGATACTGTTATGAACCGTAAAGTAAATATCTGTGTTTCCCAAGAGTCACAGTCAACCCCAAAGGGGTCATGACCCACAGGTTGAGAACTGCTGTTCTGATGTTTGTATTGTATCCCAGGGGTTTATAATGAGTCCAGGGGGTACATTAAAGGGCCACAAGTTTGAACACCCTTTAGGGTGCTCCAACCATAAGATAACATGGATTAAAAAGAAAAACATTTATGGACAAAGTAATTTAGAGAGACCCAGGGCAAAAATTTAGCTGTTATCTCTTTCATGAGGGCCAGTGCTCTCTTGGAGGGGTCATGACCCAAGGCTGAATTCTAGAGTTGTATATGGAGATCTTCCAATTCCTAGTATTGTCCCTGCATTAATATGAGGCCAAGTCCATAAATGGGGGTTAGGTGACCTCAGCTGCAAAGTAGGGATACAAAGGGAAGGAATCAGGAAATACCTTCTCCAAACACTGTGGAATAATCAGCAAGGCAGTGTCAGCTCCATGGAAAATTTCTTCATCATTTGTGTGAGGGCTTTCTGTGTGACCCAGACTTGTTCAAATATTTTTCACTGCGAGCCTGAATGAAAACAAAGATATGGTAACCGGATTTGCAAATGACAGACTTAGGGGAAACAGATTTAATAATAATAATAAAAGCTGACTGTAGTTAGCCTTTGTGTGGTTATCATATCTCTGCACAGATTCTTCCAACATCATAATACAATACTTATGAAGACATTAAAAAACGTCTTGACAGTACACAGTACCCTGTCCCGGAACTATGTGCAAGGGTGGAACCTTAGAGAAATTTCTGTGAGTGACCAAGAAGTAGTCATTGAAGAGGAAAAGCATGGGCCTTGTGTTCTGTGCAGGTAGCCGTGGTGGGTTGAGTATGCCTAGCCCAGGGACTGGTACTATTTGAAGGTGTGGCCCTGTTGGAGTTGTGTCACTGTGGGTTTAGACTTTAAAATCCTCATTCTAGCTGCCTGGAAGCCAGTATTTTCCAAGCAGCTTTCAGATGAAAATGTAGAATTCTCAGCTCCTCCTGCACCATGCCTGTCTGCACTCAGCTATGTTCCCACCTTGATAATAATAGACTGAATCTCTGAACCTATAGGCCAGCCCCAACTAACTGTTGTCCTTTTAAGAGTTGCTTTGGTCATGGTGCCTGTTCACAGCAGTAAAACCCTAAGACAAAAGCCACTACCTGGTTTGTGGCTCCTGTCTTCTACCTCTGAATTAGCATCAATTCCCACAAGAAACAGACTACAGAGTCGACTTCTCCTCCCCGATTCCTGTGTTACTGGGAATTGAACCAAGAACTTAGGTAGTTACTATACACTAAGCAGGCAAAGGACCACTGAGCTATATGCCAAGCCTTCCTTTTGCTCTTTGCTTTTTCTAAGTTTGTTGACTGACCTTAAACTCACTCTGTGGCCTACACCAACCTTGAACGTTTTACCCTCTTGCCTGAACCCCCAGAGTATCTGGGATGACAGGCCTACACAACTGTGTTTGGATGGCATCATGTTCAACAGATGAGGGCCACAGGCCTCTGGGCTTCCTTTTCTGCTCTTGATTTAAGTTCTTTTCATGTGCTGACACCAGCTACCAGAGTCAACAGGGGTCTTCCCCTTAGATAGAATGACTATCAAAAAATGAATTGCAACGGTTTTAGTCTAAATTGTCTTTTATTGGCAATTACAAGAACCAAGCAACATACAGTATAAAATAAAAGTGTATTCTGATAGGCCGACTGGAGATTGTCTAGGGAAGAGGCTAGAAAAGGTGGAAAGAACAAATCTGGGCCTTGCACGCTTACTTTTTTCATAAGGTTACAGGAGAGACTACTTCATGCTGGCCTTAACACTGTCTCCTTTGAGGAATTGGCTGTCCTCTCCATCTCCTTGTTTCTCAGAAGGTGAGAGAAAGGGCTTAGTTTGGACTTGGTGGTGTGGGATTTCTGTCCCAGTAGCCCCTCTTTGCTTCTATCTGTTGAGTCTAAGCATGAACTCAGTTCAGACTAGTGGCTCCTATAAATGTTACCTACTGTGCCTTAATATGTGACCACAGGATTTTCTTTCAGCTTGCTTAGGTTCTTTTTTTTTTTTTCTCTGAAATCGCCAACCCCCACCCTCACCCCTTCCTGTGTTTGTGTGTGTATGTGAGTGTCATTGTGTATATATGTATGTGAGTATGATTTTGTCTGTATGTGTGTATGATATGTGAGTGTGTATATATGTGTATGATTGTGTGCATGTGAATATGTGGGTGTCCCAATGTGCACATGTACACGCATATGCATAGCATTGTGTGTGAAAGTTTGAGGGCAGCCACTAAAGGAGCTGATTCTCTCCTTCCACCATGGATTTCAGGGAGTGGGACTTAGGGCAGCAGGCTTGGCAGCAAGCACCTTTATCCACTGACCCTTCTGGCCACTCTTCTATTTTTAATGTAACACTTACAATGATATATAGTTCATTCAATTTTGCAAGCCTTTGCTATTTAGGACATTAAATAATAATAACTGAGGGACTGGAAAAAATGGCTCAGCAGTTAAGAGACCATACTGTTTCCGTAGCTGGCACTAGTTAGATTCCCAGCACTCACATTGCCATATTGAGTGTTTCACAACCACCTATAATGTTAGCTCTAGGGAGATTAAATATTTCTGACATCTCTAGGAATCTAAACACACACACACACACACACACACACACACACACACACACATTAAAAAAGTCTTTACAAATTAAGTAAATACTATTGCTCTGTAGTATACAGCTTGAAATCAGGGATGGCGATACCTCCAGAAGTTCTCTTATTGTACAGAATTGTTTTTAGCTATCCTGGATTTTTAATTTTTTCATATGAAGTTGAGAATTGTTTTCTCAAGGTCTGTAAAGAACTGTGTTGGAGTTTCTATAGGGATTGCATTGAATCTGTAGCTTGCTTTTAGTAAGATGTCCATTTTCACTATGTTAACCCCACCAATCCATGAGCATGGAAGATCTTTTCATCTTCTAATATCTTCAGTTTCTTTCTTCAAAGACTTGAAGTTCTTTTCATAAAGGTCTTTTATTTGTTTGATTAGGGTTACAGCAAAATATTTTATGTTATTTGTGGCTATTGTGAAGGGTGCTGTTTTCCTGATTTCTTTCTCAGCCTATTTATCATTTGTATAATGGAAGGCTACTGATTTTACTTTCGAGTTGATTTTGTATCCAGCCACTTTGCTGAAGTTGTTTATCAGCTGTATCTGGTAGAATTTTTGGGGTCACTTATGTATACTAGCAGATCATCTGAGAATAGTGATACTTTGACTAAAAACAGATTGATCAATGGAATCAAGCATGTTCAAAATTTTTGTGTCTAACTGGATGTCTACATGTAGAAGAATGCAAATAGATCCATATTTATAACCCTGCATAAAATCCTACATCCATCCATTTGCTTGCAAATTTCATGGTGTCCTTGGTTTTAAGTAGTATTTCATTGTATAAATGAACCACATTTCTGTATCCATTCTGTGGTTGAGGAACATCTGGGTTGTTTCCAGTTTCTGGCTATTATGGATAGAGCTGCCATGAACAAAGTTGAGCAAGTGTCCTTGTGGGATGGTAGAGTATCTTTTGAGTACATACCTGGGAGTCATATAGCTTGGTCTTGAGGTAGAACTGTTCCCAATTTTCTGAGAAACTGCTAAATTGATTTCCAGAGAGGCTGTAGAAGTTTGCACTCCCACAAACAGTAGAGGAGTATTTCCCTTGTGCCACATCTTCACCAGCATGTGCTGTCACTTAAGTTCACAACAGCTTTATTCATAATAGCCAGAGACTGGAAACAACTTAGATGTCCCTCAACCAAAGAATGGATAGAGAAAATGTGGTTGATTTACACAGTGAAATACTACTTGGAAACAAGAACATCATGAAATTTGCAGGCAAATGGATGGAACTAGAAAATACCACCCGGAATGAGGTAACCCAGACCCAAAAGATCATGCATGGTATGATAATTGGTATTAGCCTTAAAGTACAGGATATCCATGTACAAACCACAGACCCAAAGAAGCTAAATAACAAGGGGGGTCCAAGGGAAAATGCGTGAATCTTACTCTGAAGGGGAAATAAAATTGTCACTGGAGGTGGGTAGATGGAGGGAACTGGGTGGGAGAGGGGATGGGGAAGGGAGTGCGCAGGGATTGGGTGTAGGGAGAGCCAGGGAGAGAGGGCTAAGAAAGCAAATGGAAATTGGTGGGCATTGGGGGCATCTCTAGGACTTGGCAGAGACCTGGGTGTGGAGAGGCTCTAGGGAGTCTATAAGGGAGACTCTCGCTGAGACCCCTAGCAGTGGGGAACACGGAGCCTGAAGTGGCCACTTCCTGTAGCTAGGCAGGACTCCAGTGGAGGGATAAAAACACCCACAAAACCTTTGACCCAAAAAGTTATCCTGCCTACAAGAAGTGCAGGGACAAAGATGGAGCAGAGACTGAGGGAATGGCCAACCAATGACTGGCTCATCTTGATACTCATCCCATAGGCAAGAACCAATCCCTGATACCAGTAATGGAAAGGGATGCAGAGACACACACCCAAACATTAGATGGAGCTTGGGAAGTTGTGTGGAAGAGTTGTGGGAAAGGATTGAGGAATCTGAAGGGGCCAGAGATGCCACAAGAAGACCAACAGAGTCAACTAACCTGGACCTTGAGGAGGCTCCCAGAGACTGAGCCAGCAACCAAAGAACATACAAGGATTGGACCTAGCCCTTCCACACATATGTAGCAGGTGTGGAGCTTGGTCTTCATGCAGGTTCCCCAACAACTAGTGTGGGGGCTTACCCTATCCTGTTACCTGGCTATGGATCCTCCTCTCCCTAAGTGAACTGTCATGTCTGGGAGAGGGAGAGGATGCTCCTTCTTCTAGTCCTATTTCTGCAGTGACTTGAGGTAGCAGGATGGGTTGGTAGAAGGGGTAGGGGGAGGGGGAGAGGGGTGGAGGGAGGAGACTTGGAGCAGAGAGCAGCTGCAACTGGAATTTAAAGTGAATACATAAATTAGTGGAGAAAAGGTAAATAAAAGTATAATGAATTAACGACTGAGTTTGAGAATACATTTTGTTTTTAGTAGAATGTTCTTTGTTGATAGAGTGTGTCTTAGGGCTTTACTGCTGTGAAGAGACAGCACAACCATGGCAACCCTTATAAAGGAAAACATTTAATTGGGGTTGGCTTGCAGTTTCAGAGGTTCAGTCATTATGGTCATGATGGGAAGCAATGCAGTGAGCAGGTAGACTTAGTGCTGGAGAAGGAGTTCAGAGTTCTATTATCTGGATTTCAGGGCAGCAGGAAGTGAACTGGGTTGAGCTGAGACCTCAAAGCCTACCCACTAGTGACATACTTCCTCCAACAAGGGCACATCTCTTAATAGTGTCCTAAGAGCCCACAGGGCCAATTTTATTCAAAGCACCACAGGTATATCAGATATTGGCTAATTTGCTAGAATCATTGTAACACACACTCAGAAGTGAGATACCCCGAAGACCTCCTCAGGCACTCAGACCAGCAGAGAGTGTTGTTGTTCTTTGACATTTTAAACTTTCAAGAATTTATTGGTTAACTGCTTGGCATGATAACTTTTCATATCCTCTTCAAAGACAGCTTCCTGTTGTTTAGCATATAAGAAAGTGACAACCAATTCTGATGTGACATGACAGAAGTGAGTTCAAGTTCAACCCAAGAAAGCTCTGATGAGATAGGAAGGAAGGTCCAGTGTCCACACAGAACACTACCATTGCTAGTAACCAATCTTGACAAAAGTTTACCCCACAGCTCATAGTAATCTCACAATTGAAATTGGAAAGCACACTAGCTAATAATTAATATTTATTATTCCTCACTAGCTTACGGCTGCTGGGTTTTTTTTTTTTTTTTTTTTTTTTTTTTTTTTTTTTTTTTTTTTTTGGTACATCAATGACTAAACGAAACTCAAGGAATCTCTTGTCCCACGTTTTTATTTGGTTCCCTCATCCTGAAATCCCACTCATTTCCAGAGTTTTGGGGGACCAGAGATGGCCAGGTTATGACCTCAGGTTACACCTGCTTCCTTGACCTGGGTGAATTTCAGGTCACTCTCCAGTCAGCCAACCCCACCCTGCTGTGAGTACCCAGAGCAGGCCCCACCTTCTCTCCAGGAAACCAGACCATCCCAGCTTCTTTCCTCCCAATTTTCCACTGATGTGAGGCTCAGCATCTCAGGGTTGTGTTTTGATGGTATGTCTTTGTTTTATTTTTTTCCCCCTGAAGGTTAAGAAAATCCTCAACTCCTTCATGTTCAGGAGGATTCCCCATATGACATAATGTCCCCCTAATTTATGTTTATGTTTCATTTCAAACACTGGGAGAAATGGCTGAAGAGCCGAATTGCAAAGCAGACCCTGCCTTCAGGCTTTCCTAACATCCCTTAGTACCCCACGCTCTACCTGAACCCCTTACGTTATTCCCTCTGCCACCTGGCCCAACTGAGTCTGGTCTTGTCTGCTCTGGACTCTCTCCAATGTCTCTGCCCCTACTCTCTCCTCTACCATACCTAGGAACGGACTTTTCCTCTCCTTTCCTTTTTATTTTTTTTATTCTTGACATTTATCTATTTACTGACGATACGGCCGGACCAAGACTGCTAAACCCCAATTCTTGGTCTTGTATATGATTATCTGAACTGCTTGTTCTAAACGATCAAACGTACTATGGAACAAGGTGTCTGCCAATCACATTAGTCAGCTTCCTGCTTCCCCCAGGGGCTTTCAGCTTGGGCACACCCTGAGCCAGCAGGCAGCCCTAAGGACCCTCCCCACAAACAAACCTTCTCCCTCTGTAAACTGTTCTCCACTCTTCCCTCCCGTCAGGTTGCCCTCTCGTTCCACCTCTCCACACCCATTTCTTGTTTATCCCTCTCTGTAATAAGCCAGCGTCTTCCGCCCACCGTTCTTTCTTCTGTGTGTGGTATATGCCGATGTGTACGCAGGTTGAGACCAGAGGTCTATGTTGAGTGTCTTCCTTTACCACGATCCAGCTCCATCTTATATTTTTGAAACAGAATCTTGGTCTGAATCGGGAGCTCGCTGGTTACTAGCCTGGCTTCCCTGCAGGCTCCGGCTCCGGGGATCTGTCGTCTCCATCCCTTGCACAGATTGCTGCCGGCTAAAAGCATGAGTGCTGGTGTGTGTGTGTGTGTGTGTGTGTGTGTGTGTGTCTGTGTGTGTATGTGTGTGTGTGTGTGTGTGTGTCTGTGTGTGTGTGTGTGTATGTGTCTGTGTGTGTCTGTGTGTGTCTGTGTGTGTGTGTGTATGTGTGTGTCTGTGTGTGTCTGTGTGTGTGTGTGTATGTGTGTGTGTGTGTGTGTGTGTGTATGTGTGTGTGTTTTAAGATTTATTTATGTCATGTGAGTACCTTGTAGCTGTCTTCAGACACACCAGGAGAGGGAATTGGATCCCATTACAGATGGTTGTGAGCCACCATGTGGTTTCTGTGATTTGAACTCAGGACCTCTGGAAGAGCAGTAGCAGTGTTCTTAACCACTGAGCCACCTCTCCAGTCCGTTTTATGTTTTTTTGAGAGAGGGTATTACTCTGAGCCCGAACTGGCCTATAATGTATTAGGTAATGCAGCCTGGCTTCAAACTTTTGTTATGTGTCTGCCTCACAACTATGGTTACTGAGATCACAGGGCCCAGCCGAGAGCCCTGTTCTCTATACTTTTTGAGATGCTTACAGACTCTGGTGACAGTCTCCTCTATGCTGCGGAGCACCCCATTATCCCTCATTACCTCTCTACCCTTCATGACCATCTTCTTGGATGGTCTGGGTTTGTGTCTGCCGGTTTCCTCAGGCAATGGTGCGGATGCCTTGGAGGAATTCCGGCCCCGGGCTTGCACCAGAACTTGGCACTTGTGTGCCTGCTTCATACTGAGTTAGAGCAACGAGATCTGTGTTTTAAGCATGCGTAAGTAAGGATGGTGAGGGCGGGTGTGCTGGGTTCTGTGGACCATGCGCTTTCTCTCACACCACCAGCCATTCGGTCACACTGCCACCTTGTAGACTCTCACTTTCACCCCACTTTCAGACATGATTGGTAAGCGACGCCTTTGGAGCCTCAGTCACTCATACTTGCCTCCTTTGCTGCCTGTCTAAGCTGCAGGCTCAAGTTGGCCCTGACTCACGGCGGGCAGCACACGGCGCTCTTCACTTAGCTGTTGGGCCTGGTAGAGGCAGATAGCTGTCCCTCCTGCCATGGGGGATGGTTGTGAGCCACCATGGGGTTGCTGGGACTTGAACTCAGGACCTCTGGAAGAGCAGCCAGTGCTCTTAACCACTAAGCCGTCTCTCTCTCAAGCCCCTCAAACGATCAGTTTAATCAAGGCAAGTCATTGGGAAAATAGATACTTTCCTACTCCGTCATAACAACAAAAAATGTGTTTTGTTGGATTTTAAGGGTAGTCGGGGGAGGTGGGTCATTTTTTTTTTTTTTTAAACAAAAGCATTCTCTGACCTTCATTGAGTTTTACATACTCATCCATTTATTCTAGGGTGAGCTGGGGGGTAGGATGCATGCTTGTGGACATCAGGGGACAGTTTGTGTTTGCTTCCCTCCTCTGACACACGCATTCCAGGGATTCAAGTCCGCTTGTCTGGCTTGGTTATGTTAAGCCCTTCTGCTGCCTCATCTGCAATGTTCTGGTCTGTGTTTCTAGTCAAGCCAGCGAGCATTACAGCAAAATGACCGTCACCTTGAATGGACAAGCTCAGGAAGTGACAGTTCTGGGTGATGATAAGATAGGTAGGTCACAGCTTTAAGAATATCTCCCTCCAACTTTCCCTTGAAAGGTGTGACTGTCACCCTCCACTGAGATGGCTGGAGTCACATTTCCTGGTGACTCGTCTGCTTCATGTCTTCTCTGTGAGCTAAGCATGAACCCTAGCAGAACACACACACACACACACACACACACACACACACACACACACACACACACAAGAAAAAGCAATTTCAGGGATGCCATGCCTTTCTGAGCTGCAGTTGGGGGGCATGCCTTGTTCACACAGATCAGAGTCACCTTCCACTTAAAGTCCTAAGGTCCCCATTCTCCGGGATAACCTAAGGATGGAATGCATGTCGCAGAGGCTTGTCAACCTTCTCTACCTCCAGAACCTGCAGAGTCCCCGGCCAGTCTTCCGGTTCACAGAGTACTTCTCCAGCTGGCTCCTCTTCCACATTGAAAGACCCAGACCCAGTGCTATTTCATTTCTTCAGGGGAGGACTTTGTGTGTCTCTAACATTTTCACAAATTGCTGTATTCCCCCCCCGCCCCCATGAACTCTGGGTTTGAAGCAAAACTCGAAAATACAAACCTTCCTTCAGTTACATCTCAGTGCTTGCCTTCCTCTTTTCCTCGGGCTTCAGGGACAGCGCCCCTTCTTCTTTCGTTTTTCTTTTTTAAAGTGAGATAGCACCCTCTGTAGGCCAACCTGTACAGAATGCCTCCAACCAAGTCAGCCTGGGGTTTCTAATGCCAGAGTCATAACAGCCAACGGAGCCCATTTGTCAGAACTATCCTGGAGAATCCATTCAATTATCGGGGGACATAAAAGCCCAGAATTAGCTCTTTTGGTTGAGTTGCGGCATCCCTTATTGGGACAGGGGACCACCGGTGGGAGAGAAGATCGAATGAAGGAGTGGGCTCGCCCTCTACCACTCTCTCTGCTCACACCACTTCACTCCACGGTGACAGACTCATGTGTTTAGCAGCTCTCCGTTCACCCATATGGTTTACTGTGGAGAGATAGATTCTGCTTTCATTCTAATGAACTGGTAAGAACAGTCACCTCTAGATCTTATAGGGGAAAAAAATGCTTGGTTGGAGACAGTTTCAGAGTAAAAACAATTTCCTAGATGTACAAGGCCCTAGATTTGATCTTTAGTTACACACACACACACACACACACACACACACACACACACACACTTTAAATTAAAAATAAAAATAAAATGAGAAAGTGTTTTATAAATATAAAACGTGTGATCTGGAGAGAGCAAGTCCTCAGGGGTGGTCATGGTGGGACTCAAGACGGTGATGGGGAACAGAGATGTGGATGGAGGAGGAACGAATTTATCAGCAGCGTGCAGTCCTGTGACCATGGCCAACCCCACTCCCAGATGCTAATCGCTGTGCTTCCTTAGTTACATCCCACATGCTGTAAGTTGAGCTATCCCATAAGGACTCGAAGGGAGCAGTAAGCGATTAAAGATGCCTATCCCTGCCTCTTTAGGGCTTTGGAGGTGGCAGGCTGGAGGTCTGATCAACTGGGGGCCATGTGGTGTTACACGGTGGACTTTGTATGTTTTCCTATGTGCACAGAAGAGGGGCTGCTGTCCATGACCGGCTGTGGAAACAATGAAATGGCTTCCACTGTGTGTACAGTTCTGGTGGTGAGGATCAAGTCCTTGTAAAGATTGCTCTGTCTCTGACCTCCCCTCCCCGCCCCGCCACACGGTAGAATGACTGATGCTGGACTTATTCTCTTTATTGTGAAGAGCATCTAGTTGTGTGTTTATAGGTGTGCATTTCAACTTTTAAGTAATTTATTTCTCCTGTTGCTTACTCAATCTTGTGTTTTGTTTCGACTGAGCTTATTTCAGTCTGGCCTAGGATTCTTTGTGCAGCACAGCCTGGTCTTGAACTAAAAATGCAGTTTTGGGGGCTGGGGAGATGGCTCAGTGGTTAAGAGGACTGTCTGTGGCTCTTGAAGAGGTCCTCAGTTCAATTCCCAGCAACCACGTGGTCATGCACAACCATTTATACTAGGGTCTGTGCCCTCTTTGGCATGCAGGTGTATATGCAGATAGAGCACACATATACATAAGATAAAAATAAAAATGAATAAATTAATGAAAAAATTCTAGCAAAAACCAAATGCTTTAGCCTCCCATGTGCTGGGATGATAGCTGTGAACCATCATGCCTGTCTACTATCTATCTACTGGCCTGTCTCTCTGTTCATGCCTTGACATTGATCTGTCTATCCATCATTTGTCTGTGTGTGTGTCTTGTCTCCCTGGTAGCCAAGGCTGGCCTCAGTCATGACCTTCTATCCTTAGCCTCCCAGGTGCTGGGATTGCATATATGTAGTACCATGTCTGGCTTAATTAAATTTTGAATAAAAGGAAGTGCTTTGACTACTAGAGAGGAAACTCAGAATATCATTCCCCACAGTCTCATTCTGTTTGAACTGCCATTTTAAAGGTGATGTAATACCCCTGAGCAACAAATGGGGCTGGGCAGGAAACCAGGTTCCCCTATGACACTGCTAGTCCTATGGAAGTAGATAGGGGCAGGGTTTGAAGGAGACATTGCTATTGATTGGATGTTGAATGTCTTCCAGTGTTTATGTGTTAAAGGTTTGATCCCTTGGTGGCACTAATGGGTTGTGGGATCTGGTAGGAGAGATCCTTAGGTCATCATGAGCTTGAAGGTGATTGTGGGATTGCAGCTCCTTCCTGAGAAATGAGAAAACTGTTTCAAGCATTCTCTACTGATAATCTCCATCAACCCCAATAGATCTACCAGATCTTATACAAGTAGCTTAATTTGCCCTTTATTCATTAATTATCTCTTCCCGAGTTACTTACAGCAATGGGAAGCTGAGTAATATTGGGGTAATTGTTTGGGCATAAGGCATACAAAAAGAGCAAAGAGAAAATGCTTGGCAGATCGGATGGGATCTCTGAGAGCTTATTTCCATGTGCAGACTTGCCTATTGCTGTTAAGCAAGAACATAATTGTTGTAGTAAATATTAAAAAACTGAAACGGCTCATCTCTTTATCAGCCCTGTGGTCTCACTCTGTGGGCTGGCTTCTAGTATAGACACACACACACACATACACACACACACACACACACACACACACACACACACACACACACACACACACACGGACTCTGTCGCCCGGTCCAAGCCTCCACACGACTCTCTTCCTGGGCAGTTCACTCTGGCCGTCCTCTGCCTCCATCCTGGAGTGTTTCTTTACCCCAAATCCCAACACAAATACAACTCTATTGCCCGATAGCTTTTTACACAAGTTTCTATATTCAATTCTCAATTCACAAACCCTCTATACAATATGATTACATCAAATAGACAAAGATACAAACTGCCTTTCTATATGAGATAAAGGACCTATAAGATCCTTAAATGTTCATAGCTACTTGAAGCCAATAAAGCCCACCTGGATCCAATTTATCCTTCTAGACCTTCATTTTGGAACTTCCCTTCCAGTCCTCTCCCTGCTGAGCCACCTTCCCAGCCCTTACCACATACTGAAAGTGTTCCCTTCTATCTAAAACAGATGAGAGATCTTCCCCAACCCCAGGATGCTATTACTTGAGGCTCCTAGTTCTACTAGGAGTCGGCAGCAGACCTCTGACCCCCTATCTCTCCACCTCCTTTACCCTGCCCAATCACCAGCTTTTGCCTTTATTTTACTAATTAAAATGGGAAGGTTTTGATGAAGTCCTGAGTACGTGACTAGGCAGCACTTCTTAGGGAAGTGAATTAGCATCAAAATAGAAACAGCTTCAGGACAATCTACACATAATTGACTGTTGCCTGCAGTCTAAAAAGGCAAAACAATAGAGCAATGCTAGTTAGATACATCATAGATGACTAACAAATAGCAATCTTAAATACTGAAAGGCAAGGAGATTAGAAATAGTATCTGATCCTGCCCCTAGAGGCATTGCAGCTATCGCTGCTGTGTCGTATGTGTGTCAGTAGGTGGCAGAGATGAGACAGTCTATGTCTATGCTCAGTGTTCTGACCTGGGATACCCTGAAAAAAGTGAGCCTAAGACAAGCCACCAGTCTGGTGTCAGGGGGCCAGGACAAGAAGCTAGCCTAAGGCAACTACTAGTCTGGCACTTTGTAGGCCTGGATAAGCTGCCAAGGTGGGGAATGAGCGAGAGAACAGAAGAACCCTACCTGAACTACTGGCCCCAGGCAGTTCAAAGTGAGCCCAAGATAGGAGACCCTTGCATGGGGCCATACAAGTGGGGCATGGATAGGAGTGAACTCAAGGCCAGTATCATGGGGCTGGTTCAGGAACCTAGTCTGAGATGACCACCAGTCTGGTGCCTCAAAAGAGGGATAGACCATGTGCAAGATGATCCCTCTTGTGATGCCATAATGCATAAGAGGGTAGAACACTCCTGAGATAGTCAGGGGCAAGGTGGGCTGCCAGATACCTGCTCCCGACACCAAAGGGTGTATACTGTGGGACACACTGTGACACACTACAACTTCCATAATGAGATTTGTTTTTCTGGGTTGTGAGGGAAGTTTTCAAGGATGGAGAGTGGGTATAAGGGGTAGAGAAGATTAGTGGGATTGCTATGTATGATGTTAAATTCACAAAGAACTAAGAAAAAGCTAAAAGAAGAAAGAAGGAAAGAAAAAAAAAAAAACAACAGTATTCGAGTCATTCTGGGCCATGCATCCTAGTTCTGAAGGGTGTTCTGAAGTTACTCTTTAGTGTCCCTTAAAGTAAAAGCATTGTAGTGGGTTGAAATTGTGTTTCTAGACCCAGAAAACTGCCTCTGAGGCTCAGGGAGCATCCTTAAAGCATTATCTATGACTGTAAGGTATTTGGCATATTTACATATTTCACATTACAATTTTGAGATTATTTTTAACAGGGGTTCTTGAACTTCTGCTGGTTATATTCCAAATCACCCCTACCTCCATGTGAATCAGTATAATAACTGATTGCTATTAATGACTAATAACTTTTATGTTGTAGAATAAAGTACATTGTAGTATTTAACTACAGTATCTAAATTATCCACTCAGTATCTATCTATCTATCTATCTATCTATCTATCTATCTATCTATCTATCTATCTATCATCTATCTATCTGTCTGTCTGTCTATATATCTATCTGTCTATCTATCTATCTATCTATCTATCTATCTATCTATCTATCTATCTACCCTTCTCTGTAGTCCTTGACATTATTGATCAGACTTGTTTTTCTGATTTGATTATTTTGCTCTTATATATAATCTTTTCCTGATTGTATTTGATCAGTATTTGTGTTTTTCCAGCAACCAAACTGAACTTGAAATTGTGGTTTTTCAGAGTGTGAATTTTATTTAGTATTTAGTTTATATTTATAGTATTCATTAATATATTTATTTATAATATTTATTTATTATTCATAGATCATATTCTTGTTGACTATATGAAAAATATAGGTAGGATTGTCACTATGTCAAACTGGCATATCTTTAAATTGGTTATTCTTTATAGACTAGAAAAGGGCTTCAACCATATTTATTTACTATAAATGATATCTTTATTACATCAGAGGAAGGGATGCGATGAGAACTGTACCCAAGCTTTATGAATACAAATGGCTAGGGCTGGACCTAGAGTGTTTCTAACTATCCCCTAGGCCAGGAAGCTTCTAGCCTCCATCTAATCTAATCTTCTTCAAGCCTAGACCTTGAAGGATTCCCCTTCCAGCCTCTATCTGCTAACCTAGGCCTAGAATGTTTCAGCCTCTGAGACTTACTGTTCAACAAACTCAGGCTTTCTAGCTCTTTTAAACTCTGGCTGGTTCAACTCAGTTGCTCTGGCTCAAACTACTCTTCAAGCTGACTGATTCAAGTTGGCTTCTCTTGGCTTCTGACTGAATTGCTCTGCTTTAAAAAAAACTACCTATGAATTCCATAAACTGCACTGAACTGTATTGTACTGCACTGAACTGCCCCTCTCTCCATGCGTTGCTCTTTAAGTAGCCTCCTTTGTGTTTGTTTTCATGAGAGTTGTGTGTATCTGTCTCTGATTGATTCTGTCAAATCTTTCCCTAATTCATCACTTTATCTGTGCCTCAATTAGATGTCATTGTTTGGGATTAAAGGTGTGTGGAACGTCTACATTCCATCTGGGTTGCACAGACCCAGAAAGTCTTTGGATGCGATTCCTGGCCAGAGCAGCCATGTTGCTGTATAAATATTCCTCTACAGTTTATTTGCTTGTTGTTGTTAATTGGTTCTGGAGACTGAACTTGGAGCTTTGCTATTCAAAAATAGTTTAATAGCAAAGATAATGAGGTATGCTCCTTGAGTTTTCTAAGAATGTTATTTTCTTTCTTTTTTTCAATGTGCTTAAAATGGATTTCTAGATAAGATAAAATACTAGATACCCAGTTTAGTTTGAATTTCAAAAGAAAAATATATGAGTAGCATTCATCCTAAAGATATAATTGTTAAATGGATTAACTGAGTGCATCTGCTCATGTCTTCTAACCCAGCAGCCCTGTCTTGAAACTACCTGGTTATTGAAGTTAGTGAGGTGGCTCAGTGTGTAAAGGCACTTGCCACCAAGCTGATGACCTGAGTTGGCCAAAAAGTTGTCTTCTGATTTCTATGTACACCATGACACATGCGTAGTCTTCTCTGCACACAGAACCCATGGGGCAGAAACAGCCTATTCTCTGCGAGTTTTACGTCAACTTGTATACATAGTGAACTCCAGGTCAACCAGGGCTACATAAAGAGAGTCTGATGTGTGTGTGCACATGTGTGTGTGTGTGTGTGTGTGTGTGTGTGTGTGTAAACACAGTTTGTTTCTAACTACTCAGCTCCTCAATCCATGAATCTTAAGGATCCTTGTCAGGAGCATGCTTTGTCAGGCACATAGATAGGCACCTTGGTGTCTTTCTACAATGTATGTCTGATGTTTTGTATAACAATAAATTTACAGTTACATCCATTTTGCTGCCAAGTAGTCCTGATGCCCCCAATAGTTGGCTGATGCAAACATAGATTCTTCAATTCCAATTTTAGCTACTAAATGAACTCTTAGATTACATGTTACACATCATACAGTGTGCGTGCGCATGTGTGTGTGTGTGTGTGTGTGTGTGTGTGTGATGTGTTACACATCATATGGTGCATGCACACAAAGTATTAAAGAGGCAAGCAGAAAGCTGATGCAAAGAAAATCTGTGAGAATGAGCTAATAAACTCTGTTGGAAGAACCACTTCAGCTAAGCCTTAGAATCACCATTAAGCCAAGTCTCAGAGTTAGGTGTAGCTGCAGAAGCTAGATGCCAGACTAAAGAAATTGTAGGGGTGAAGGGCAGATCTAAGTCCAGATAGATGAGTGGGCAGACAAACACGTGGCAGGCCCTGATGTGCAACAGGCACAGAGACAAATGGATGTGTGGAGGAATAGGAGGGATAGAGTAGCCTCATCAACGATGGCTGCTGACTGAGCTGAAAGGATAGTTGGGAATCCTCTTCCTGTTGACCCCCTGATGCATATCACTGGGAGCTGTCTCAGCATCAGTCTTGGTCTCCTCCTTTTTATGGAGTTCAGGTGAGGGTGTTGCATTCTCTCCTTTTTTTGTCCAGTAAGTTCTTAAGTATGGTATTCCTGATAAGGTATTTGTATAATATGGCTAAAATATACATATCTGCTCATATGATCCCAATTTATTTTGATAAATTTATAGTCTAACTCATTTTTCACTTTTAGGAATAAACTATCAGTTTGTACCTTAAGAGTAGTCCTGGATGGATGGTGTTAAAATACTATTTTATACCATTAAAAGTAATAGAGCAGGACATTGCCTGATCTCAGTAACCCTCTGATTTTATCCTCCATAGTATACAAAGCTAGAATGGTCCGGTGTTCTCTCAGGAGATATAATTATCAAGTGGAAGCATTAAATGCTTTACTGATGATCAGAGTGGAAAACAAGTATCTTGGAGGAAAGAAAGAGAAAGAAACTTTGTAATTTCATTTTCATTATGTCTGTGTGCAGAGATCAAAAAAAAAAACTTTGTGGAATAAGTTCTCTTCTTTCAGCTTTATATGGGTTTCAGGATTATAGTAGAAATATTTCTTGCTCAAGAGAATGGAATCTCTGTCCTGTGTGGAGTCCTAGCTTTCCAGTTGGATGGGCTCAATCACTTTGGCTAAGGGAACTAATGCCTATGGGAAGGCAGGCCCATCTTAGGCCATGCTGGTGAATAATTCATTTTTTAATGAGCTCCTGTACCTTTCCTTCTCAGCATCCTCTTCCTCTCCCTATTGCAGAAGCTGGTGGGTTGCAACTGGGTAAGGTCGTTAGTCTGCCCATTTTTCTAAATTATTCAGAAAAGTACTTTCCTTAACACTTTAAACTTTCCTCCCAAATGTTTTGGACTTCCTTACTCTTTCTCTCAAACCTCTCCCATCCCTGGCTTGTGGGCCATGCGTCTGACTACCACTCCAGCATACATGGCGTAGTTTTACCTTCTTGCCTGCCTTCGCCTCTGGACAACAACAGCTAAAGTTTACAGCTTTCTTGTATTTTTTTTTCTTTCAAACTCTAATAAAATTATCTTTGAGATTTCATTGTAGTCCATTTTAAAATTCTTCTACTAATGACACTAAGAACTCCGGGGGGGGGGCAATATTCTCTTTACCACTGGGTCATCTCACTGTCCCCAAATCAGTTATCTTTGCCATTTAGTAATGTGATGTTTTTTCATGTGCTTCCTGGCCATTTTATTTTCCTTCCCCGATTCATGCCATTTTTCTGCCTTTCACAAAGGCCATCTTCTGATGGTTGATGAGCAAAGTAGCTCACTAAAGAAAGGTAGTTATCCAATGGTTCTCTTTCTCTGTGGAGCTGAAGCTGGCTGAGGATTTATAATCTCCCTTACTCCAAGCACTAGCTAGAGTGGCAGGCATGGAATTCCCCTTCATGTAAGCTTTGCTTCTCGTAAGTCTGATTACCCAGGACCACACCCAGGAAGAAGAATGAGGAGAGGAGCCCCTGTACCACATGGAGCAGGCTATGCTTGGGATATCACATCATAAAGATAAGGTCAATACTGGTATGTTTCCGGAGATGATTTAGCAATATGGTCAGACTGTCTACCATGTTGTCCTAGATGCTTAACTCTCTTTTGTGCACTGGATTGGCCTCTGATCTTTGGTAAATGTGGAGTGTTAGCAGAGTTTACTCAGGCTCTGGGGCATAATCTGGGTGAAACTGTTGAATGCATTGCTGAGACAGAAGCAAATGGCTCTTCAATATCTCTTCTCTTCAAATTCCATAACAGTCTCTGTGATGGTAGAGATTTTAGAAGAGCACATGGCTAAAACCAATCCTTGCCAGTGTTTCTGGCAGCTAAAGATGTTTGTTGTCATCTGGTGAGTAAATGTGTATGTAACCACTTCTGGACCATACCTAAAGGGTATTCTTTTGGCATTAGGTTCTGTTTTGTTCTAGAAACAGGGTTTTGTTTTTTTTTGTTTTTGTTTTTGTTTTTTGTTTTTTTTTGTTTTTTTGTTTTTTGTTTTTTTTTGTTTTTTTTGTTTTTTATATCCCACTCTGTCCTTGAACTCTCAAACTCACTTTGATTTCTGGTTCTCTTCCCTGTTGCTGGGGTTATAGGTATGCACCACTGTGATGTGTGCATGACATATGAAGATCAAATCCGGAGCTTTTGCACATACTAAGAAGGATTCTACTAGCAGGGCTAGAAATCCAGCCCCGGGCAGTTGTTTTTTTTCAGTTCTATTGTTTGTTTTGTTTGCGTTAGGGGTTGAACCCATGGCCTTGCCCTGTAAGCAAGCCCCCTACCACTGAACAACTCCCCAGTCTGAATTCACCGCTCATCTACTCATTTGCCATGCTAAGCATCAAAGCTAGAACCTCTCGTGTGCCCAGAGTACACCAAGCCCCACCCTCAGCTTATTTATCCTGCCTCTGACTTTAGCCATTCTTGTGAGTCCCATGGCCTTTTTCTCACTGTTGAACGCTAATGGTCCTGAAAGGCTTCCAAGGCTCATGGAACATTTGCACCTGGGTCCAGATAGAGTTACATTTTCAATGGCTATCTATAAAGCTGGTAATACAATCCAGAAATATGGTCATGGAGTTGGGAGAATAATAGGACCCTGTGAGGTGAACTTGATCAGTAAGAAACATGACTGCTTTTCTTTCCTGCCCCTGACAACATGTTTTGAGAGGTCTTGCCTACATGGTTTTCATCTGATAGCTCCTTCAGAATATAGAATCAGACTTTACCATGGATCTATTCAATTCAGTCTGTCTCAGTGGGAAGTCAGAAGATTGAAACAACATAGTCTAAAGAGCACTGCTCTGAGAAGCAGATGCTCCTCTCTCGACACAGTGCAGACACCTGCACACATTGCTTTCAAACCAGTGCAAACCAAGAATAAAGGCACACCTTGAAAGCACAGAGGAAAAGGCCCATTCCAGATGCATAGAGCTAGGGATTGGGGTGTTCTTGTCTGAAACATTGCAAATCAGAGGACTCTCAAAAATGTCTCCCCCAAATCAAAAATCTATAGACAGATTGCTGAACAAGCAAAACCTCTAAATTATTAATTATACACAGCTATGCAATTCTAAGAGATAGTACAGAAATATCTTCAGTCAGAAGCAATATCATATTGGACAAGAACTTAGATCTGCTCAAGAAATAAGGAGTCCCAGAAATGTCAGATAAACGCAAAAATTTTTTTTTTTGAAAATTCTAGTTTCACAAAAACATTGGGTGGTAGTGTAAAACAAAAACAGTATGCATATGGCCTAGGGGTTCACATGTCCCGTCTTCCCGAAGAACTACTGGCACTTAATATCTGCTGGAGGAGTGACAATCTTTCTTCTCTGGGGGTATGGGCAGTGGTGGGTTTTCCATGTTCTCCTGTGGATGGACCACACCCATGCACCATGCACATATGAGAAACAGTAACTACTGAAAAACAAAGTATTTTGAGTATGTACGTATATACATGAATACACACATATATATTATATACATGTGTGTATATATACATATACATATATATATACATACACATATATATGTATATAATGGGTTTATATATGATAGGTATAATGGGATATATTTTTTCCAAGACAGGGTTTCTCTGGGTAGCACTGGGTGTTCTAGAACTCTCTTTGTAGATCAAGCTGACCTCAAACTCACAGAGATCCACCTGCTGCTGCCTCGTGAGTGCTGGTCTTAAAGGTGTGCTCTACCATGTTTGGCTACGCTAAATTTTTTTTTTTTAAGAAACTGATAGGAAGTTGAGGGGAGGTATTAGAGGGAAACTGAGGGGCGGAAAAGAGAAATTGGGAGTAGATATAATGATATTTCATAGAACAAATGTATAAAAATATCAAAAAAATTGTTAAGATAGTGATTTTAAAAACCTCAAAGTAGTTCGTATCGTACCTGGAGAGCACCGTGTAAAACAACTGCAGCACTGAGAAGGCAGAGGTGGGATCATGTCAGAGACAGTTTTGCACGCTACTCTGTGACTAGATGAAGAAGACCAACCAGCTTGATCCAATTGGTATGAATAAAACCTTCTGGGCCCAAACAAAGAATAAAAATATGTCTCCGAGTCCCAGAGGAAATAAACTAGACACAGATCACAGAAAGGTAACTGGAAATAAATCTTTAAAAATATCAGCTAGTCAGAAAAGAAGCCACAGGATGTGATGGTTACCTTTATTGTCAATGGACTGGGTCAATCACCTAGGAGACAGACCTTTGAGTGTGTCCATAAAGGCGTTTCCAGAGAGGCTTAACTGAGGAAGGAGGGACCACCCTAATGTGGACGCATCATTCCTTGGGTCGGGAACAGGATGAATAAGAGGAGAGAGCGAGCTGAGGACTTGCACTCATCTCATTTTGCTTCATAAATATGAAGGCAGTGTGAGCAGCTGCCTCAAATGCCTGCCTCTGCTTTTCCCTCAGTGGTGGACTTTATCCCCTTAACCCATGATCCAAAAATAAATTCTTCTGGCCTTAAGGAGCTGAGGCAAACTGATGAAAACGAGTAAACACAGAAAATGAAAAATACTTAGAATAAGCTTAATATGAAAATCCCGTTAACATAAATTGTGTTTGTGGGGAGATGGTCACATTATGAATTTCACCCATTATCTGGGGTCCTAAGGAGAGGGGGGTGTATCTAGAAAGTAACAGGACAGCAAAATAAAATATTAAGTTAGAAGGTGTTAAGCCAGGAATACCAGAGAGGGGTGTTTTCTAGCAGCAGGAAGGTTTAGAAGAGACCAACCATTGAGCTAGTCAAGGCATATCAGAATTAGTTGGCGTGTGTATGTGTGTGTGTGTATGTGTATGTGTGTGCGCGTGCTCGAGTGTGCATGTGGTTTCATTTGTATATCCAGAGAGCTCTTGGGCAGGTGCAGCGTACCTGTGATATGCCAGGAACCAAAAGGGCTTAACTAATTTCCCACACACTACTACTCTTCCTCCCCATCTTGGTTTCCTTCCTCTTCCTTTCCCCCCTTTTTCTTCTCCCCTGTGTCCTCCTGCTTCATCTCTCTCTCTCTCTCTCTCTCTCTCTCTCTCTCTCTCTCTCTCTCTCTCTCTGTGTGTGTGTGTGTGTTAATGTATGTGAGTACATGTGTGCCACAGCACATATGTGAGTCAGAGAATAACCATGGGTGTTGATCCTCAACTTCCACCTAATTTGAAACAAGGTGACATGTCATTTGTGGGCTTGCTATTCAGGCAAGCTAGCTCATCAACCTCTAGGGATTTTCTTGCCTCTACCTCTCATCTAGGAGCACTATTACAGATGGTGCATCTTGACTTCATTGGGTGGGATCCAAATCCATATCCTTATACCTATATAAGAAGCACTTTATTCTGTGAGCTCTTTTCCTAGCCCTGGCTTCTTTTTATTAAACATTGCCCTTAGGATTCCTTCCTGTGTGTGTCTCAGGATATTTACTTTCGTTTACCTTCTTTTTAGAAGGAAAAAAAATTTTTTTGTAAGAAAGGGTGCTGTAGTAAAAACCATACTGTAAGTTGTTATATCCTGTTTGAGCTTGTCAAAAACATCTCATCAGACTGAAAGGAGACCTTCTTCAGACTTCAGCTTGTTTATGTCAATGCCCTACAAGGCGACCTGTCCTAGGTAAGGCTGGGCCCCACCTCTGTAACTGGGAGAAAGGAGAACAAGAACCCTGCACCTTGATAACCAAGAGAGATTGCTTCAGCTCCACCAAATAATTTCTGCTGGACCTTGCGAGCCCCCGATGTGATGATATTACTTTGCGTGCTCTCTCACTTAGGCTAACCTGTATTGAAAATGCCCAGTTTGATGTTTTGCTTTTTGCTGCTTCTGTCTATCTGATATTTTTTCCTTGTTCTTTTGCTTACTATATACTTAATAGATTCGCTCATTTGAAATGGAAAACAAATGTCTCTGTAGATTATTCTCCAGACAGAGATGTGTGTGGTCCTCCACCTGGGAAGGAATAAATCCCACATACCCCGCAGGAATGGCCCTCTGTAGTTTGCACATACTTAGAAAATACATAATTCTGTTTTCAGTCAGGCAATTGGTTACTTAGAGCATTGGAAAGTCCCTAACACCCTCCCCTCCAACAGCCAAATGAAAAGCATGTGGCACAAGCCAGAGATCTGAATCTAGAACATAAAGACACACACAGAGCTGAGAGAGAATTGGGCTGAGTCATCCTGCTGGCAGTCTCTGAAGTGAGTCCCAGACCAAGGATTCCCAGTACACCCCCTGGAGATCCTCCAGTGTGGTTCTTCCTGGGATGAGATTACTCATTTATTCCTTTTTGATTTCGTGTTTCTTTGTATCATTTTAATCACTTCTTTAAAAAAACTTATATTAATTCTTTGGAATTTCATGCAATATATTTTGATTATATTCTATCCCAATTCCTCCAACTTTTTCCAGATCCCACCTCAATACCTCAGTCCTCTAATCTCATCTCCTCTCTCTCTCATTCATAGTTTCTCTCTCCCCAAATTTAATATTCTACATATGGATATACATATACCCGCATACACACTATGTATGTTTGATTAAGACCCCACCCCATGGGATAAAGCCCATACCTGATATTGCTTGGGTGACAAAGAAACAGGCAGCAAATAGCCCAGAGACAGGGTAAAAACCAAACCTGCTGCCCCCCCCCCCAGTATCAATAAAATGACTCCTAATAATATATCTTTTTTTTTATTTATTTACTTATGTATTTAATGTATATAAGTACACTACTTATTTATTTAATGTATATAAGTACACTGTAGCTGTCTTCAGACACACCAGAAGAGGACATCAGATCCCATTACAAGATGGCTGTGAGCCACCATGTGGTTGCTGGGAATTGAACTCAGGACCTCTGGAAGAGCAGTCAGCGCTCTTAACCGCTGAGCCATCTCTTCAGCCCCTAATAATATATCTATACTTAGATCAGTGCTTTATTCAGCCATTATCTGAGAAGCTTCCTACTGCAGCAGACAGGAGCAGATGCAGAGACCCACAGCCAGTCATTGTATGAAGAGAGAGTCCTTGGACATGTGCTGTCTCCTTCTGACCCTCCCCTTCAGAGCTCTGGGAGCCCTTCAAAAAAGGAGACAAAGTGTAAGAGCTGAGGTGGAGTGGAGGACACCAGAGAACAAGTCCTTCAACTTAGCAGAGAATGACACAGCACGCACAAGACCTGCATGGATCTGCACAGGTCCTCTGTGTGTCTAGACAGCTTTCAGCGTAGTATTTTTATGGGACTCCTGAGTGTGTAAACAGGTGGGTCTCTGATCCTTCTGCTTGCTCTTGGGGCCTTTTTCCTTCTGTTGGGTTGTCTTATCCAGCTTTGATGTGATGGTTTTGTTTTATCTTATGTTTTATTTTTGCAACCTTTGGTTGTTATCTCTTAGAAGCCTGTTATCCTCTAATGAGAGACAGAAAGGGAGTGGATCTGGAGGGGGTGGGGGTGGGGAGGACTAGGAGGAGTAGAGGGAGGAGAAGCTGTAATCAGGATGTGTTTGTGTGTATGCATATGTGGGTGTATACATACATACATACATACATACATACATACATACATACACATACACAAATACCAACATGAACTAAATGTTGGGCTCTCCCATTCTGAGACCACTTTTAATTTTAAGGACAATTAAAAGGCATAGAAATGAAGTAAATAAAATAATTGAAGTACAATTAGTGTAGTCACTTTCAGAGCATGCTGACCTTTAAGTGATGCTTCAAGATGCACACCTTGGAAAGATCCTAAAGAACAGTATATGCTGGAAGAGACTGACAGCCTTAGAGACTCTGCAGAGAATATTCATAGGAGAGTTCAAGATGCATTTGAAGGACAAGACACAGTCACAAGTATTACTGGTACCACTACTAAAGAGATGTAATATACTCACTGATAAGAAGCATGGAGACAGTGGGAAATCCCACTCTTATTTCTCCTCAGCCTTCAGAAGCAACACTATTCAAATGAGTTCTGCAAAATGTTAGATATTGTTTCTTTGAGAGAGCATCTAAATGTGCAGCCCAGGATGGCTTTGAACTCATGTCTCCTCCTGCTTTTGCCTGTTAACAATGGGATTGAAAGCAGGTTGCCACAACATCCTCATTTGAAATGTTAGATTTAGCAATAAAGGGGTTGACATGTGGAGGACCATTTGAGAAGCATTGAATAAACACACTGGTCTCCTTTGAAGGACTCTTTCCAGTAGGTCCCATATTCTTAAGACAATATATTGTTCTCTGAAACTCCAAGAGAGGGGAAAGCCTTTATTACCGATTAACTTATGTAATAATCACTGACGTTTTGGGGGTAGAGAGATGGGCCACTCAGTAAAGTGTTACCCCCAAACATATGTATGGACATATTTTAAGGGTTTCTCTGGTGCTGCTATGTATTCAAATGCTAAATTCTGTAACCCAAGATCAGGTTGTCCCAAGACTAGCAAATTTCCACATATACCAGTTTTTGTTATGTGAACTTTGCTCCCCAATTTAAAGTTAATTGGTGCCTTAGTCAGGGTTTATATTCCTGCACAAAACATCATGGCCAAGAAGTAAGTTGGGAAGGAAAGGGTTTACTCAGCTTACATCTCCATATTGCTGTTCATTGTCAAAGGAAGTTAGGACTGGAACTCAAGAGGCCATGGAGGGATGTCACTTACTGGCTTACTTCCCTGGCTTGCTCAGTCTGCTTTCTTATAACCCAGGTCTACCAGCCCAGGGATGGCACCACCCACAATGGGCTGGGCCCTCTCCCCTTGATCACTAGTAGAGAAAAAGCCTTACAGCTGGATCTCATGGAGGCATTTTCTCAACTGAGGCTTCTTTCTCTGTGATAACTCTAGCTTGTGACACAAAACAAGCCAGTGCAGGTTAATAAAAGTCCACAGCCTGTGAATGGGCAGTAGAGAGAGCAAGGCAGGACTTGAGGAACAAGTGAGGGGGAAGGAGGAGAAAGGAGACTGAGAGAGGAGGAGGATGCAAGGAGAGGAGATGAACCATGAGCATGTGGGCAGGGGAACTAGACCCTGAGGACAGGCTTATGGAACTAAAATAACTCAGTGAGACTCAGACAAGTAACCAGAGACATGTGGCTGGGCTGTAAACTAGTACACATAATGATCTTTGTCAAGAGGCTCCCTCCTAATGCCAGACTTGATTCCTAACTCCCTGGCCCTTCATTACTGTGGCCAAGATCCTACAAATTCTTTTCTTGTCTACTACCCTCCGGTCCTCTCTTTCCTCTGCCTTCTGCTTTTCTCTTTCTCGCTTCTCTTTCTCAGTCTCCTGCTTATGAAACACTTTCTCTGATTCCTTTACCAAATCCTGCACTGTATAGTTTTACAACCCCTCTAGCCATTGTAACTTTCTCTTAATATCTGACACTGACTTCCCTATAAAGGCCATAGCCACCGCTGCCTGCTGACCCTCAGAGGTTGGGTCAAAGTATAACCCCTGTAAGCCTCCATTAAACGTTCAAGAAACACAGATGGCAGTTCAACAGGTCCCTGAAAAACCTCTCTTACCTTAGCCAAATTAGTGGGGCACCTAGAGGCCCCTCTGAGACCTGCCACGAGAGCCCGGCAATAGACTGTCAGCCGCTCCTTACCTGCTGCTATATTGAAGTCCCAGTCAGGTCAGTTAAAGGGGGAAACCCGACATCTATTTCATTCAGAAGGTTGGTTGGTGCCCCATTTGCTCTGGGTAAATCTTAGGGGGGCGAGCCGATGGTGTACTGCATTCGCCACCTCCCTTTGCTTCTTTTTCAGCATTTTCTCGAACCGCTAGGATCTTGGTATTAGGGCGGAGGGGTGGGAGGAACGGGCAAACACACGGGTGGAAATCGTGCCAAATCCTCCCATACTGTGATGTACTGTTGCTGGTCCGGGTGTGATCTTGGTCCTTCCTGAAAAACAATGGCCTTCACTGCCCGGATGGTGGGTAGATCAAATGTCCCCTCGGGTGGCCAGCCTACTCCAAAGGCAGGCCACTCCAAGGAGCAGAAAGTTAGCCAAGGCTTTTTTTTTTTAACTATCACTGATAAATTCCGTCCTCTTGTCCTAATGTCCGTCCAATGGTAAATTCTGTCCTCTTGCTCTAATGTCTGTCCAGTGGTCCTCGGTCAGAGACAAAGGGGTCGACACAGTTTGCCCCACAGTAAAAACTAGGAACAGAGACAACACAGGAACAAAGACAAAAGACACTAGCATGTCCAAACACACTAGTCTGCGTCTGGACTTATACCACCAGCCAAACGCTACCTCTGACGGGGTAGGATACCGTTCCCACTCCCTTTCTGGCAGAAAGAGCACTCTGTCTCCCTCGTTCTGCCAGACAACAGTCAGACTCTCCTGACTGTCTCTCACCCTGAGCACTCTCTCCAGGGTGACCCTAGGAATGTGTTCCAGGGTTGCAGCCTGCAGGCCTTAGGACATCTCCCTCTGTAGCCGCTGGGTCCTTACGGCCCTCAGTGGCAGTTGCCAGAATACCAGAAACCAAAACACAGATTCAGTGGCTGCACACACACAAACATACCACACTCACACTAACGTACCTCCAAGGGTGTCTTTGAGTTTCTGGGGACCCCTCATATCCCGGATGAGACCCCATAATGTAGGAAGCCCCCTTTCAGGGACCCCCCACTCAAGTCTCAGGACACGGGGTTACCCAATGAAACACGAGAGACCTTCTTGTTGCAAAAGCATGAGGTAGTTTAATGACGGAGCTCCGGGCTGATATGTATCTCACGCAGGAGAAAGGGGTATCGGCCATGAGGATCGAAAGCTGGGGGATTTTATAGGTTAGGGGTTGGGAGAGAGGGTTGGGAGCTGGGAATTACAAAGTTTACAAAGTTTACCCAACACCCATAGCCTACGTGCAGTTAAGACGCTTATCTAAGTCAGGATTTGTGGGGTTAACATCTAATTTACATTTGAATAGACTCAGGAGGGGCTCATTTGACTCAGTTGTAAAAGATAGCCCAGACGGGAATGTTTTCACAATGGGCTTAGCTGGGCATGCCTGGACTTGTTTTACGAAGTTCTCAGTACTAGGCCTTTAAGCTCACAAACAAACCTTTTTCCCCCAACTTACATGAGTTTCTTTCTTTTTCAACCTTGAATTTAATTTCCTTTCAAATGAAAATCTACACAACATATGCAAAGAGAGGGCTTTTAGAACACCCAGTACCCAAAGGCGAGCACCTGTAGAGTTAAACTAGATTGTCTTTGAGTCATCATGATTTTCCTATTGAAGCAGCAGAGACCTGTACACCTGGTGTTTAAAAGAAAACGTGAATCTACTGGGGGTCTCCCACAAGGGTGAAAGAAGACAGAGTCATGCATAGGCTAGCTATCTGGACATTCCTTAGACCAGTCAAGATAATATATAAAATGAAAAATTATACTGTATAACCTAAAATAAAATTGAAATGTTAGAAAGAGAAAAAAGGTGATTTTAAAAAATCACTAAACTCCTACTACATGGTCATTAAAAATAGGTATGCCCAATTAATTCGGTTGCCTGGGGAGGTAAAGGTCAGATGTGATTTTGGGGAACTATAGCATTGACTCCTTATGTTTCTCTCATCTGCTCATCTTTAAAACTCCATTACCAGCCAGAAAATATAAGGCATGGTACCCAATTCACCACCATTAGTGGTTGGTTCTTAGGACAAAATACAAACTCTTGTTTTATTGCTGTGAAGGGATATTATGACCAAGGCACCTCTTATATAAGAAGGCATTTAAGTAGGAGCTTGCTCACAGTTTCAGGGCTTTAGTCCATTATCATGGCAGAGAGCCTGGGAGCATGAAGGCATGATGATGTAGAAGTGGCTGAGAGCTACATACAGAGCTGAGCAAGACACTGGGCCTGCTGTGAGCTTTTAAAGCCTCAAAGCCCAGCCCTATGGCACACGTTCTCCAACAAGGCCACACACCCTAACCTTTCTAATCCTTTCAAACAGTTCTATTCCCAAGTAACCTAAATATTCAAATCTATGAGTCTATGAGGGACATTTTTATTCAAACCACCACAGCTTTTTAATATGGCCTTTAAGGTCCCATAGTATTTGGATCTCTGGTCCTTTCCATTCTGCACTTTGCATTTTTTGTTCAATCCACTCTGCTTCCTTTGTCCTATATGATAGGCACAAATCCCTCTTTTTCTTCAAACAAGAATAACCAGAATGACATGTCACCTTGGTCTCAATTAAACCTTCTCTGGCTCCTCAGAGAAACTCTGAAAATCTTACCCTCCCTTGTGAATCTGGTTTCTTCCTTCATAATATTTGTAGCCTCCTGTTTATCCTGTCAAGCTATGTAATGATTTCCTTCCTCTGAAGACAGAACCTTTCCAAATTCAAGAGTCACATCTATTTTTTCTTTTCTTCTATAATATAAAATATAGATCTTGATTGGTGCCCACACATAAGAAAGACTATCAATGATGCTTCCTGGGTGAACCTGAAATCTATTTATATATAGTCTGTATTCTATGGACAGGAAATTATATTCACTAGTATTGTAAGCAGTAATGAAGGCTATATGACATGTGAAGAATCTGAAGGGAAAGATGACTTTGGTCGTGTGAGACAGTTTTAGGATATCACTTTATGCTTCTAGAGATGTCTCCAAGAGGGTTGGATGGGGGGTAGTGTGGGATGATAATACCATGTGTTATGATAGTTAACATCATCTACTTGACAGGATCTAGAATTGTTTATCCTCTGAGCCTGTTTGCGATGGAGTATCTGGACTGGGTGAGTTAAGAAGGCCCACTCTAAATATGAGTGGGAGCATTCTATGGGCAGGGATGTGAGACTTAATAAAAAGGAAGAGGAAAGCTGGGCACTCATGTTCATCTCTCTCTATTCCTGATTGGATGAAGCACGAGCGCTGTTTCAGGCTCCTGCTCCCAGACTCCTCATTATGGTAGAACGTCCATTTGAACTGTGAGCTGAAGAGAAATGCCTCCTTCCTCGGGTCGCTTATTCACTTTTGGCATTTTGTAATAGGAACAAGAAAAATGACCAATTAAAGAGGCAGGAGTACAGCAGGTTGGAAAATGGTCCCATGCAAAGAAGAGGAAGACAAGGGGAGGGAGGGGGAAGAATCTGAAAGTCTAAGCCTGTAAGTGATCTGTGATCCCCTTCTCACTATTTTTACCCAGGACTCACCTGAAGATGAGGAGAAATAATTTAAAAATACACACATGAAGAATTATGAAGGATCATGCTCTGTCTTGGAACATTTTGTTTTAAGAAGTTTCTTTTAAACATATATTCATATTTCCATATGAGGTGTCTGGGGTCTAAAAATATGAATGTATTTGTGGTTAAACACACTTGTAATTAAATCCAAATAACTTGGAAAACTGGATTTTGAGGAGAAAGAGTCAAGGGTTTGTTATTCTGCAATTTTGCAACAATAGTAGTGCTACTGTTAAAGATGAAAGCCAGTAGCAGCTCAGCATTCCTTTTCCAAGTCTTATTATGTTGCTATCTTTTCAGCTATTACCATGTGTCTTAACTAAATGCGTATTTTTACTTAATTTGCACAATTGAGTTGAAAATCAATGCTTTAACTACACTATGAAAAAACTATTAGCCAATTTATACTTACTTGAGTGTTGAAATTAGCATTAAAACCAATCTCCCTTTCTTCCCTCTTTCTCCCTTATTTCTCTTTTTCTCTCCTTTTTTCATTCATTTCTTCCAATATATGATGTGAACTTGAAGCTCTAATAGTTTACACATAGTTTAAATGTTATAATCCTTCAATTCTGGCACTAGTCCTGTCCACAGTAAGTTCAGTGTGATACAAATGATTCATGATCCCACATGTCTGGAAGAAGCAGCCAAACAATTGTGTGTGTGCATGTGTGTATGCACATGTGTGTGTGTGTGTGTTTATGTATACACACGCACACGCATGAATACATGAATGTGGTAAGTGTGGGCATATGCATTCCACAGTACCTGTGTATAGTTGTCACCAGTCAGGTCTCACCGTCCATCTTGTTGAGATGAGTCTTTCTTGTTTCTCCCTTGCTGTGTGCTCCAGGCTCCCTGGTCTGAGGTGCTGTCAGTCAGCTCTATTGTCTCTGTCATGAACTCAGGGATTACAGAGGCAAGTCATTGTATCTGCCCTTTTCCCATGAGTTCTGAGTGACTTTTTCGGCTCCTGCTTGAGGTTTAATTAACACACCAAGCATCTATAGGGTTTAAGTTGTTAGCTTTTATTGGGGGGGGGCACTCTTAGCTACTAACTTACCCTGACTTGTCTGCCATACCACCTCTTGCTGTTGTTCTCGCTGCCTGCTTCTAGCTCCTTCCATCTCCTTTCTGCCTCCTTCCTCATCTCTCTGAGTCTGCCTGCATCTACACCTGCCCAGAAGCCCAGTTCTTCCTACCCCAGCTTGGGCAGCCAACTTATTATACAAAAATCCATATTTCAGTCTGCACCAATCATCAGTAAGACCACTCCTGATCCATCTCTTCGGGTTGCCCTTCAACAGCACCTTGTTTTTTAATGTGACGATCTCAGAGAATCATCTTTTGGACAGGGGTGAAAGGACAAGGATTTAAATATAGAAAGCTGGTCCCTAGAAATGACAATAGAAATAACCAAATCCAGCCCACCCTGAGCTCTCTGCCTGGCAAGGCAATTGACTATTAAAACACAGGGACACACCTTCATACAGTGTGAGGACAGAGTGTCCCAGTAGAGTTCCAGGCATTAAACTTAGTTCCTCAGGCCTGCACAGCAAGTGCCTTTACCTGCTGAGCAATCTCACTGGCCCATAGTTTATTTTAGTTTTATGCCTATGAATGCTGTGCTTGAAGGTATGCCCGTGTCCCATGCCAATGCTTGACATCTACCAAGGGTGTTGGGTCATCTGGAGTTAGGGATAGTTGTGAG
The DNA here is from genome assembly GCF_963924665.1 of Micromys minutus. Classification (NCBI taxonomy): domain Eukaryota; kingdom Metazoa; phylum Chordata; class Mammalia; order Rodentia; family Muridae; genus Micromys; species Micromys minutus. Next base: position 35,732,645 of record NC_137957.1, on the reverse strand, counting down.
CCACCTGGTGGGTACTGAGAAAAGAACTTCGGTCCTCTGCAAAAGCAGCAAGTTTTCTAAACCACAGACCCAATGTTTTTGTGTGCAGTTTTACATTCTTTCCTTGGGCCCAATTTGTTGTAGTAAACTTAACAACTCCTCCTCCTCCATGTCCCTGGTCATTTATCCAAGAGTACTGTTTCATCACCTGTAGTTCTTAGTTTATTGTTTCTTCCCACTCTGGCTGAGAACAAAATAGAAATGTTTTCTGCCAATTCTACAGAAGGTCCCCAGACCTCCTTGTCATTACCTCACTCTGAGTTTCCTTAAGGCCCCAGCTGGCAGATCTTTAATCACTAAGTGTAGTGAAAGCCAACAATTAAAGAACACACACAGACCTTAACATATCAATTACAGTTTCTTTTTTTTTTTTTTTTTCCGGTTGTAGCCTATAAAACACAGACGTTACCACATTTGCAGTCCTATGTGCAGGTCTGGAATGTTGAAGAGCACAGTAGCCCTCTGCTTTCACCTGCACTTGGGAGGAGTTAGTTGCTGTGTCACCGTGGCCAGCTTCCTTATCTTCTGCTGTTTTGGGAAATGTTTTGAATTTCCTGCTTCTGCTGGTGGTAGGATTTGCTGGGCCAGGCAGGCCTCTCCGAGGAAGACGGAAGATGAGAACAACTCACTGACACCTCGCTAAAACTCCTTTGGATTTTCTTGAAGCTCTTCACTTGAAAGCAAAACCAGGAAATCCCGTATACCTTTTCAGACTGTGCAGCGAAGTGAGGATCATTTTGTTTGGTTTGCCATTATGTTTCTGTGGTGCTGAGAATAGAACACAGAACCTTGCGAATGCAAAATACTTCTCCTCCTCCTCCTCTTCCTCCTCCTCCTCCTCCTCCTCCTCCTCCTTTTCCTCCTCCTCTTCCTCCTCCTTCTCCTCCTTCTTTTGCAAGGTAATTATTCTACCTCCCAGCTATATCCCTATGCCCCAGGTCTTGCTAGACTTATATGAATATAGATTAGAATTTTTCTGTTGCCCAGAAGTTTAGACCCCCTCTCTGGTCATAACAACAACATATAAGAACTAGCCCATGGTGGTACTTATAAGTGGATATTAGCTGCAAAGTAAAAGACAATCATGCTTTAGTTCATAGACTCAGAGAAATGAAGTAACACTTAATGGGGAGCTATAAAAATCTCCCTGAGACTGGGAAATAGAATAAATTTTGCAGGTGGAGTGGGCATGGGTAGGGTTGGGGACAGGAGGAATTAGATGTGTGGGAGATGTGGGTAAAAATACTGGGAGAAATGAATGGAATTGGGGGACTTTCAGGGGCGAGGTGGAAAGCTGATGTAATGGACACTCCATGGAATGTATAAGAGTAACCTTAACAAAGACCCTAGAAATGGGGAACATGAAGCCTGAACTGGTCATTTTATGTAACTAGGTGAGACCTCAAGTGGAGGGATCAGGACACCAACCTAGCCACAAAACCTTTCAACTACAGTTTGTCCTGTCTGCAAAGTGTCCTGCAACTGGAGCCTAACAAAACTCATTGAAAAGACCAGAGAGATTTCATGCAGCAACTGATGTGAGCAGATGCAGAGACCCACTGCCAAACATTAAGCAGAGCTTGCAGAGTGCTTCAGAGGAGTGGGAGGAAGGATTGAAAGAACCAGAGGGATCAGGGACATCATGAGAACATGGCTCACAGAATCAGCGGGCCCAGACTCATGGGAATTTGCAGAGATCAGGGAGTATTTAGGAATTTGACCTAGGTTCACTGCATATATGTTATGGTTAAATAATAGCTTGGAGTTCTTGTGGAAATCCTAACAGTGGGAGTAGGGGCTATTTGATTCTTTTGCCTATTGTGAGACCCTCTTCTTCCTACTGGGTTGCCTAGTCCAACTTTTATGGTGTGTGCTGGATCTTATTGTATTTTATTATGCCATTTCCTGGGAGATCTTCTCTTTTCAGAGGTGGGGTGAATCTGGGGAAGAAGGGAGTCAAGGATGGGGGGTAAAAGTGGGGTAGGGGGAGCAGGGAAAATTGTGGTTGGAATGTAATATATGAGAGAAGAAAAGGTCTCTCTGCTCCACCCTGTTCCAGAGACAGCCACATCTCTCTTGCAGTGCCAGCCTCATCCCTTAGACAAGATGGTGAAGGTCAGTGTGAATGGATTTAGCCATGTTGGGCACCTGGTTACCAGGGCTGCCCTCTGCTCTGGCAAAGTGGAGATTGTTGCCAGCAACAACCCCTTCATTGACCTCAACTACATGGTCTACATGTTCCACTATGACTCTACTCATGGAAAATTCAATGGCACAGTCAAGGCTTATCATCAATGAGAAGCCCATCACTATCTTCCAGGAGCCGGATCCTGCTAACATCAAATGGGGTGATGCTGGTGCTGAGTATGTTGTGGAGACTACTGGTGTCTTCACCACCATGGAGAAGGTTGGGGCCCACTTCAAGGGTGGGGCCAAAAGTGTCATCATCTCTGCCCCTTTGGTCGATGTCCCCATGTTTGTGAACCATGGTGTGACCATGAGAAATATGACAACCCACTCAAGATTCTCAGCAATGCGTCCTGCACCACCACTGTACTGGCTGGTTTTGTGTCAACCTGAAACAAGCTGGAGTTATCACAGAGAAAGTTGAGGAAATGTCTCCATGAGATCCAGCTGTAAGGCATTTTCTCAACTAGTGATCTAGGAGGGAGGGCCCAGACCATTGTGGGCGGTGCCATCTCAGGGCTGGTAGACCTGGGTTCTATAAGAAAGCAGGCTGAGCAAGCCAGGGGAAGCAAGCCAGTAAGCAACATCTCTCCATGGCCTCTGCATCAGCTCCTGCTTCCTGACCTGCTTGAGTTCCAGTCCTGACTTCCTTTGGTGATAAACAGCAATGTGGAAGTGTAAGCTGAATAAACCCTTTCCTCCCCAATTTGCTTCTTGTTCATAATGTTTGTGCAGGAATAGAAACCCTGACTAAGGCAAATTGGTACCAGGAGTGGGGAATTTCTGTGACAACCTGACCATGTTTTAGGGAGGACTGTGGAAGGACTTTGGAACTTTGAGCTAAAAGAGCCATTGCAATATTAAGAGCTCTGTGGGATATTCTGTATGTCTTGGAAGATAATGTTAAGAACAGTGCAGAAGATGCAGGCCTGGCTTGTGAAATTTCAGAGGGAAGATTAAAAACTCTTAACAGGACTGTGGTTATTTTGATTGTGAAGATTCTGTGGTTTTGGATAGCTGGGGCTGAAGAATCAGCTGTGATTAACAAGATACCAGAACTACTAAAGCAAAACCTTTGCATTACTGGGACTATTGATGCTGGTTGGCTGGAGCTAAGAAATTAGTTGTGATTAAGAAGAGATTAGCAGCACTGAGGTGAAATCTACTGGGAACTGTTTCTGAGAGCACAAAGAGGCTGTGTTCCAGAGATAGCTAAGGTTGTGCCTCGTGCTGTAGCTGGACTTGGTAATGTGTAAGAGTCACCCAGGTTTTGAAGGAATGAAGAGAGCAGCTGAGGCTTGGTACTATGAGAGGCAGTGGACGGCCACTGGTGAAGGTGCAGCCTCAGTTGCAATTAGTGCCCCAGGACTGAGAGTAGTGTTTTGGAGATGCTGGTACCATGAGATGACCACCAAGAGCAGCAGCGGCAGTGGAGAACAGGCAGCTGGAGCCTAGAAGACAAGGTGTGTGCTACAAAGGGCAGAGCTGGAGAAATGACCCAAGCAGGTTGAGCAAGCCATAATAAGGAAGCCAGTAAGCAGCACCCCACTATGGCCTCTGCATCATCCTGCCTTTAGGTTTGAGTTAACATCCTGGACTTCCTTTCATGATAATCTATGTTGTGGAAGTATGAGACAAATAAATGCCCATGTTTCAAAGGGAGTCTTCTAACATCTTTTTAGAACACAAAGAGGAGCTCTCAGCATATACCCAGGTCTCAGTGGCTCTCTGCCTTCCTAATGCTGCAATGCAACCCCTTCATACAGTTCATGTTGTGGTGAATATTTTTGTTGACACTTCATAACTGTAATTTTGTTATTATTATGAATCATAATGTAAATATCTGATATGCTGACTGTCTGAGGCCATCTCTATAAAAAGGGTTTTTGACCCCCAAAGGGGTTGTGACCCATAGGTTGAGAACCACTGTCTTTATTCAACACAACTTTTCTCACCAGATGTTGCTTAGTTTTATGTCAACTTGACCCAAGCTAGAGCCATTAGAGAAGAGGGACTCTCAATTGAAAAACTACCTTCTTAAAATTCGCCTGTAGTCTATTGGGTATTTTCTTGACTAGTGATTGATGTGAGAGGGCCCATCCCACTGTGCAACCCTTTAACATCCAAAGGATCCATTTCAGATTCTTCCCCAAACTCCCTTACCTCCTGCAGTAACCCAAATGCAGCCCGGAAGGCATCCCACCAGGAGCAAAAATCCGATATCCCCTTTTAGGCAGTGCAACCCCTCTGGTCAGGTGGTTCCGCGAATGTATGAGAAAGAAAAACCAAGCAAGCCAGAAGGAACAAATCAGCAAGCAGCATTCCTACATTTCCTTTGCTTCAGCTCTTGCCTCCAGGTTGCTGCCCTGACTTCCCTCAATGGTAACACTTGATCTGAGAGCTGCGAGGTGAAGCAAACATTTTCTTCCCCAGGTTGTTTTTTGTTTCTGTGGTGTTTTTGTTACAGCAATAGAAACCTAAGACAACAGGTTTCAATATGCTTGGCCCATGGGAAGTAGCACTATTAAGAGGTATGACCTTGTTGGAGTAGGTATGGCCTTGATGGAGAAAGTGTGTCACTGTGTAGGTGGGCTTTGGAGGTCTCTTATGCTCAAGCCCACCAAATGCAGAAGAGAGACCATCCTCCTGGCTGCCTGCAGAAGAAAATGTTATCCTTGCTGCCTTCATATGAAGATGTAAAACTCTCAGCTCCTCCTGCACCCCGCCTCCCTGGGTGCGGTCATGCTCCCACCATAATGATAATGGACTGAACCTCTGAAGCTGTAAGCCAACCCCAATTAAATGTTTGCCTTTATAAGAGTTACCTTGGTAATGTTGTCCCTCCAGAGCAATGAAATCATTATTCCAAATAGCATACAGCAGGAAAGACCTGAGATGCATCGTGGCAGATGCATTTTTAAAGCCACTCTGCCAGAAAGGTACACAGTGGTATTCTTTCTCTGTCTAGGAGGAGCAGAAGCTATTGAAGGAAGATAGTGAACATTCTTTAGAAGCATCCAGGAGACTGTCAATGATGGGATGTTGGACTTTTCCTCCTTGCAGGATGCCTTCTGGGCTGTATTTGGGATACTGCAGGAAGCAAGGGAGTTTGGGGAAGAAGCTGAAAAGAATCCTCTGGACTTTAAAGGCTCTAGAGAAACTTGAAGAACAGGTTAGCACTTCTGCTGCATGGCTGGGACAAAGCCAGAAGGGCTGGTTATGCCACCACTGAGTAGAGCAGTCATGTTTCCTGTGGTTCAAGAAGAGATCGTAGGGACTGCCCAATAACTGGAATACATTCAGGCAGGTCCCCTTTCCTTCTTACTGAGCCCTGCCTACCAGCTGCAGCAGGGAACAGAGACCAGATAATCTGAGTTGGATGAGAAATTAAAGTTTAACTGGGATAGAACAGAAATGTTCCACAACTGAAAGTGAGGTTCTTCTCACATTGAGCGTGATACCATGAAAGGATGGGTTTGAAACAATGTCCGGGAGCTTGAAAAGGAAGCTCTCGTTACAAAGTAGATGTAGAGAAGAAAAAGAGCATGCTGTAAGCAGCAATACAGCACGTTGAGCAAAAACGGTTATAGTTTACTTTAAAACTGAACTGTTGTACCAACCCTAGTCTATACTTGCCCTCCCCACATTTGTAAAGTTGGAACCCGAGTCTAATGAAGCCTCATAAAGCACCCACCCCCAGGTTATAAGAATGTATGCATATGGAAGAACTTGTGAAAGATCAAACCAGACTGTGAGACATTCCACAGAGACACAACCCTACTTTGTCAGGAAATACAAGGTTGATTATGAAGTTGACTCATGATGACACATTTAAAAACAAAAGGGAGAGGATAAACCAACGGTGCTACGTCTCTCATTGCTGTGGCGAAGTATCCGACAAAACCAATTGATTTGGCTCCTTGTTTGACAAGGGATATGGTTCATGGTAATGGGAAGGGGCAGCAATAGTCACATCGTTGCACATAGACAAGATACAAATAAATAAAGAACAGACTGGAAGTAGGGGCGGAACCAGGCTCTAAATCTTTATGGGTCACCCCACTGTGACTAATTTTCTTTAACAAAGCTTCAGTCCCAAACTGACATGGGAGAGGTGTACCCCATTTGTTAGTTTTTACTTGGAGAACTCTAGGACCATACATTTGCAACAGTCAAGGAAAGTTGAAAGTCATGTGCATGCCTGTAATCCCAGCACTCCAGAGGCAAGCCTGGGTCACATAGTGAGATTCTGACTAAAACAATTAAATAAAATTTATAAAGAAAGAAAGAAAAGTTTAACTCAAATGGAATATAAAGTATATTGAGGAACTGTTTGTTTTAAGGGTGTAGTGTTATTACTGTCTTGTTTTCCTTACATTTCTATGCATTAGAGAAATATAATGAATTTTTATTTATAAGTAATTAAACAAAAACACAACAAAATAACTCCAGAAAAGAAACAGTATAAATTTCAGGGATGAATTCATGGAAAGAGAATTGCAAAATATAAACAAATACTGGAGCAGGTAGGTTGCAAGTGAGGTTGCAGGTATGTGAGTTTTTATTTTCTATTTTTCTATTTTTACATGTAAAAATGTCCACAGTAAAAGGTTGAAGATGCATAAAAATTGAACATCTTTGTTTACTCTTTAAGAAATTCGAGTATGATGTAGTGTAATCATGTCAAACTTACGCAGAATGCTGTCTCCACCATTGGCCATTTATGGAACCTTAGGAAACTCACTAAATTCTCTGCTAACTGAGATAGTAAGAATGGCTTCTAATGTTCCAGTTAGTAAGCAGGAACTTCTGCTGGCCTGCTCCTGGGGACCTAGCAACCATTAACGTCATCACCTGCCTCTTCGAGGTGTGCCAGGTGTGTGGTGTGCATAAAAGTGCCTCTAGACCCCCAGCTCCTTCTCCCTGCCCCTTTCTCTACCCTCTCTGCCTTCTCTCTCATTCCCTTTCTCTGCCTGTCTCTATCCCTCCATCATGTCCCCACCCCAAGACCGTCTTCTGCTCTCCCCTTCACTTAGCAAGGAGCGGGACAGGTCCCAAATAAGGGAGACAGCCCATTTGAATTCAGCTTTCTTTTCTGGCTGTTTCTGTTTCAAGTCATTAAGTTTGGTGTGAAGCTGTCTTATGTTAAGTTGGAAATCTGTAATTTAGAAGTGAAAATATACTGTATTAAGACTATTGCAATTTTGTCTAGCCCATATTTTATACCTATTTTCACATTTGCATGCATTCATCTTTTCATAGTCCTTAAAAAGTTTTCCTTTTCCTAGAAAAACAAATATATCAGGTTTTCCTATGAACATATTTCAATAATATATGATTAAGAAAATAAAAATCTCAAATATTTGTATCCCCTCTCACAGCTGATAACGATTTAACATGTCACTAAACAAATACATCAATAGCCAATGAATCTTTTGTTACCTACTGTTCTCAGTCTTAATTCTATTTTGGTCAACTCCTCCATTATTATTATTATTATTATTATTATTATTATTATTATTATTATTATTATTATTACTTTGCTACAGGTCTTGCTGTATAACCCAGGGTGGTGGATTGCATGAGCTGCCCCTTACAGTCTCAGTCGTTTGAATACTTGGTCTCTAGTTAGTGGTGCTATTTGAGCGGGTTTAGGAGGTATGGCCTTACTGGAGGAAATATGCCACTGGGAATAGGCTTTGAGGTCTCAAAAGACTCTGGCCATTCCTAGTTTGCTCTTTTGACACTTGCCAGTGGTTCAAGATATGAAATCTCAGTTTCCTGTTTCTTCCATGATAACTGCCTGCTGCCACCCTCCCCCACTCCCCCATGTTGGTGGTAGACTTCTATCCCTATGAAACTGTAAGCACAAATAAAGCCTTCTTTCTATAAGTTTTCTTGGTCAAAAATATTATACTCAGGTTGGTCTCTAATATACTCTTTCTCCTACATCGTGCTGAAATTAAAGGCCTACATCACCATGCATGACCCCTTTTCTCTTTCCTTGGTTTTTGAGTCATGGTCACACACAGCCCAGTGCTGGCTTAAACTCTTTAGGTAACAGAGAAAGAACTTGAACTCTTCCTACCTCCCAAGGACTGACATTACAGGATTGAGTTACTGGCATCATGTATTTTAATTGCAAACTTAAACACAACCAGCAGCCCAAAAGATAATGCTAAAATCCTGTGTGTATATAGGAAGCCCCAAGTTATAGTGGATGGATGGGAATTACCATATTGAGACCAGTGATTTTTCTTACCTTGGGTGCCTGTTTTGCTCTCCCTCCAAGAATGGAGTAGGGGGGGAGCAGCAGAGGGTGGGGGGGAAGAGAACCCTGCTCCACCCCATGGGGAAGCAATCTTAATGAGAAAGTGTAAACTTTTAACAGGAAAGTTAACAGGATGTCAACTGGTTCAGAGAGAAGAGAATGTTACAGATCTACGGTCTCAGTAGACTTACTGCCGCCCAGCTGAGAGACTCAGGGCATGTGAGAGCTCTATACTCTAGGTGCTCAGCAGCAGCCCACAAAGAGCAACTCTGTAGACAGAAGCTCACCAATAAAAGTAGCAGTCGGGGTGGGGGTGGGGTGGGGGAGTGTCTCGTGTCTCTGGCAGGTCTCAAAGGCTAAGGCAGGAATGGTGTATGTCAAAGCAGGGACACTCATTCTTTGAGTATAGGCAAATTCTCTGCCTGGAAGTAAGAGTAGTGTGTCATGGGGCAGTAGCTGTGGGCACTTGGGTGAATTTCCCTCCTTGGACTGGTGTTCCAGCAGGTCTGTCTGGTGCAAAGTTCTCATTTTATGGATTACAATCCATCCCCATGGGGGTCACAGCCTGCATATCAGATATTTATACTATGATTTATAACAGTAATGCAATTGCAGTTATGAAGTAGCAACAAAACAATTTTAGGTTGGAGGTCACCAAACATGAGGAACTGTAATAAAGGGTCACAGCATCAGGAAGGGTGAGAAACATTGGGGTGGGTCTCAGGAGCAGTCTTCTTTCTCCTAGGAACACCTAGAACCAACCTGGTTGAAGCTAGGTACTGGCTGTGAGCATCACTCCAACCAGGAAGCTGACTGAAATCTTCCAACATCTTCCTACCAAGACAGCAGGAACAGCTAGCTGGCGGTGGTTCCTATTCAAGAGTGCCAAAAAGGTTTTTTAGAGAGGTGGGTCATGATTGACTCGTGTGTGTGTGTGTGTGTGTGTGTGTGTGTGTGTGTGTGTGTGTGTGTGTAAATAAGGCATAGAATACGAACCGATCAAGAGACAGCTCTGAGCCAAGGAAGGAAAAGCAAAAGCTGGGTGAGACCATGAAAAGTCCTCAGGCAGGATCACTATCCAGCTTCTCACCAGGTTATCTCAGAAGTGGGAAGGCAAAAGGAGAGATGGAACATCTCTCTTACACTCCCCACCCCTAAGCTTTTTACATTCCTTCCAGCCCAGGTCCCACTGCAAAAGCAGACTGTTTATCTTGTGGGTTCAGCACCTGTTGTGCTGTTAGTTCTTGTGTGGGTTCAGTACCTGTTGTGCTGTTAGTTCGTGTGTGGGTTCGGCACCAGGCTGACAGCTCCAACCATCCTTATCACCCTTCAGTGGAATCTGGCATCAGGCTCTCAAAGGCAGCCCCCACTGCATCTCTTGCCCTTCAGGTATGAGCTCTTGATCCCTACACAGTCCAAACCCAGAGCCCCTTCTGTCCCATCACTCTTGCCTCTGAAGACGCAGCCCTAACATTCAGAGGAAAGTGTGGAAGACTCCAAACATGGAAGACAATCAGGAAAAAGGAGCTTTTGTCTACAGAGTAGATCATGGTGCCTGATTTTAAATTAAACCACATGGCTGAATTAACAGAACCATTCAGTGCTGGCACAGAAGCAGAAGTGAGGACCCAGGGAATTAAATAGAGGGCCCAGAAATAAACCCTTCATAGCTGTAGCTACATCATTTTTTTCAAAAGTATTAAAGTATTCATGGGAGAAAAGAGAACCTCTTTGACAAATGGTACAGGTGAAGTGTACATCCACATGTAAAAGAATGAAATTAGAGCCCTGTATTTCACTCCATGAAGATGAACGTAGACCCCAAATGCATTGAAGATCTTAGTGTAAGACCCGAGACTCTGAAAATGCTAGATGAAAGAGTCAGGAAAGCTCTTGAAGACACAGACGTATTTTTTCTTTGGAACAGGAGTCTAGTTGTTCATGAAGTATTGCCAGCAATTGTCAAACAGGACTCATAAGATTAAAAAGTTCCTCATGGCCAAAGAAACAGTCAGGGAACGGATGATAGTCTATCAAATGGGAGAAAAAACCTTTGTTAGCTTTGCTTCTGACAGAGAATTAATATCTAGAGTGTACAAAGAACAGAAAAACAAAATTTCAATTCATCAGCATACAAATAACCAATAAATACATGAAAAATGTTGACTCAGTAGCCATCAGAAAGATGAAAATTAAAGCTACCTTGAGAGGCCATCTCAGCCCAGTCAGAATGTCTATCATTAAACAACGAATTGAGTATATTTTGTCAAGGGATTCTTATAGATGGCTGGTAGTATAGTAAACTAGGCTAGCTACCCACTATGGAAATGAGGTCACTGAGGTGGTTCTGTGACTAAAAGTGAATAATGTTGCAATCTGCATTTCAAATAAACTAGGCAAGTTAATCTTTGTGGGAGTGTAGGGGTGAGGTTCTTGTAGGGTGTCATGGCAGGCAATGAACCATGAAGAGAAGAGGTGAGAATCAAAACGTAGTTCAGCCCAACTTCACCAGGCTAGATCAAACTTCTAGAGTCTGATGCCAGGGAGTTACTTGCCATTGTCAGCATATTTGAATATAGTAGAATTTGGGGTGAAGGTTTCCAGGCAACAATCATTCCAATTTCAGGTGCACAATAAAACTTATGGTGACTTCATTGAAACTGCATTGCAAAGTACACGTGACCGTGAAGATAGGTTCTATAGCTAAAAGGTGTAGAATCTAGTGTGGTCTCTGGCTGACATAGCACAGAGATCAGCAGGCTGGGTAGGTTCTATTGACTGAGAGCTAAAGATAAAGATCTAGGGAGGGAGAGTTTGGGATAAACATTCTGGGTGATTTGGGTGAGCTCTGTCTCTACAGATAGCAAATGGTCATCAGGTTGTTAATATCCTCTCCCAGCCTTCTGAGTAGAAAAAGGGATATTTCATCTTTTGAGGAAACACCCTGTGTGATTAACATTCCTGGTTTCCCTAGTGATCTTTGGGTGCCAAGGACCACTATGTCCCCAGCAAGTCATTCATTTTCTGGGTGGCCACACCAAGGAAGAAGGGAGAAGGTAGGTTGCATATTTCAAAAGTGGTTCTTTTGTTGCCTCTCCAAATTAGTGTGTTTTTATTTTATGTCAAACAAAAGTCCATTACATCTGTTGGAATTCCTTCTATGTTCTGCCCAACAGTTACCTAGCAACAGCCAGGTAGACCTAGCTTGCTATAAAAGAAGCTGTTTGACCCCTCCTAGCTCTCTCTGCCTCTTCTCTTACTCATTGACCCCCTTTGCTCTCCTTAACCCTTTTCTCCCTCTCTCCCCTTGCCCTCCCCTCTCTCTCCACATGTCCCTAAGTAGCCTTCTCTCTCTCTCTCTCTCTCTCTCTCTCTCTCTCTCTCTCTCTCTCTGTCTCTCTCTCTCTCTCTCTCTCTCTCTCTCTCTCTCTCTCTCTCTCTCTCCCTCCTTCTCGGTTCCTTCTCTTTCTTGGCCTCTACTCCCTTCTCAAGTCCCTTTCACATGCCCTCAAATAAACTCTGTTCTATACCGTTGGTACCTCGGGGGAAGGGATGCCTCAGCATGGATCCACCAAGACACCCCTCCACCTCACCATGCTGTTCTCTTCAAAGCATATCCTTGACTTCTTGATAAAACACAGCAGTACACATTAATCTGAAATCTGTTAACAAATTGCATTTTGGACCTCATTTTTATCCAAGTCTTTAGTGGGCTTTATTTTGTCATCTTCCAAATGGTATTAATTTTTCTTCTTTGTATGTGGAACTAGAGATTAAACCCAGAGCCTAACACGGGTATTGTAGTACTTGAACTATTATAACCCTAGATCTTTAAAGATCCTTTTTTTTTTTCTTTTGTGGCAGGGTCTTGCTAAATTTCTTATGCTAGCTTTGACTTTGTTCAATAGTCCCAGCAGCCCAAAACTTGCAGTCCTCTTGTCTGAAATTCCTGAGAATGTTACATTTATATTAATATCCCTTATAACTGATAATATAAGGATGACTGCCCTGAGTTATCCAGGATGGTTTTCTTCCTTAGGGGGAAACATGATTTTTAGGTCAAATGAAAATAGATAAGGAGAAATACAATCTTCATAACATTTTTCTCATAAACCAATAACTCCCCTATTAATGACAATGTTAGCCAAAGCGCTTCACCATATCAACCATCTTCATGCTCTATGATGGCAACACGTTTCTAGACTTAGTATTTACAAAGAACTGTTTATTTGGGTAAAACTTAAATGGAAGATTTCAGAATACTCTATGCGACTGTTAGATATAACCATGTATCATGAGTCAGATGGTACGATGGTTAATCTCCACTGGAACATGATTGGCTTAAGAATCACCATGGAAACACACTCTGTGGTGCACCTGTCATGATGTTTCTAAAAATGTTTAATTGCTGAAGGAAGATCTGTCCTGAATGTGAGTGGCAACATATCATGAGCTGGGGTTCTGGGGTGAATAAACATGAGGAAGAGAGCAGAGCACCAACCTCATCTCTCTCTTCCCTGACTGATGATGCACAGGACTAGCTGCCTCATCCTCCTGTTACCATACCTGATAGACTATAGCCTCAAACAATGAACCAAAATAAACCGTGCCTTAACTTTTCATCAGGTAATTTGTCATAGCAAGAAGAAAAGTAATTAATACAGACTGGCTTTTTCCTATAATAATAGTCTTGATCACAAAATACATGTCCTCATAGGCCATGAAGCTTGGTGTGAAAGACAGGGGTGAGTCATAATTAGACAATAAAGGGAGGGATAAGGTCAGGAACACTCCAAACATGTGAGAATAGGAATTGGACAATTTCACTTCCTATTTGTACCAACCTTATGTCCTTTTCCTATCTTATTGCTCTAGCTAATTCTTCAAGTACTGAGCAGTAGCAGAGAGGGCAGACATCTTTTCTTGTTCTGGTTTTAGTGATATTCCACAAGGGCAGCAGTAAGCATTTTAGTTCTCACTTTATTACACCTCTGGAAATATTTGTGCTGGATTTATGACAGCCAGCTTTTTTGTAATAGAAACTGTGGAAATTATGGATAGAAGCTGCTGTGTATTTGATATTGAGGACTTTGTCCATATATCATGTAATATGATGGAGTTAAGAAGTAAGACTATCCCTGTAAATTTCCTACATAGCAGAATTAAGGCAACAGTCAACATGTTCCTGTGTTGATAGGATTAAAAAGAAATGTGCCTACAGTAATAATCTTTATGTCAATAATGTGTGAGGGCGAGAAATAGATATAGTTGTTTATATTTCTTTTTGTAGAGGAGGTCTGACAAAGTGGCTCAGTTTGGCTTCAAATTCATGATCTTTCTGCCTCAGCCTCTTGAGTGCTGGGATTATAGGCTTGCAGCACTCAATTTACTTTGAACTGGGTTTGGATGGAAATAAACAGGCCAGGGAAATTACTGTAGTAAGAAAGTAAGAGAGGTCAATGGATGAGAGACCACAGTGGGTGTCAAAGAAGGGGTTTGGGGAAAGTTAAATGTGAGAAAGGTGAATGGGTAGGAATTAGTGGTCACACAGGATAAACAAAACTGTTATGTGCAGGATTAGTAAAGGGTATTCTTATCTGATTATGTCTCAACCACTGCCTGTTTTCATCTGGAGCAACTCATCTCTGAACTATATTATTCCAGTGATGGAATACAAACCACCTAAGAGTACAACAATTTTTCAACAACCTATCTAGCTAAAGAACAGACTCAAGCCTATTAATTAAAGATTCTACCTAAGAATTCCATTCCAAGGACATGCAATACATACTAAACATAAATTTAAATTAAGTTTTGAAAACATAAAGTCACTTAAAGTCACTGAGAATGTTTCTTGTATTTTCTAAAATACAACATAAATAAGAGATGAAAGTGTGCTTAGCACATGTGTTATCAATAATGATAAATGATATGTTATATATAAGTTTGACTGTTTGGCTGTATGCTAAAAACCAATACATGATTAAAAAAAAAAAAAAGAGGACATATTATCCTGTTACATTTTACTAAATAGATTGTAATTAATATGTGAAAACAATTTCCTGTATTTTTAAGAGTTCTATACTTAATTTCCAACAACCACTCAAGGTATTGCTTGGTAAAAGTCAAGGTTAGTGTGTACCTTGAATCTCCAAGGACAAGGTTAATTTTGTGGTTTCCTGATCCTTCCCTACTTAAGCAATATTAAATAGTTTTACCCACCTAGAGTGAAAGCTGAGCCTCTTGACTAATGAATATTGGCAGAATTGTAGAATATAGAAATGCTGATTTTCACATTTAAATATTGACATTATGCTCAGAGGCCAGTTCCAAGTTGACATCTTGTGTAGAAACACTAGCATTAATGATGAGTTACTATGTATGTCATTTATGTATTATTCAGACTCAGACTTAACATTTCTTAGCACAAGTTAAGGCTTTACAAAATGAAGCATGTTAATGAAATCAATCCATAAAATACAGTTAAGGCCCCAAAGGGTTGAGGGTAGAGACCCAAAGGCTACCCAGTATAAACAAAACCCAAATTGAGAGTCTGAAAGTCAGCCTGTGATGGCTTGAGGGGAAACATTTCTCATAGAGCAGTCTTGAATATATATTACAGGGAGTTCTGACAGAAAAAGCACATAAGAAAACTACATCCTGGTTGGCAGTTGCAGCAGAAAGCAAGCAAGCAAGCAAGCAAGCAAGCAAGCAAGCAAGCAAGCAAGCAAGCAAGCAAGCAAGCAGTGAAACAGTGAAACAGAAACCAAGACTGTTCAGTTAGCTGGGATATTTTGACCCCAAGTTCCTACAGCAGCCCCCCCCCCAACAGAAGGACATAAGAAAGACAGGAGGGGGTCAGTTTCTGTTTAAACAAAAAATGGCTCCAGATGAAACAAGATGGAGAAACCTTTGCACTGTCACATGCACCATGAGCTCATCCTACTCTGAAGAAGTGTAGTTGATCCTAAGGATCATTAGTTTGACTGAATTAATCCTTTGTTATCCATTCTGGTCCATGAAATTTAAAATGAAGGACCGTACTCTCAATCAAGTAAAAATAAGAATTAAAGGTCTAGACAGTGCTAATAACAGAGTAGTTAACAAGGGGAACCTAGAGAATCCAGATTGGTATCAATCTTTGATTTGTTTCACATCATTGTTTCTCTCTTTTTAAGTTTCCTTCAACCACGGCAAAAAAATTTTCTCCTGAAGATCACTCCTGATTTGTTGCAGCAAGTTTAACTAAACCACCTTGTGTTCTTGGTGGGTCACATCCACTCACCTGCCCAAGAGCTATCTGGATTCATGAATGAAACACATATGCACAGACACACACATGCACACACATACACACACACACACACACACACACCACCACCACCACCACCACCACCACCACCACCACCACCACCACCACCACCACACCAATTAATTTTACATAAGCCTTGTGTAGCTCAAAGGTTGGGCAGTTCTAATCCTCCCTGCAGCTAGCATACTTTTCTTCCGATACTTCTGGTTTAACACCCTCTAATTCTATATTTGTTGCTCTGGCTCTTTCTGTGCAGCCTCCTAATCTTTGCTGCCCAAGACACTCTGGGAAGCCCTTCTTGGGGGGCATTCTTTCTTCTCACCTACATTTCAAATGTTTTTCCTTCTGCAGCTCCAAATCTGACTCATCTCCCTCTGAATCATGGCAATTCTCTGCTTTCTCTCTCCCAGTTCCTAGTGCACAAATCTAAAGATCCCGCCTCAGTCTACCAGCCCAGTGGTCATTGGCACTTTATTGATGGATCAAAAACCAATTGGGCACAGTACCTTCAGTGTTTGCGAATGTAGATTTCTGATTTTAGGGACAAGATTAATTCAAAGCATTAGAACCGATCCCTAACATTGGTTGATTAACACAGAAACAACAGGTTTCTTCCAAAGCCAGAACACAGTCCCTTTTTTCTCATGAGAAGTCTAAGCTTCTCAGATTTTGTAGGACCATATCTGCAAAAGAATCTGTTGTTCTAATTCAGTGATGCAAACTTTTAATACCTGATTTTAATACCTCTTTAGGTCCTGATCAACCTTTCTATGTAGTTCCATAAGTTTTAATTTTCCACACTAAAGGCTGATGTGCTTATGACTTTTGAACCAGCTATGCTTACTTAGACCAAGAATGGAATGAGGATTGGTGAAGCTCTTTATTATTCTCTGTAGTCCACAGACTGTATTAAAATATATTCTCCCTTCTTCCACATTATTAGATATACATAGGACAGAATATATGTACAGGCATATAAAAGTGATTTCTTAGTTTGAAAAGCATCAGACCAGGCACATCTAGTCAAACTATTAGTACATTATCACCAAGTAGTCTCAGAAGCTTGGTAATAGTGCTGTTGTCCAGGTATATTAGCCTTAATGACAGAATAGCAGGCATCAGAATAAGGGGAAGTATCTACGTTAAAGGTTTTGGATATTAGATAAGTTTCATTTCCTCATAAGTCCTCTAATGTTAGTCTGGACTGTCCCCAGCACAATGGGTTTTGTAAGTCAATGAACTGACAGTATGATTAGTTCCTATCTCTATGAAGTATGGGGGCCAGGGCTCTGCTCAAAGTATTACCAGTAATCCTGGCAAGTTTCTGGCTGGAAATGATTAACTAAGTGGTGAACCATGTTAAAAGTTGAAAATAGAAATGGGACTCCCTCAGCTTCTGGGACAGCAGGACACAGGACTCTGGCCCTGGGTTTGAGTTGTATATCCCTTTTGTATCTTCTCTTTTCTCTTTGTTGTACCAACAAGTCTTAGGCAGCACCAGGTCAGGGTGTGTCACTGGAATATTAATAGAAGCCATTGGTTTTTAGGAACACTTGTTGGGGAGCCAGGTCAGGGGTTCAGTTTTCTCTTGCCTTAGAGGAGTCATCTTTTTGATGTCTTCAGTAGTGAAGAATAGCAACTTGTAGATGTAGCCACGTAGTATCTAGAAAGGCCAAGATTTCCTCCCCTAGCAGTGAAGAACCTTCTTTCTCTATAGATCATACAACAGATATGCACAGTAGCAAAAGCACAGTGACTATGTACATAATGATGGACTTTCCTTTCCCCCATCTTGGGTTAGATTGATCAGTTCTTCTTTCTGGGTTGGTTGAGGTACCTGCTCCTAAGACTTGGATCCAAACCACTTCAGTTGAAGTAACTACTATAGCATCTGAGTACCTGGTTCCATCTTTAATGAAGCTGCTCCCATCTGTGCAAAGTACTCTATTGGGATCTTTCAGGAGGGTGTCCCACACCTGAGTGGATCCCTTAAACCACTATGGTTATTTTAAGATGGTCATGTATGAGCAAATGCAGGTTGTCATCAAGTAAGAGGGTAGCAGAATTGATAGTAATGGGTTTCTCAAACTAGACTTGGATGTGGCCCAGGAGTAGGGCCTGTTATGGGTCACAAGGGTTTGGTGTTCCTTGGAGGTGGGTCTCAACTGTGTGAGGTGCTGTTAGTGTGAGTATAAGATTCTGACCCAGAGTTAACTTGTTTGCTTCTTTCACTAGAATATTAGTAGGTACCACAGCTCTTAGACAAGTGGGCCATCCTAAGGCCACAGTGTCCAATCATTTGGGCAGGTATGCCACAGGGTATTTCCAATGGCTCCAAGTTTTGCAATGCATTTTGTTTTGTAAACAGGTAAAAAGGTTTTGAGATATTGGAAATGCTAGGGCTGGAGGCAAAGTCAGGGCTGTTTTTAAAGCATCAAATGCTTTATGTTCAGACTCAGTCTAGCTCATGTGCAGAGGCTTTGCTATTTCTGCAAATTCTGGTATTTGGAGGCAGCAATGCTCAACCATGGCTAAGAACTCTCAAACTTGTCTTTTAGATTTTTGGGGTTGGGATCTGAAGGATAGCAGCAATATTACTCTGAGACAAGCTTTTTTTGCCTCCTTTTACTTGGTAGCCAAAGTAGGTAGCCACTGAGCTACACAGTTGGGTTTTCTCAGCCTACACACTATAACCCAAGGTTTCTAATTTTTGCAACAGTCCCTCAGTGACAGCTTTATGAGCTATTTAATTTTCAGAGGCTAAGAGGACATCATCTACATACTGTAAGAGTATGGTCCCAGGAAACTTCTGATGGAAGGCAAAAGCTCAATACTTAGTGCCTTCTTAAACAGAGTTGGAGAGTTTTTAAATCCTTGGAGCAACTTGGTCCAAGAAAGTTGCCTACTATAACAACTCAATGTGTCTGGTCTTTCAAAAAGTGAGGTTGGGTTGACTAGCATCTCATTTCTCAGGTCCAAGACAGTATATATCTGTTACTTTGGAGGAATCAGGTTTGTGAATGTATAGGTTTGGGATCCTAGAGTAGATGCTCTTGACCCTCTTACTCACTTCCCTCAGATCTTAAACTGGTCTATAATCAGAGGTTACAGGTTAAATCTCAGGCATTCCAGGGTGACCGGTCTCAGGTTAAAATGTCTGTCTCTAAAGTTGGGCAATATAGACTGTAATTATTCCTTTTGTTTCTAGAGTCACTGGGCATGATTTAATATGGATTGGGGTAGCTGAACTAGTATACAACTGTGGGAATTTGGTGCTTGAGGCAATCCCAGGGTTGTTTTTTGCCCATACTTCCAGGAGTCTGCTGTAAATCTGAGAGCTAGTCCAACTAATTGTGTGTAGGTCTTTTGGCTAGATTATATATATATATATATAATTTTTTTTCCCACAAAGTGCAAGACACCAATGTTTTGCTGGGTATTTATAAGTCTGGGTCTTATCAGAGGTGATGGTGATTTTCTGTTTACATAAGATGTCTTATCTTAAGAGAGATTGGGGAAATCAGGCAAGCCCAAGAATGAATGGATTATTGTACTTGTGTACTGTATAGATGCAGCACCTGCTAATAAAAAGCTGATTGGCCTGTAAGCTTAGGCAGGGACTAGAAAATGCAACATCCACTAGAGAGATTGATTTCTGGAAGAGAGGAACCATGGAGGGGGCAGTATTTGTCCTGGGACATGAAGGAGGATAGACATGTGAAAGCTGCTGAGCAGTAATGAGCCACATGGCAGAAGCTAGATGAGAATAAATGGGATATAAGTTATGAGCTAGTCAGAGAACTACCCAAAACTTATGGCCAAGGTGTTTGTTAAATATAATAAAGCACTGAGCCATTATTTCTGGGAACAAGGCACAGCATACAGTAAACAACCCACAATAGGTTACAAAGAAGAGACTTTATTTAGATAATGGCACCATCACTACACTCGTGTTTGGGCTTCTCAAGATGTAGATAGCCCTGAGCCATGCTAGTCAGGAGTTTATAGATGTAAAAACCATATGGTTACATTCTGGTTACCTGTTAGCACATAGCTTGCCTATGTGCTAGAATCCTGTGTGTATAAGCAGGAGATCAATTTATTAAAGAGATGTCCTGCAACTTTGGTTATCTTGAGCAAGCAAAGCTAGTTTACAGAATTGAAAAACATGGTTAGCATTGTGGCCTGTTACAAGAACAATAGTTTTTGTTAAACTGTACAAGACCAAGCAATTACAGGAATAGTTAATGTTCCAGGAAGTTATTTGTTTTTGAGCAAGCTGGATGACAGAGCGTTTACAGACTAGAGGTATTTTTATTTTTAAATCCCTTATGCACAGCAATTAAATATTAAATATAATGTAAGACATTACGTTCCTCCTTAAGTTGTATCCTGAGTCAAACTCTTGACTCTGTAGTGGGTACTTGTTCATATTGGGATCCAATATACCTGATTAAAGCCATTATTAGCAGAAGCAGAAGGGCTATAGGCACTGTTATAACTGGCAGTATACATATCAGTCCTGAAAATGAAAAGCAGAATCATTTTTTCCCTCCCTGTTTTGGGTTCTTTCTCTTTCTGCAATTTTTTTTCTGGAGTGTAGCCAAATTATCTCTAATGATTCCTGAGTGGTTTGCATAGAAATGACAATTTTCTCCTAAAGCCACACAATAACTTCCTTGTTCTGCAGCTGGTTGAGCCCCCCTTCCATACTGTAAAATCACTTCAGCTAATAATTCCTCCTGTTCTTCCACTATGTTAATAAATTCTTCTAATATGGATAGACTATGGTCTATTTGCTGTCCTAGTTTTTTTTTTTTTTTTTTTTTTTTTTTTTTTTTTTTTTTTTTTTTGAGTTTATGTCTGGCCCATGCAATCCTAAGCATATTAGGAGAGGTGTGAGGAGAGGTGCTGCATATTTCTTTTTGAGTATTGTCTTAGTCAGGGTTTCTATTTCTGCATATACATCATAACCAAGAATCAAGTTGGGGAGGAAAGGGTTTATTCAGCTTACACTTCCATATAGCTAGCTGTTCATCACTAAAGGAAGTCAGGACTAGAACCCAAGCAGGTCAGGAAGCAGGAGCTGATGCAGAGGTCATGGAGGGATGTTACTTACTGGTTTGCTTCCCTTGGCTTGCTCACCTTGCTTTATTATAGAACCCAGGTCTACCAGCCCAGGGATGGCGCCACCCACAATGGGATGTACCCTCCCCACTTGATTACTAGTTGAGAAAATGCCTTACAGCTGGATCTCATGGAGTCATTTTCTCAACTGAGGCTCATTTCTCTGTGATAACTCCAGCTTGTGTCAAGTTGACACAAAACCAACCAGTACAAGTAGGAAGGCTGAAAGGGTTTGTGGATGTAAGTGCTGTCTTCCTCCTGAGCCATCATAAATGCACATCTGAGAAAACAAGAATACTACGAGGCAAAGATTCATGGTTTTATGCATAGGCCATATAGATAAGTAAGGAATCAACCAGTTAGCGCATGCAAGCCAAACAGTTTTAGCTGATCAATAAAGGAACTGTTACCTGATGGAGTGGTTCCTGGGAGGTTTAAAACCTTGATGGTGGATGTGCATTTACTCCTAAAGGGAGATATAGACATATTCTTTGAATAAAAGTAGATCTCTTCACTGTAGATCTAATCTGGGTCAAAGAACTTATAGTACTTATAAGTGGGTACACTATTCGTATGGTCATTAAGGATTGGGCAGGGGTGTTGAAGGAGCAGTGCCAGGGAAAAGAGAGGAGTTGTGGTGGTAGGAAGTGGTTTGACAGCAACTGGTGGTCATGATGACCAGATGTGTTCCCTTCTGGCTGGATCCCAGTATTTCTCAGCTTTTGATTCACACATTATCTCTTGGTTGAAAGGGACATAAATGAGGCAGTGGAGTCTGGAAAGCAGTCCTAAAGTAGGTCACATCTGAGTCACATGTAGATCCTGTATGGACTGAAGTACTTGATAGTTTACTAACTTCAGCGAGGCCCAACCCTATTAGAGGAAGATGGGTAGAAGTCTCCCCACAAAGAAAACAGTTAAAGCTTTCACACAAGGAGTAAGATGAGCCCTAGAAAGGGTGAGGGAAGGAGTTCTACCCATCCTTTTCCACAGTTCAAGGTTAATTTAGTCAATGTCTCTTTCAGGGTCTTTTATCCTCTCTACCTGCCCTGAACTTTGGAAGGAATGACACAATTCAGCTGTTAGTTGATCCCCAGAATGGCAGAAAGGTTCTCAGTAATTCTACACATAAAAGGTTGTCCATTTCTGATTCCATGGGTAGTAAAATTCCAAACCTAGGTGTTATCTCTTCCAGTTTCTTGGCTGTGATCTGAGCAGTCCCTGTCTTGGTGGGAAAAGCTGCCACCCATCCAGAAAATATATTCACAAAGATGGGTAAATACCTTTATCCATACTGTCCTGGTGTTGATCTCTTTAAAATCTACTTCCCAATATCTCCCTGGTCCTGAGCCTCCTTTCTTGATGCCTGGGTTGGCACCTTATTGGAGGAAGTTATTGGTATGTTGATAGGCTTGATATCTAGAAGCAATTTCCTGTGTTATCTGGTATATTCCCATGAGAAGCAATCCTTTCCTTGTATGTTCAGTTAACCTGTGTTTTCCTAGGTGAATCCTTTCATGGAGGTGATGTGACAAATAATCTTCTTAGTGCTCATTGAGAGAGCGCTTTCTATCATTAGTTTGAGCTATGCTCTGATGCCCAGTTTTTCAGCTGCCTTTAAGTCATTTACTGAATATTGGAATTTGTCAGGTAAGATGGGTTCTGGAATGGAAGGCAGACATTTTGCTGCTTGTAGGGCAGCTTCCTTGGCTGCATTGTCAGCCATCCTGTTTTCAATAACCTTTAGCGCATCTACTTTTTGATGTCTGAGACAGTGGATGATAGCCTCTCATTTTAGTACCAGATTGCAGCTATTAAGTTCAGGATTTCAATTTTTTTTTCTTTTCTTTTTTTATTAGATACTCTGTATTTACATTTTAGATGTTATCCCTTTCCCCCACCACAATCCTATCTCCCTTCCCCCTCCATTTGCCTTCACAAAGGTGCACACCCTCCTAATAACCCTCTCCACCACATTGCCTTTGCATTCCTCTACATTGGAAAAATGTGCCCTCACTAGACCAAAGGCCTCTTCTCACATTGATGCCAGACACTGATATCTTCAGCTACATAAGCAACTGGAGCCATAGGTCTCAATGTGTGCTCAAAGGTTGGTGTTTTAGTCCATGGGTGTTTTGGAGGGTTTGGTTCCTTGATGATGTTGTTCTTCCCACAGGATTTCAGTCTTGTTTTTAGTATTGTTCCCTCTGTCATCAGGGGGCCCCTCTCCTTGTAGATGGTTCTGTGCACATGTGTGATGGCTAAGGCATATCTACTGTCAGTAAATACATTTATGGTATTTTCTTTCTTCAATATGAGAGTCTTGCTGAATACCAGCTCATCTCTTTGCACCATGATCACTAGGGGAAAGGCTTCTCCCCAGAGGACATGTTCTACTGTTCCATGTTCCACAGTTCCATAGTTGTCTCAGTATACCTGGTTTCATCCTAAAAACCATCTGCCATCTGAGAACATTACCAAATCTGGCTGCACCCATGTGGGTATCTGTCAGGTCCCAATGCTTCAATCCTTACCATGTGGTGGTAATCTCAAGGGAGTCATGTTGGATGGTAGTGTCACTAGTCTCCAGCATCAAAGGGGCTGGACTTATGGCAGCTGTCTGAGGAATCTTCACTCTCCGCTGGTCTAAGAACAAGGCTTGATAAGGCTTGATAACCGGCTGTACTGGAGTTAGTCATCCATATATCTGGGGTGGTTCTCAAGAGGGCTTTAATCGAGTATGGGGTCATGCTCAACAGATCTTGCCCCAGAATCAATTTATCTGCTTCTTCTGTCAAGCGGGCTGTGGGTGCTATAGTGCTTAAGCATGCTGCCATAGGATTCAATTTCTTAAGTGAGGTAGACAACAAGTTGTTGCCATGGTCCAAGTCTTTGTGTTAGGACACCCTGGGAAATGGCTTTCATCTCATCTATAAACAAGTGGAATGCTTGGTAATGCCAGATAAAGCTAATGCCAGAGCTGAGACCAGGGTCTGTTTCAACTCATTCAAAGTATGTCCCTCTGCTGGTGACCAAAGTCTTGCTCAGTACCCTGGGTAGCTGGGTATAGGATCTTGGCCAGCCTAGAAAATCTGGTTATTCAGAGTCTACAATATCTGCAGCCCCAAGAAATTCCTGGAGCTTCCTTTTGTCTTCAGGGTTGGGAATTTGGGTATCTTACCTTCCCACAGTTCATAGCTCAGGAATGTTGCCTTACAGGCACAGAATTGTGCTTCTTTACAGAGATTCAATATCCCTGATGTTGTAGGATCTCCAGTTGTTTGTCTGTGACATGGAGATAGTCTTCCTCTGCTTCAGTGGCCATCGGAAGGACATCTTCATATTACAGGAGAGTTACATTCTCAGTAGTGAATGCTTACAAATATCCATGGAGTGCCTCATCAAATACGGTTGGAGCTTTTGAAACCCTGAGGCAGCCCAGAGGTTAAATGGGCACTGGTCCCTTTGTCTATATGTACCCATTCAAAATTGAGTATCAGCTAACTTTACCTGGCCAGAAGAATGCTGAAGAAAGCATACTTTAGATCTAGTACAGTATAAACCTGCTTCTTCAGAGGGGCTAAACTCAGGAGTGTATAGATTTGGAATGGTTCGGTGAATGTCCTGTACAGTTCTCTTCACTTCCTAAACATCCTGTACTGGCCTTTAATGGCCTGTTCCCAGTTTCTTAACAGGCAACAATGTTATATTCCAAAGTGAGTGGCAAGAGACTAATATGCTGGCTTCAAGTAGTTTATCAATTTAAACTTTAATTCTGTTTTCCCTCCAATATCACAGGGTATCCCGTTACCTTATTGGGGGTAACATTGCTTTTTAGTTTCATTATGATTGGGGGTTGGGGAGCTGCAAGTTCCAGTGGGTTTGTCTCTGCCCAAACAGAAGGACATTTTTGTTGTAGGTCTTGTAAAAGACCTGATTTCTTCTCCAAAGGAGGGGTGTTTAATAGAGTATATTATTCCCCTAGTGAGACAGTTAATAATATTTTGTCCATAATTTTAGGGCTTTTAAAGCCAAACATATTTCTGTCTTTGGTTTGTGACTCCCTAGCAGATGGTATGGGCATTTTAGGCATGAGTAAGAAAACATAGGTCACAGACATCTTTCCCAAGTACACAGTTCTAGTGGTCCAAGAGCAGATCTGTGACTCAGTAGGTCTTTGTATTACAGTCTATTTATTTCTTACTCAGTGGCCTGTCTGTCTGATTTAAAACTAAGAAAGTGATCCCATACCTACAAGGGAAATAACATGAACACTCCACCTGTAGAGTAATTCTGGGCTGGGGTGGTGGCTGGACCCCATCAGTCTGTATCTACTTGAAGCACTGACAGTCTCTTGTGTTTTGGTCTGGGTATTCACTTTTCCAATGGTTAGTTAGAGTAGGCACATTGATCTTTTCTTGGGCATTTATCTCTCCAATGATGACTCATTATAGAAGACACATTAAACTTTTCTTAAGGGGTCCTTTACTTGACATCTGTGTTTCTCAGTTTCTCCTTCTTTGATAAATCCTGTATGTGAAGGTCTCTCTTCCTGGAAGGCTACCACCATAATCTTAGCTAATTTCCCGGTCTGCCTATCCTCTGGGGTATCCCTCTTGTTGTTCACTTGGGAGGCAATTTTAACTTCAAATCCTTCTATTCTCCGAGTCTTTGAATGTCTGATGCTGACTACTGAAAAGAGCCTTTTGATTTTCTGCATCCTCTGGTTCATTGGAGTATAAATCTGATAAGCTTCCCAATGGTAGTCCAGAATAGCAGATGAGGCTGACTCATTTGGGCCCTGGATTTCCTGACTTATCTTACCTAAACAAATTTGTAGGACACTCACTGGCAGCCTGGATACCACCCAACAGAGTCTGCCAAGAGAGGTGAAGAGAATCTCTACCTTGTACTGGGTTCCAGTCTGGTTGCCTGAAAGGAAAATCCTTCTCAGCCAATGAAGGGCCACTGACTGGTCTCATGTATTCCCCCAAAACAAGTTTCTAGGCTTCTTGTAGGATTCTCTCCCTCTTTGGGAGAGAGTCTGAAGTAGCCACTGACAGTTCACCTAAATTGGCCAGCATGTATAAAACACGCTGAAATGTCTATCAGAGGGACTGAATTCTGGGGCTTGAGAGAGGTCCTGCAGTTTTCAGTTACACAGATCAGTAGTGGAGAACAGAACATAAATTATCACAGATTGAGGACATGTTCTGCCTTTCCTATCCTGGAAGGGCCTCAGGGGAGGATCATGAAAGGGAAGTAAGGGTGTCTTGAAGCTGGCAGCCCAAGGGAGACCTGCTGTGCCTTTAAAAGAAGAGCAGGTTGGGAGGAGGCCTCCAAAATGGAGTCAGGAGGGGACTGGGAGTCAGAGTCAGAAACAGGAGAATGAACAGATGGTTGGGGTTGATCTGCATCAGGTGTGAGCCAGTGACACTGGAGTAGCTCTGGCGACACGTATCTTTGCCTGGCTGGTGTTACAGGTGTATAGGATGGCGGCACAACTTCTTTGACAGGGTTGCTTAGGACCAGAGGCCTAGACTTGCCCTGCCCCTTGGTTCTACTTACTTCCTCTGAAATAAAAATGATGGTGTTAGGGAAAAGCTCTGGTCAGTATTTTTTTATTTTTATTTTTTTTAAATCTGGGATTGGGACTCCTCCACCAGGAACCTCCAGGCCAGAATGTGGGATGCTGGTCCAGGTGTCCTGGCTTATTAAAGACCACACATTGCCCTTTGTGCATAAGAGAAAGCGGCCCTCAGCTGGCCAGCCCACCTGAAATGAAGACCAATCAAGGGTAGAAAAAGTAGTTAAATTTCCTGTATAGATCTGTTCTGTGGACTCCTGAGCTTTTTTTTCTGGAGACCCTTAAAATTAGCTTTCATCAGGTTCAGGGGGGGTTTCTGGGTAGAATTTTTGAGTCATGGTTTTAATTTCCTCAAAGACAATAAACAGCACAAGCAATCTACACAATACAAAAACAAACAAAAACAAAAAACCCCACAAAGTTCTACAGTCTGGTCCCAGAATCCTGACCTAACAGAGAGGGCAGTGTCCGGGAGGCCCCACTGACTTAGGTATTGGGAACCCACCTAGGCATTCCCAATTTCTAGGCCTTTCTGACAGCTTTCTCGGGTCACCAGGTACAGTCACATCCCAAGCCTCACCTTGTGCAGATCAGTCATCTAGAACCTACCAGAGGCCTCCCAAGCACTGGAACTGCCTGGGGGAAAACACTTATTACAGAGCAACCTCAAATGTACTTTACAGAGATTTTAGAGACAAAGAACACAAAAAGCTCACATCCTTGTTGGTGGTTGCAGGAGGAAGCAAGCAAGTAGTTAAACAGAAGCCAAGGGTATGAAGTTTGCTGGGGTATTTCTACCCCTTGCTTTTCGAACATGGTTAGGTATTTTCCCATGGAAGGGCTAGAAAAGGTGTGCGTGTGTGTGTGTGCGTGTGTGTGTGTTTCAGCTTAAAGCAAAAATGGCTCCAGCTGAAATAAGACGAAGAACCTTTGCCCTGTCACAAAAGAATAACACCAAACGTCTCTAGTTAATCCAAAATCCAGTATCCTCCCATGCTTCGCTGAGGCTCTGGCTTCAATTAGAAGTAGAAAGGAGGTGCATAACTTGGGAATGGAAAAGAAGTCCAACACAGTTAAGAAGGCCTCGGTTTCTTGGGTTCACACTGGCTTGGAGCTTAGTGGTGGAATCAGCCTTTCAGGCCAAGAGGCTCAGGGTCGACACACTAAGAGCGCTAGCAAACTTCCATCGTAGGCTGGAGCTCGGCTGAAGGTAACTCTGAAGCCAGTACCTCCAGCCTGGGGTGGGGACACTTCCAGGCGGGACACACTCAGCTTCTCCATCAGGACGCAGCCCTCCAAATTCCTAAGCAAGGTCCGGCGCCCAGAGGTCCAAGCGCTCAGCGGAAGAAGCTGAGGCACCAGCTTCCTGCCGCTTGTCTGTCACGCTAGCCCCGCTTCGGATTGGTCGAAGCCTCGGGCCGGCTCTCCTCCGGCCCCGCCCTCCCTGCAGATGGACAGGCCAAGGAGGCGGGGCTGCAGCGACTCCGCCCCCCGGCCACGGGCGGGCGGGCCCGCCCAGCTGTCAGTTACGGGGGCGGCCCGGCAGGCGGGCGCTCGCTGGCTACCTCCTCGCTGGCTCGTGCTCGCTGCCTCTCGCCGCCTGTAGGGAAGTCCGGGCCGCCAAAGCCGCGTCCACCGCTGCCTCTTCCCCGCCCTCCTCCCGGCTCGGCTGCCGGCCCTCGCGCCCTCCGGTCGTGAGTAACCCGCATAGGGTGCGGAGAGCCCCCGCGGCGGCGGCGGCGACCGGCCAAACCATGTTTCGGAGGATCTTGCAGAGGGTAAGAGTGAAACCGTCCTTCCGGCAGCACGTGAGCGCGAGCGTCCGAGCCCCGCCGCGGGCAGCCTGGGCAGGCGGGCAGGCGACGGGGGGGTCTCGGAGCTCCACTAGGCCCGGTGGCTGCGTGCGCCGAGGCCTGCTGGCCCTGCGGGAGCCGGGCTGCGGGTGGGGCGGGGCGCAGGCCGGAGCCCGGAGGCTCCAGGCCGGCTCCGGCGCGGGGTTGTCACCACGGGCTGGAGGGTGTGGTGCCCGCGCGTCCCTCCCCGCCGCCCGTCCGTGGGTGCTCGGCTGCGGGCGGCTGCGGGGCCCTTCCCTGCCCCAGCGTGCCTCCACTTCCCCACGACAAGCACCTGCCTCTCGCCGCTCTGCTTCCTGGACTCATCTGCCTGGTACAAGACGGTAATGGGAGACCCGGCCTAGTCCTGGGACTTGGGGACGCTTAACTGCCAAAGTCAGCGGAGAAGGAAGATATTACTCACTGTTGGAAACTTTCTTTTAAGAATTACAAGTGCATTTCCCTCTCCAAGACTCAGAACCTCATTTTACTTATTCAGGAATAAATGCACTCCAGTTTCGTTTTTACCAGGGCTAGCTCAATGTAAAATCTGGAAAAATCTTGAGGGTAAAAAGGTAAGAGCGTTGGAAAAGCCGTAGGTGTTTTGTTTAGGTACCAGTTCCTAGAATAACATAACTAAAATCTCTTCTAATAAGAGTTGCCTACTCAAGTTTTTGTTTTGGATAGCTTCCATTCGCTCCCTTCTGAGACTGGTTACTGTAAAGCGATGTTACCTAGAGAGTAGGAGAATTAGTTCAAAGGATGAGAACTTAATGAATGTGTAGTATTTAGTTAAAGAATGTGCCAAGGAGGGTTGAGTCAGCCTGTACACAGGAAGGGAAGATTCTGTTTTAGACGTCTTCTGTGAAACGTTGATGTCATCTGGTCATACATCAGAGTTAACTTCTGCCTCTCACCCTCTGTAGTGACATTTGAGTTTTTCTTCTAGTTTTCTTTTTGCAATGGTTTTGGTAGTGTTTTGAAATTTTGATAAAGCAGTAGTTTGGTAGCAAGCAAGGGCATCTATATATATATATACCCTTTACTCTCCCCATTGCTTGATTTGTTCAACAGCAAAGGCTTCTGTGTGTGATTGATTACTTGATTTGCTTAAGAGATTTTTATCAGTCCTGGAGGGAACTGATTACCTCATGCCTCAGACTGAGTATATATATATATGTGTGTGTGTGTGTTTGTGTGTGTGTATTATATATATATATATATATATACACATATATATATATATATATAAATGAATAAATATATATTTATTTGTCATAGTTACACAAAAGAAAAGGAGTTTGTGGTTTGCTTTAAAAACCAGTGTTTTCTGATTTGGAAGTTGCTTCTGGTGGCTACAGTTTGACTTTCAAAAAACATGGGTTGCTTTCCAGTTTTGAAGACCTGGGATTATGTGAAGGTCATTCTTAGTATTGTTTATCTGTTCTAGAAGTTTCTGTCAAAACTAAAACATGGTATTTACTGTGGTTATTGATGAGATATATTACTGAATCCTCATATTTAAATAAACAAGATTGACAAATGGGCTTCCCAGCCTTGGAACTAGAGATACTTGTGAGCAAGTCATTCTATCCTAAGGGTGGCCTTGTGCATTTGTCAATAGTTAAAGTCATCCATGGCTTCTATCGAGTAAGTGATAGAAGCATGACTTTTTATATTGTACCTGCTTTGAGGCAACCAAAACTGTCTCCAGACTTTACCAAGTGTTCTCTAGGGGCTAAATTGCCTCTGGTTGAGATCCACCATTATATATGTGTCTATGATATATGTATGTATGTATATATGTACATGATCTATGTATGGATATATCCATCAATAGAAAAGTTTGAAATGTCTTTTATAGTTAATGTTATCTTCTACAGTGTATATCTAAATGATATATATGTATATATGGATATATCTTTAATAGAAAAGTTTGAAATGTTTCCTATAGCTAATGTTTTCTTCTACAGTATATATGTTGAGCTCCCGTAGGATTCAGACGTAATGTTAGGAGCTATGAAGTGGTTTTTAATAAGATGTAGTCCTCCTTTTAGAACTCAGAACCTGGTTGGGGAGGGGAACATGGGGTAATTACAGTGCTGTGAACTGGAAGAACGAGGGGTGCCCTGGGAGCTACTTTGGAGGAGGGTGTTAGGCAGTTACGATAAGCTTCAGGAAGGAGGACATATTTATAGCTTGAGAGGGAAGGACATGTGAGGCTGAGGGAATAGCCTTTATAAAAGCATGGCATCATTAAAGGAGCAAGAGATCCTTGGGGGAGGTGAATGGTTAAGTTTGAGCAGTGAGACGGTTGGTATTCAGGGGTGGGAGATGAGGCTACTCTAGTGGGGAGTGACCAAACTATGAGAGGACCCTGTATCTCTCTGAAGGTGTTCAAGTTTGACTTGTCTGTGTGTCTATTTTGAATGCTTATTATTTAATATGGGTGTTTTCATGATGATAAGGCTTGTGATTTATGTTACTGATTTAGAACCTATAAAGTGTGTTTTTATTAACTCTACAGGTGGTTTTTGCTAACAGGTATAACATGAATCTTTAAATTTTATAAATCGCAGTCCTTTTACTTCCCTTACCCTTCTCAACAGTGGTATTAAGATACAAAACTGAGACTAAATACACTGATTTAGAGCTTTGCTTGAGCCATCTGCATGCTTCTAACTATATTTCACTTCTCCTAATATCCTGTTTTAGGTGATCTTTTATTTTGACTATTATAATTTTCTTCTGATTAGTCTACTGTAGATAACATTTGAAAAGAGGAAAAGGACATTGCACATATAATACATTATAATTTAGTCTTTGAACATTATTAATAAGTCCTTAGGATATTTCACAGAAATTTTATTCTTCCTCTTCTTGCATTAGCTTACTAAAACAAAGGTGTTAGTGAGGTTTAGAAAGGTCTGGAAAACAGTAATGGTGACTAAGATACTCTGATATCTATATAAGGAATATTTTGATTCAGGTACTAGCCTCATTACATTTCTATTGCTGTGGTAATCACCATGAACAAGGTAACTTATAAAAGAAGGTGTTTACTTTGTATCTTATGGCTGTAGAAGTTAGAGTCCATGATGGTGGAACAAAGGCATGACAGCAGGAACAGCTGAGAGCTCACATCTTAATGTACAATTTGGAGGCATAGAAGGAGACACTGAAAATGGCTTGAGTCTTCTGAAACCTCAAAACCTGCCCTCCATGCCCTATACCTTCCCCCAAAAGGCCATACTGCCTAGTCCTTCCCAAAAAGTTCTATCAATCAGGAGCTGAGTATTCAAACCTATAACTGTGGGGCACATTCTTATTCAAATCCTCATAGATTCTTTGAAAAATACTTGAACTTAAGGTTCTCAGTGGCCAGAAAGATGATCAGCATTTAATACATTAGGCAGTTTGCAAACATTATGTGATTTCTTTCTTAAAGAACATGGTATGATTTAGTAAGAGAGTATTGGGTTTTCTTTGGCTGATAAATATAAAATATTTCTGAGAAAGAATGTATTTAATTCGGAATGTAGAAATGGAAGGGCTGCTTTACTGGTCATTTTGTTTATCTCTGGTTTTACAGATCAGAAAGTAGAAAGTGAATGGGATGCCATGATTTATCAATGAAGTTAGTAGATTCCAAAGACTAGAGTCATATCAAAAATACTTATTTATTTATCAATTTGCATGTATGTATGTGTACCGTGTTCATACCCAGTGCCAGTGAAGGCCAAATGAAGTAGTGAGTGGCTCTCCTAGAGTTAGAGTTACTGACAGTTGTAAACTGCCATGTAGGTATAGCAACTGAGCCCTGGTCCTCTCAAGATCAGCAAGTGATCTTAGTTATTGAGCAATCTCTCTAGTTCCTATGACCAAATTTTACAAATTCCCAGTCTGGTCCCTTTTCCAAGAACTTTACTTCATTCTCCTTACTGATCATTTTGTGTGGTTAACACTGTGAAAGAGTCAGGAGAAATGTGAGACCCAATTTCTCTTTCAGGGACTGTCTTTGTGAAATGTTAAAGTAAATTATAGAGTCATTAAAGACTCTAATGTAGTACAGAGGAAAGGTCACCTTGAAAATACTGTCATTAGAGGGGGTTATGAAGAATGCTCATGATCAAGGAGAGAAAGTTTCATGGCAGGGGAGGCATTATGATGTAAGCAATGATTTAGACAGGATAGTATTTCTCTTTCCTGCTTTTATTCTTCTTTAGAATAATACCTTTTAACACTAAAACAGTAAGTAGCAGTACTTACTATGTGCTAGACACCCAAGATAGCAGTGAATAGGGACATAAGTTGCTTAAAACCAAGTGTCTTAGGGATAGAGGTGTATTTAAAGCAGAAAGGTACTAAGAGAGAAGCTTGTAAAGTAATATGAAAGAAACCCAACCTTGAGGGTTGATTGTCTGGGTCAGCTCTGTCCAGTGCAAACATGAGTCATTTTTAAGCGGAGAGTGGAAGTAGTCATATTTTTTAAAAAAGCAAAACAGGAGTTGAAAATATTCTTTTAAGCTAGTATACTTAAATATTTCTATTATGTGAGCCACCTAAAATTATTAAGACTTTGCATTTTTTGTTCTCAAGGCTTTGGAATATGCTGAACTCTAATGATATACCTTAACTGAGCTAACTGCATTTCAGCCATTCAGGGGTCTCATATAGTTAGGGTACTGTTTTGAAAAGAACAGGTAGTTGAATATCAGTATACTTCATTTTTAACTTTTTGTTTGGAACAAATTTTGAACTTTGAAAACGTTGTGAGAATAAAGAAATATGAAGAGCACCTTTATCTTCTTTACTTGTAGTGGTTTGAGAATGGCTTCCATACGCCAATCCTTTGGAATGTTTGGTAACTAGATGGTGGACTGTTTAGAAAGTACTGGAAGGTGTAGCCGTGGGGGTGTGACACGGGGGCTGGAATTTGAGGTGTCAAAAGTCGAAACCTGTCCCAGTTTCTTTGCCTCCACCTTGCTGCTAGCTGTGCTATCAGCTATTCCAGTGACATGCCTACATGCCTGCCCCGTGCCCTTACCTTGATGGCCATGAATGCACCCTCTAAAACTGTAAGCAAGTCCTGTATTAAATGCTTTTTTAAAAAAAGTTTGTCTTGATTGTGGTGTCTCTTCACAGCAATAGAATAGTAACTAAGACAACCTGTATCTGACTTTTGCTAATGTTTAACTTGACTTGCTTTTGCAGTTTGTTACTTCTCTTACTTCTTTCTCCTTTAGTTTTCTCCTCCTCTATTTTTCCCTCAAGTCTGTAGAGGCATGGTTTATCAGTGAAGAAAAGAAATCTACTCTTGTTATAGAACTGGAGTTAGATTTTGTTTTAATGGGTTAAAAAATTTAGTTGCCACATTACTCTGACCTCTTCTATTTAAGTTTTACACTTACTCATTTAGTGTGGTAGTATTATGTGTAGGCTGGAGGACAACTTGTGGGAATTGGCTTTCCCCTTCCACCCATGTGTTACAGGGATTGGACTCAGGTCGTCAGGGTTGGTGACAGTGGCTTTAACTACTGAGCCATCTTTGCTGGTGCTACTATGATTTATTTTAATCTGGGCTATCACCCCCACATATTAGTTGTGTTACTGTAGCAAAATAATTTATAAAGAGAAATTTAGTGAAAGAATCCAGAGTGGAGGGACATCTGGTGAGGCTTTAGCTTTGTGCTGTCCCATGGCTGTTACCTTCCTGTAGATCCTGTTTCCCTAACTTGGCTACCTTGTCAGGCCTCAGTGGGAGAGGATGTACCTAGTCTTGCAGAGACTTGATGTACCGCTCTCTCTCTCTCTCTCTCTCTCTCTCTCTCTCTCTCTCTCTTTGTGTGTGTGTGTGTGTGTGTGTGTGTGTGGTAATACCTCGATGGGGGCTCCCCTTTAAAGGAGAAGGGGAGAAAAGAATGGGGGGAAGAATCTGCATGAAGGGACACTGGGGGTGGCGGGGATGTCAAGTGAATAAATAAATTGATCTAATAATAAAACAGAGAATGTGAACTCTGAACCAGGACTTTGGGTACAGTCTTGACAACTTAGACAGCATCTCAAGTAAAATAAAAAGATGTGTGTTTGGTATTGTGAGGGGGGATAATACAAACCCTGATGTCAGCCTGCCTGTGTTGATATCCACCCTACACCTTAAGTGCATGGTTTAGGGAAGATTAACTGGACTTTCTGAAACTCTCTGTACATATTAGCTGTTGCTAAAATATTGTTTTGTTGTTATAATTATAAATTTTAATTTTTTAACGAACATTAAACAATTGTTTTGTCTTGTGGCATGGATATGCTTTGCCCCTACCAATTTTTTTTTTTTTTTTTTTGTGTTGGCATTGGGAGGCCTGGCTTTGGAGAGGTGATGAGGTAACAGGAGAAAGTCATAAATTGGTTAATGACTTTCTTAAGAGGTTAGGTTGGGCAAAGCTTGCAGGCCCAGGCAGGAGGACTGAGTTTAAGCTCAGCCTTGCTACCAAGTGAGTTAGAGGATAGCCCTGTGTTGTGTAGTTTATAGCAGAAACAGAAATAAAAAACAGGAACATGGAATTGGTTTTGCGTTCCATGGCTGTAGTGTTCTCATGTGGTCTTTCTGCAGACAGGTGGGCCCTTCTCTTGTTCTGTCACATGATGGAATAGCAGGGGCACTGACATTTTGTTCTTGTACTTACAGAATCTCAAGACAGATCCCAACCTCACTGTTTTTAATTAAAGTATTTAGTGTGTGTGTTATGAAGCATCACACCTGTGGAGGTAACTTTTGGGACTAAATTCTCTTTCTACCATGTAGTTTTCAGGATTGAACTCAGGTTATTGGCTTGGTTGCAGGCACACTTACTCTAGCCTTTGAGACATCTCTTTGCAACCCCAAACCTCCTTTAAAAACAAATTACCCCCCCAACAACCAAAAAAAAAAAAAAAAAAAAAAAAAAAAAAAAAAAAAACCAAAAGCCCCCAAACAATCAAAAAAACCCCAAATTACCCATACTCAAGTACATTAACAGAACATAGACTAAGATAGTATCTTTTAAAAAAAATTTTTAGATGAGCAGCCAGTCCATTGGCATTTGTGTAACATTCTGTTACACATTCACTCTTTGCCAGTAATTAACATACTTCCATCCTCTGCATCAGCTCCTGCTTCCTGACCTGCTTGGATTCCAGTCCTGACTTCCTTTGGTGATAAACAGCAATGTGGAAATGCAAGCTGAATACCTCTTCCCCCAATCTTGTTTCTTGGTCATGGTGTTTTATGCAGAAATAGAAACCCTGAGTAAGACAGTGAGATTCTGGGGTTTTTAAAAAATTAATTAATAATAAGACCTACCACTTAAATGTATTTTGGCACAGAATGTTTTTTTTTTTTTTTTAAATTAGAGTTTCTATTGTTTCATCAAAAACACCATGACCAAAACATAAATTGGTGAAAAGGGATTTATCTGACTTATACTTCTATTGAAGGAAGTCAGGACAAGAGCTCAAACAGGGCAGGATCCTGGAAGGCAGGAGCATTGCAGAAGCCATGGAATGATGCTGCTTATTGACTAGTTCATCTTAGTTTGCTCAGCCTGCTTTCTTATAGAACCCAGGACCAGAGATGGCACCACCCACCATGAGCAGGGCCCTTCCTTATTGATCATTAGTTGAAAAAATGCCTTGCAGCTGGAGGCATTTCCTCAACGGACGCTCTTTTCTCTGATAACTCCAGCTTGTGTCAAGTTGACACACAAAACCAGCCAGTACAATTGACCCCTTGTCAACTTGACACACAAACACATCACTATTAAGCCTTAACCCTTACTTTCTTACTCATCCTCAAGATCTAAATAACTTGAAAAGTCACAGTCTTTACAAATTCTTACATTATAAAATTTCAATTCTTTTTAAATATTCAATCTTTTTTAAAATTCAAAGTCTTTTTTAATTTAAAGTCTCTTAACTGTGGGCTCCACTAAAATACTTTCTTCCTTCAACAGGGAAAAATATCAGGGTACTGTCATAATCAAAAGCAAAATCAGACTCTTAACTCCTAATGTCTGGGATCCACCCATGATCTTCTGGCATCCTCCAAGTGCTTGGGTCACTTCTCCAGCTCAGCCCTTTGTAGCACACACCTTGTCTTCTAGGATCCAGCTGCCTGTTCTCCACTGCTGCTGCTGTTCTTAGTGGTCATCCCATGGCACTGGCATCTCCAAAACACTGCAGTCTTCAGCTGCAACTAGGCTTCACCAATAGCCTCTCATAGGCTCTCTTCATGATGCCAAGCCTCAACTTCTTTGAATGACCCCTTCAGTCCTGGACCATCAATTTGAACTGAGGTTGCACCTTCACCAATGGCCTTCCATGGCCTCTCACGGTGCAGAGCCTCAGCAGCTCTTCAGGACCCCTTCATGCTTTCAAAACCAGTACCACTCTTACCCATTACCAAATCCAGCCATACCATGAGGTATGAGATACCTTAGCTATCTCTGGAACACAACTCTCAAAGAAACACTTCCCAGAGGATTTCACCTCAATGATGCTGGTCTCTCCTTTTTTTTTTCCCTCAGGCAATGTTTTACTTCATGAGTTTGTCACTCACCCCCTCATTGGTTCACTAGTCCCAATATGAGAAAGGACTCAGCCACCCACAATAATGTTATTAATAGGAATGTGGATCAGTTTCACAAAGAAGCCAATGAATCCCATGGTAGCAAATCATGATAAGCTGTGGCCATGGCGATCTTCTGGAATTCTTTTCTATCAGGTTTGGTACATCTTTTAACCAGCCAAATTGAGTCTTTTATAAACTGCCGACTTTGCTCAACAAACTGCATTTTCTGATCCATGTTTGTGGGATGGCGGTTTGAGAGGGTCTGCTAGTTTCTTCTTTATCACTGCTAATTTCTTAGCTCTAGCTAACCAGTATCAGTTGTTCCAGTAATGCAAAGGCTCCCTTTAGTAGTTCTGTTCATGTTAATCACAACTGATTTTTCAGCTCCAGTTAACCAAAACCACAGAATCTTCACAATTGAAACAACATGGTCCTGATAAGAGTCTTTAATCTTTCTTTTGAAATTTCACAAGCCAGGCCTCCATCATTTGCACTGTTCTCAACATTATTTTCCAAGCTCCTACAGAACATCCCACAGAGCTCTTAACACCTAATGACTTTCTAGCCTAAAGTTCCAAAGTTCTTACACAGCCCTCCCCAAAACATGGTCAGGTTGTCCCATGAATACCCCACTCCTGGTACCAATTTCTGTCTTAGTTATGGTTTTATTGCTGTGAACAGATACCATGACCAAGGCAAGTCTTATAAAGGACAACATTTTAATTGGGCTGGCTTACAGATGCAGAGGTTCAGTCCAACATCATCAAGGAGCATGGTAGCATCCAGGCAGGTATTGTGTAGGAGGAGCTGAGAGTTCTACATCTTCTGAAAGCTGCTAGTGGAAGACTTACTTCCAGGCAGCTAGGGTGAGAGTCTTAAGCCCACACCCACAGTGGCACACCTACTCCAACAGGGCCACACATTCTAATCCTGCCACTCCTTGGGCTGAGCATATACAAATCACAATACCCACTTTATAGCCTAGGGTTATTTGGAACTCACCATGATGTGCAAAGTAGCTTCAAATTCCCAGCAACTCCTGGCTGGGATTCCCAGCAACTTTTGAGTCCTGGGATTATAGTTGTGAGACCTCACACTGGGTGCTAAATTTATTTTAAACAATAAATTTATACTTTTCATTTTGAGAATGATAGGAATCAAGAAAATTTGAAAAGTTCAAAAAAAATTAGACTTAGTATAGGGATGTGATACACAGCATTTTTTTTAATATCTAAATTTTTTATTGTCCCCAAATTGTTCTTGTGATCAGGGTCTTGTTTCTGGAGCTAGGAAATTGAGATCTCATTCATCAGCCTGCTGCACGGTTCCCTTCTCAGACACATAGATGCCATCCAAACACTTTCTGATATCCTTGTTTTTAACTGTTGTGGCTTGCTGAATCAGAGCCGCTGAATTTGAAACAAGTTCAATATCATTTCCTTCAAGGATTAATTCAACCTTCTGGACTTGAGAGACTGAACAAGCAACACCTGTCCTCATCCGAACCCTGCAGATGTATTTTTCACCCAAGAAATTCCGGATTTCAAGCAAAGACCCATTCTCCTGAATAATGACGTTGATGGGGCAGTGAGCATCCACAGACCTCATCTTGTAACAGAAGCTCAGTGTAACATCCTTGATCATGTTCTGAACATGACTGCACATGGTTCTGACAGTGGCCAGCTCCTTTCTGTTACCCCACCATTTGTCAACAGGGAGCCTCTTCTTTTTCTTCCCAAGAAGACTCAGCTCTACATTGATGAGATTGAAGTCCCTCTGCAGAGTTCCCCTGGGGCCCTTCACAATGACTGTGCACCCCTTCAGAGTGATGTCAACATTTTCTAGAATGTCGACCATCTGATTGCTAAGAATGGTCTTCATTCTCGCAGTAGATGGGGCCGATACAGAGCATATTTAATATTTAAAACACAAACATTGAAGCCAAGTGGAATCTCAGCCCTACTTATTATAATGTTTGCAATTTTCATTTTCTTTGGGGAGTCACAACTTTGCTTCTACTTTGTTTCAGGGATTGTACTCAGGTCAGCAAGCTGGCAGCAAGCATCTTTAACAACTGGATTATCTCTCTAGCCCTGTATCTGGGATCCTAACAACTAAGCTAGCTTCTCCAAAATAAGGAAGAACCATGATTTTTGCTGACCATTTTCAAATCCACAACATAGAATTTTTGGTTTGTTATGTATAAAAATTTTGAGATGTTTTGCTCTTTGTTTTCACCTTTGTTAAGAAAAGGCAGCTGTCTTCAGAAAAGCAAGGATTCAGTGAGAAAATGTGATAACTCATAGAAGATTATTGTCATAGCACCTGCCACATAGTAAGTTTCAGAAGATATGGGCCCCAGTACAGCTTTCTATGGTGTCCAACAGGGGTGTGACACTACCTCTCCATTTAGGGTAGAGACACACTTCCAGTTCCCCAGAATTAAGGCTGTGAATGACTCCTAACTTCTCTCCTCTTCCTTCTCCTCGCCTCCTCTCCCCTCTCCTCCCCTTATTTTTTGGGTCTGTCATAGCAAACCAAAGCAGCATACATTTTGTTACTGGCTGATGGGAGGATACAGAGAAGTATCCTTTTGCTTCAGTGTGAGGGACTGATGTGAAGGACTGTCCCAGCTTCAGAACTTAGGACTATGCTCCAGCTGCCACTGCAGATCTGTCACTGTTCAGTACTGTTCAGCCTCTCCCTTTACCCAGTCATACTTCTTCCCTGGTGTACACAGGTGTTGCCCTTGAGATCATGTCCTGATAAAGTTCTTGCATGTAGAGTTCACTCCAAGTGCATCTCCTTGGGAACGGGAATTATGACAGCCACCTACAATTTTAGTAGATATTGATTTTATGAGTTTGTGTTCTATTTTTTGCATTTCATCTTCTCTTTTTTTGAATTGGAGATACTAAGGATTAAACCCAGGGCATCATGTAATTGAAAAAGGTGTCCACTGAGCATCCCACTCTTATGTTGAAACTGACAGTCTATGTATCTTTCATACAGGTGTCTATAGCCAGTAGATTAGAATATGTTAGGTTATAAAGTATTGCATAATAGTTTTCAGTTCCACAAGCTAAGCTTTGAGTAGATGCATGCATGCCATATTCTAAAAAAATTTTTTTTTTGTGTGTACACATGTGCATATGCATGGGTGCCGTGGTATGCATGTATAGGTCAGAGAACAACTTGTAGTTGTTGGTTCTCATCTTCCATAACATTATGTAGATCTTAAGTATTGAACTTAGGTAGTTAGGTTTGGTGTTAAGTACATTTACTCTCTTGAGTCATCTTGCTGGCTTCTTTAATCTTTTATCAGTGTATGTAAGCAGGTGTTAGAGTCTGGAAACAATTGAAAGTATGAATTTCCTTCTTCAGCTCAGCGAGTGCAGAGACTTGGCGGCTGAAGCAGTAATGGGACCCTCTGCCCCTAGCCACTGGAGGAAGCTCCCAAAATATGTCAGAAGCTTTAGGCTTGGCTCCTCCAACAACTGCCCAGCCAGGCTTTAAGAGAATATTTTTCCCTCTGATAGGCAGGAGTGGTGGAAACTGAACTCTGCTTCTCCTGAGGAATAGAGGAGTGTCCAGGGTTGGGCTCCTGGCTGTAGCAGAGAGCTACAAAATGACTTTTGGCTTTCCTTCCATTTTTTTCCTGTACTGGCCCCTGTAGCAGTTGTGGCTCTGTAGCTCTAGAAGGTCCAAATTTATGGTAGTATCAGGGTGCCTGCCAGGCCTTGTTTGGTTGAATGTGGGAATGCAAATGTGAAAAAGTAGGATCAAACAGGAAAGAATAGTCAAACATGATGGGGGAGGGAAAGAACTCTGAGTTGTCCCAGAGTTGCTAAAAATTCACAAGCAGGTGCTGTGATTTTTGTCTCTGCAGAGGTAGAGAGACTTGTTAGAAAGTTCTGGACTGTTCTTGGTTGCTACAATGACTTTTGCAGGCTGTCTGTTGTTTCCTTGAGGAGGGAGAAAGAGGGGAAGAGGGAGAGGTAGAAGAGAGAAGGAGAGGGGAGAGAGAGAGAGGAGGGAGGGAGAGAGGGAAGGGGAGGGGAGAAGGGATTGTACATGCATACAGGTAGGCTTTTTGTGGTTGCTGGGACTGACATTTACCAGCACTCTCTTCTCTCTAGTTCCTTTGCCCTCAGTACTGCAGCCTGCTAGTCATCAGAAAACTCTGTATGGGAACACACACACACACACACACACACACACACACACACACATTGTCTCTCTTCTTGGTTGTTATACTATTAGCTGAAACAAATTGCATGGACAGTATAGAATTAATGTGAGAAATGCTTACTACAGAAAAGAGTGACAAGGACATTAAAACACAGATGAGACTCTCGGGTTTGTATTTTAAGTATATCTACAGAGAACTATAAATAAAGTACATAGTAGAATTTAAAGAATGGAAGTGTCTCTTTAAAAAAAATATGTGCCTAAGTGTTTTGCCTACATATATGTTTGTGCAGCAAATGCATGTGTGGTTATTGTGAAGGCTAAAAGAAATCATCAGGTCCTATGCAAATGGAATTAAAAGATGGTTTTGAGCTGCCATGTCAGCCCTCTTGAAGTGGAGCCAGTACTCTTAACCACTGAGACATCTCTCCACCCCTGGAAGTATTTCTTACCTGAAGGGAGAGAGTCAGGTTTTATTTTTTATGTCATTTGACTTAGAAAGACTAATTTCACCATCGTTTGCACTTAAAAAATTTTACTCCGATATATATCAACTGAAAACTTTACGTAAAGAAATTTATAGTACTTGGGAAGCTGAGGCAGGAGTATCATAAATTTAAGGCCAATCTGGACTATGCAGTGAGATCTGCCTCAAAAAGGAACAAAAGAAAATCCTTAAACCAAGAACCAAACCAAAACAATAAAAACAGCTTTTACCGAATATTAGAGCTGATTTTTATCTTGAGTTTTATTGTAACCCAGGAAAACAGAACAAATTTTTTTCTTCATTACTTTATATATTCACTTTACAACTCAATCACATCCCCCTTCCTACCTGCCCCTCCAACAGTCCCTTGCCTCTCCCCTCCCTCTTCCTCATCTCTGAGAACGGGGAGCCCCCTCACCACACCAACACACCCTTGTGCATCAAGTCACTGTAGGACTGGGCACATCCTCTCCCATTGAGGTTAGACAAAGTAGCCCAATTAGGGAAACAGGATCCACAGGCAGGTAACAGAGTCAGGGATAGTCCTTACTCCAGTTGTTTGGGACTCCCATAAAGACCAAGCTGTGCATCTGCTACACATGGACAGGGGTGGGCCAAGGTCCAACCCATGTATGCTCTTTGGTTGGTAGTGATTCAGTTTCTGGGAGCCCCCAAGGGTAGAACAAATAATTCTTAATTATTAAATTTTGGATAAGAATTTTTATACTAACTTTTTAGTGCTGATCACTTACTTTGTTTTTCTATTTTAAGAGAACTCATGAATTTTTAACATAGAGTACTTAAGAGTACTTCTAGATTCATAGTGAAACTGGGCAAGAGTGAGAGGTTCTCCCATGTGCACTGTTTTCATTACCATCACTCCTGTGTAGCTGTACCTTTAATAATGACCTTAGTATAGACTGTGTTTTGTTTCTCTACCATCCATGGTTGCCTCTACATTTTACCTGTTCCCAGTGGTGCTGCGTTGAATCCTGGTATATTGAGGATTCTTGGTTTTTTTTGATTCAAGCTGGTCTGGAACTCTGGGTTCCTCTGCCTTGTGAGTGTTAGGATTATAGGCATGAGCCACTGTACCTGTCCTGTTTATATTTGGTTAGAGTCCTTGAGAGTCTTTTTATGTATAAAGATGTTATTAACTCACCTAACCAAATATAGCTCCCCGCTCCTGGGATGGCAATGAATGGAGGTGAATGAAAGTTTTGGTTTTGGTTATGATAAATTTCAGGCAATCTGGAAAATTCATTGTGTGATTCTTAGGAAGCCCTAATAATGTAGGTGTGGTAGTATATAATGTAAAATTCTCTTTAATAGGCCAAGTGGGAAGATGACAGTTTGAACTGAGGCAGTGTAGTGACCAAGTAGCTAAGGAAAGGCAGATAGACTCCATATTCATGGAGGCATTTGAATTAGCTTGTTGATTAGATGTGAGAGTTAAGGGAGAAAGGGGAAACTGCTAAGGATGATGGCTTGGATTTGCCAGGATTAGTGGGATAGCTTGTAGTCTGAGATAAGGAATGCAGATGGGGGAAAGATTTGCCAGAAAAGACAATAAATTTGGTTTTAATGAGGTGCATTATTTTTCGTGATGTATGATCTTAATTATAGCCCAGGATGGCCTGAGACTCACTGTGTGATCTGTCCTGGCCTTGAATTTGTGGCAGTCCTTTTGCTCTACCTTTCAGATGCTGGAATTACACATGTGAGCCATTTTAATATCCAGCTGAGAGCTGACTTAGAAGTGCTCGAAAGGCACTCAGATGGAGACACTTAGACGGACAGGAAAATATGAATTTGAAGGATAGCTGTGGTCTGGATTAGATTCTGGTTTTAATAAGTGAAATCACCCGAAGCATATATAATGAGCTATGTAGGTAAGTGTGGAAGCTGCCTGCAAACTCTTGTGCTGCTTTACATGGAAAGAATGAATCCAGATTGGCCCACTAAATGTTTGCTTCTTTGGTGGTGGGAGGGTCCAGCTACAGTGACTTATCCTTCTTAAAAGGACTATATCTGCATGCCCCACATTCATGGATTCATAAAAACTTCACTGGGGTAGAAGGCCCTTGAATTTTGGTTGGATTTATTTTTATCCTTTGATATGCATATTTGTTACCAACAAGTTCAGAGTGATTATTTCCTCCTGCTCACTTGGCCCAGTCAGCATGATGTTATTAATATGTGGACCAGTGTGAAATTTTGTGGAAGAGACAGATGATCAAAATCCCTAAATTATGATACAAGGCAGGAGAGTTAATGTATCCTTGAGGTAAAACTGTAAAAGTAGACTGTTGGCCTTACCAACTGAAAGCATATTGCTTATTTCTGATTGTTCTTATGGACAAGTACCTAGAAAAGGGCATTTGCTAGATCAGTACCTGTATACCATGTGTTAGGAGGCATGCTAATCAAGGAAGGATACCTCAGCTACAAATTGGAGTTACTGCTTGATTAAGTTTTCAGTAGTCAACTGTCATTTTCCATGATCCATCTGTCTCCTGCACTGGCCAGATAGGAGAGTTAAAGGGAGATGTGGTGGGAACCACCATCTCTGCATCTTTTAAGTCTTTGATGCTGATAGTAATTTCTGCAATTCTTCCAGAGATTTGATATCATCTTTGATTTACTATTTTTCCTAACAATTCCAGGAGCTTCTATTTTGGCTTTCCAACCACAGTAGCTCTCACTCTACAGGTCAGGGAAGCAATGTGGAAACTCTGCCAACTTGAGACTATATCATCCCAATTATATATTCTGGGACTGGGAAATAACTACAGGGTG
Source organism: Micromys minutus (assembly GCF_963924665.1). NCBI lineage: Eukaryota > Metazoa > Chordata > Mammalia > Rodentia > Muridae > Micromys > Micromys minutus. The sequence goes on along the minus strand of NC_137957.1, from coordinate 35,688,208 downwards.
AGTTGAGGACCCACTAGACCTGTGAGTTGGACCTCAGCCAAAACTTCATTAATCACCTCAACTCCACAAATCCCTACTTTAATTGGAGGGCTATAATGCTTCTTGGCATCTCCTGGAATCAGCGGTGTCAATTATGAACTAGTACCCAATAAACCCCAGAAAGTCTGAGCTTCCTTGCTCACAGTATACAGTTACCCTTTTTCAATGGGTTCTTGGTCTGCAAACTGGCTCAAGTCTGGAAATTGATTCATGGGGCAAGATTCTGCTCTTACCATGATCTAGTGTAGCCATTTTTTTTTTCAGTTGCTTGAGAATTTTTCTTTGTTGTTTATACAGATCAAACAGAAATACGGTAGACTTCTTACCTATTTTGTGCCTGGAAACACCATGACTGATTAACCAGTACCAAAGGTCCGTATGTGTCATGCCACCATAAAATTCTCTTTGCTGTGTTACCCATTACAGGTCAGGCCATTGTGGACACTGCTTTGCCTATGCTACCCACTCCAAAAACTATGATCACCTTGCCTGGTCAACCCTGTCCTATCACCTGACCTCTGCTACTCCAGGACCTATTTAAGCCCATGACATTTAGTTCATCCAACCGAACAGCAGGGTGATGATAAAGCTCTTCACATGTGCTGGTGCCTCTCTTGATATTGGCTTTCTCATGAAGTTGTGTTATTCAAAATGTACCTTTTTACTTTATCCCTATGTGTCAAGCATTTGCCTCTTAATAATAGAAAGGGAGTCAAAACAGCTACATGGTATACTACCGATGATGTATTTAATCTTGTCTTAGAGTTTTTATTGCTGTGAAGAGACACTATGACCATAACAACTCTCGAAAAGGAAAACATTTTATGTGCTGCCTTACTGGTTCAGAGGTTTAGTTTATTATCATCATGGCAGGAAACATGGCAGCAAACAGGTAGACGTGTGTGGCTAGAAGATCTACATCTACATGTGTTGGCAGCAGGAAGAGAAAGAGAGAGACACTAGGCCTGGATTGGACATTTGAAACTTCAAATCCTGTCGCCAGGGACACACTTCCTCCAACAAGGCCACAGAAATCTAACAAGGCCACACCTCTTAATCCTTTCAAATGATGCCAGTCTTACAGTGCATAAGAGTGAACTTATGTGGGGACCATTTCCATTCAAACTACCACACGGTGTATAGTAGCGGTCTTTTCAAGCTTTTTGAATTTGTGAAATATTTTCAGTTTTTTCTCTTTTATTGACTTCTTTTGTTTTCTATTTCTTGATTTCTTTCCTCCTCCCAATCTCAACCCTTTTTGAGTCAGGGTTTTACTATGTAGCTCTGGCTGGCCTGTGTATGCACAGTAGGATGGAATTGAAGCCGCAGAGATCTGTTTGCCTTTGCCTCCAGTGTGTTGGTATTAGAGGCATGTACCACTGTGCCTAACCTAATTAGTTTTTATGGTGGAATGATGAAGAAATATAAGTAGCAAGATTCTTGCTAAAAGTTACATTTTCTAAGAGATTCTTATGCTATTTAATTTATATTTTTAAAGATTTACTTATTTTATGTGTGGGAGTGTTTTATTTGCATATATATGTGTGCACTATGTGTGTCTGGTGTTTGAGGGTGTCAGAGTTAGTATCCAGTCTCCTGAAACTAGTTACAAGCAGCGGTGAGCTGCCATGTGGCTGCTTGGAATTATACCTGGGTCCTGTGAAGGAGCAGAAGCCTTGAGCTATAGGTTTCTGTTCTTTATAGAACACTCAGCCTCAGATGTTTTGCTACAGCCCAGGTTACTAATTTGTTTATGAAGATGGCCATCATGGCTTAGTCAGCCCCTAAAGATTCTAAATTTAACCCATCATAAACTTCAACATATTATTAAATTTTCAGCATATTATTTGAACCATAGTAATATCTGTGTTTTTCTAAGATTTTTTTTTTCAAAATTGAAAATGTATTTTGAGCATGCTTACCATTTTGTGAGGTTAGTCTTTCATTAACTTGACTTTTGTGGGTTTAATTGGTTCTTTAAGATGATACGGGTTGTGAATTTGCTGAATTCATGTTTTCCGCATGATCAACAGTGTTGTATTTACCATTTCAGTCAGTTTCTTTGCTTCTAAAGTAGGCGAGACCTTACCTAGGCAGTTCTGCATCAGGCAGTTCTGTTTCTTTGCTAGTAATTTAGACTGTAATGTGACTTAAAGATTTCCCACTCAAGAACTTGCTTTTCTCTGTTTGATATTCTCTAATGTAGAATCATGTGCAGAGTTAGGGTTATTGTATGGGGACCTAGGAAAGTGTGACTCAGGATCACCAGCTAATAGAAAAGCTTTTCTTACTTATCTATGAAATATCTGTACCATATACCCACATACCACTAGATGTTTGTCTCACTTCTGTCAACTTTGTTATTCAATGAAGATTTTCAGCTGCGTTTGGAAGCTGAAGCTATTGTTTTTTTTTTTTTTTTTTTTTTTTACAATAACCACCAATCTACACAGCAGTCAGAGAAAGAGTCTTCACAGAATCTTGATCATTTTCTCTGGGTGTAGAGTGATATTGCAGTGGCAATAATATGCTATATATTGAAACTACAAACGTGTTCAAAGAGGTTAAGACAAAGGAAGACTTTTGATGTTCGCAGCCTTTGCTCTCTAATGCCAGCGACGCTTCTCCCTTGCTGAGCTCCAGCCGAAGGAGAAGGGGGTAAGTAAGGAGGTGCCCATAACATGACTCTTACAAAGCAGACAGCCCGCAAATCTACTAAAAGCAGCCAGGAAACAACTGGCTACAAAAGCTGCTTGCAAGAGTGTGCCCTCTACTGGAGGGGTGAAGAAACATCGTTACAGGCCTGGCACTGTAGCATTCTGTGAGATCAGACGCTATCAGAAGTCCACTGAACTTCTGATTTGCAAGCTCCCTTTCAGTGTCTGGTGCGAGAAATTGCTCAGGACTTCAAAACAGATCTGCGCTTCCAAAGTGCAGCTATTGGTTGGCCTTTTTGAAGATACCAACCTGTGTGCTATCCATGCCAAACAAGTAACAATTATGCCAAAAGTTATTCAACTAGCACACCACATATGTGGAGAACATGCTTAAGAGTCCACTAATAGGGGAAACATTTCATTCTCAATTTTTTTTCTCCCTCTTTTTCCTGTTATCAGTCGTTCTGAATGTTAGGTATTTTTCCCATGGGGTCAAAGGTACCTAAGTATATGATTGTGAATGGAAATATAGGGAACAGAATCAGGTATTAGCAGTTTTCCCATGTTCATTTGTGTGTGAATTTTTAATATAATTGCAAGATGTAAAGCATTAATGCAAGCAAAATGTTTCAGTGAACACATTCCAACAGTTCAACTTTATAACAATTTTAAATAAACCTGAAAAAATTTTGGACAATGCCAGCATTTGGGTTTTTTTTTTTAATGAGTAAATTTCTTATTGACAGCAACTAAATGGTGTTTGTAGCATTTTCATTATCCAGTAGATTCCATCCATCTACTACACTTTCTAACTGAGATGTCCTACATGCAAGTACTTGTTTTTAATGTCTGTCTTCTGAGCTGTTCCTGTAAGTTTGCTATTAAAATACATTAAAGTCTTAAAATAAAGGAAGAATTTTAAAGGCAAAAGCACTAGGAAGATTACATAAGATATTTTGAAATAAGAATTACTGGCTACAAAGATTAGTAACAAATATAATTTCAGTCCAAGATGCTGGGCAGATGCTCATGCAGAAGTTTTTTTTTTTTTTTTTTTTTGTATGCATAAAGCTGTGCTGATCTTTGTGTAAAGTAGTGGTTCTTGAAAACTTTCGTGAGTTAACACTAATTGTGTGAGAAATTTTCTTTAATCTCACAGCTTTATTTTGATTCTGGTGACTTTCTCATAGCAGTGCTAGTGTGATTCTGACTTGTAGATTATATATGTCTATTTTGCAGTGCTTGGACCTTAAACATGCTTACCCAATCACTCCACTGCTAAGGTCTAGATAAAATATTAAGGACTAGATCATACGCTAAAGCCCAGGTATAATGTTAAGGCCTAGGTAACTGTTACCTGGCTAGTCTGCCATTTTGTGATGTTACTAATATTATAAGGAAACTTTTTTACATGTTGTTTCTGCTTTTATTAGGAAACTTTCTCATGCCCAGGTTGATTACATATTCTGTTATGTTGTGTGCCCTTGGAAATCAGTCACCAGAGAAGTCAGTAGAACTGTTTTGTTTAGTTACCTACAATAGGCTTGGATCCAAACCAACCACCCAGTAGTACTTCCTGTGTCTGTATATAAACTTTTACAATATTTGCCTTTATAAGCTGTCCCTGGAATAGATCCCAATGTAAGAGGGATAGCTTCATCAATATAAGAAACTATTTAGAGTAAGACTTCCATTTTGAATAGGGGTCGAGTAATATTTAAGTTCCCAAGTTCTCTGGGAACGGATATCCTACTTGGCAGAAAGAGACATATATGTAGGTAATAGACATCCTGGTTGGCAAGTTAAAACATGAATGTTAGACAAGTGTGTCTTCCTGGTTGACAAGACAAGACATGAATATTAGACAAGGCAAGTCTTCTGTCACAGTTGAGTACCCCAACCAATGGGTACAGGATAAGTGTACAGCAAAGACATGTTTCTAAGGAAATCCCCTATCCCTAAATCCTGATTGGTGTAATAACTTGGCACAAGTGTTTGTGAATTTTAGGCTTAAAAACCCTGTAGAATCTTAATTCAGTGTCATGGTTCAGCTCCCAAGTCTGATTTGTGGTTCTGATTGATCAGTCCTGAGGCCTGTACTCAATAACCTACTCCTGTCTGACTAAGATTATGTGGGTTATGAAGTGACTGCTGGACCCCAATCCTACCATTGATTGAGATCTTCAGTCCAGATTATCTAAATTTCATTAAGTAAACAACTAGGCTGAAATAAATCAACATTTTGTTTCATAGAAAACCTCTGATCTAACCTTTCAGGACAGTAGTTTCTTTTAAGTATTATGTACAGTAGATAATGATGACAGCCCTGCTTCTTTTTGGCCAACAAAATGCTGATTTTTGTTTTGTTCTTGTTTTTCAAGATTGTTTAATGAAAGCAGTTTTGCAGGGACTAATGCTGTATTATCTTAGTTTTTAGTAATACCATCCAATTGTATATTATTCACAATCTAGGATATTCTGTGTATTCTAGTTGCTATTTGTTTATCATAAGTGGTTTTGTTTCCTAGTTGCAGTTATTGATGTGATGTTATTTATAAGAACTGTGTGGTTGAGCCTTACTTAGTTTATGACACAGACTACTAGAGTCTTTGGGATTTCCAGTAATAGTGAAAGCATCTTGATGCTTGATTTGTAGCAAGCCCTTTTCACCTTCACCTTTAGTTTATGTTAGTGAGCTCATGCCCTGCCCCCCCGCCCTCGTACTGGGAATTGAACCTAAGGCCTTGTACATCCCAGACAAGTGTTCTACTACTAAGAATCATCTTCAATCCTGTCCTCCTTAAAAACAATTATTTTGAGACAAGGTCTAGCCTGATAGCTCAAGTTGGCCTTGAATTTGCTGTTTGTAAAGCAGGTCTTAAACTTGGTACAGCCCTGCTTTGTTATCAGGTGCAGCATGAGGTGACAATTGATGCCTCCCTGATGGTTTCAAATTAGGGACTAGTTGTATTTCTGGAATGAGTCTGACTGCTTGACAGGACAGGCTGGGTGATGAAGTGAAAAGGTGTAGAAAGAAAGGGAACTCTAATGCGAAAGCTGCTCAATGAGAAGACAGAGCTCTTGTTACTAAAGTCTTGCTGCAGAATTAGCTAAGAAGATGATTTAAGGGTAGTGTGCACGGGGTACTTAATTGCTTTTTCCTAGCAGGTAGGCCAGATGAGGCATATCTGATGCATACGACCTAGTCATGAGGTAAGTTTCAACTTTACAGAGTTTTAGAACAAGGATAATTTCCACAGGCTATTCCTGTCACTTGTTAGTATGCCCACTGCAGCTACATATTATACAAGGGGCAGGCGAGAGTGGGTATCTGAGGCTCCTTTGATGATTGCCAAATTAACAAAAAACACCCATAATTTTCTGCATCAATTGCCAGAAAAGCTAACCAAAGACACCTGTTTAGAACTTTGAGCTACACCTTTCAGCCTCAGGATGAAGAGGAGTTAGAGGTTGAGTTAATCACCAGTGGCAGGGATTTAATCAGGCATGCTTAAATAATGAATGTTTGGAGAATGTCTGAGTTACTGAACACTTCCATTACTTGGTAAGGAGGCATATTCCAAATTTTCCTGGGACAAAATGCCTTTGCTCATGATTCATCCAGATCTTCCCCTAAACTCCTCTTCATGTGGCTGTTCATTTGTATCCTTTATAGTAAAAATAAGTCAAATGCTTCTCTGGGTTCTTTGAGCTCTTATAACAAGTTACTGAACCAGAGACAGGGTTATGGGAACCCTTGACTTATGGTCAATGGACAGAAGTTTGGATAACGTTGGAATTTGTTCCTTGGAGATGGCATTAGCAAGGGATGGGGAATCTTAAGAAACAGATCCTTTAATCTGTGCTGTTTGCAGAATGCTCCAACAGTGCCAGATTTTAATAAGCTGTGAGACATGGTATTGGCAACCAGAGAGAATTGAAGCTTGGTTAGAAAAAGCTTACACATTTGGCTCTTCTCAATAGTGAATAGGAAAATAGTTTTATTTTTTTCTTAGTCTATTTGGCATTAATAATAGATGTTTGTCAACTATAATTATATGAATCTTTTTTTTAAAAATCAGGCTCATTTTGGAATTATCTTTAAAAGGCTTTCACAAGTATTATAGCAGTACTAGTAACACATTGGAAGAGATAGGTAAATGGTTTATAAAAACATATTAACCCACTCTTTGTGTAAAATGGAACATAGGAAATAACATGAAGATCATCATCTTACATGATTACCTTTTAATTTCTTTGTGTTTACATTTTTATATCATTGAAGCTATGGCATATAAACTTGTTACTTCATGTCTTTTGTAAGTTCAAAATTATATCATCCATTCTTGCTTTTTATATAATCTTTATATCAGCTTTAAAATATTTTAATCATACCTATGTTTTAAACATAACAAAGAATAAAAAGCAGAAAAGTTTTCTTTTTTATAGGTAAATCACTATATGGAGTTTTCTTTCTCCGGCTCCTAGAAAAGTTTTAATCAAACTTCAAGTACAGACATTGAGTGGACTTAGCAATGTTTTCAGAAGTTTCTGTTTGTGGCAGAGAGCAGTAGCATTGTCCACTTCCTTAGTTTCCAGTGAATCTATCTCTTTATCTACTATCTTGTGTGACACTTTTGGTCCCTTGTGCAGAATGTGATTGCAGTTGTCTGGTTTTGGTCCCAGAACAGTATAGTTACTATTTGTTTTTATTTTCGATTATCTGAATTCTTGTTTTGAAACAGGTTTTATTTTTAATATTTCAAAGTCTTTGCATCATTAGGATGCAAATGTTCTGTGTTTGGAACAGAATTGTCTGGTTTCCTCTTTTTACTCTTAAGTGCATTTGGATCAGAGTTCTGAACGTGCTTCTTTCCATAGTACGTCTGCTGGCTTTAGCCTTCATCATTCTGTTCCTTAGACTCCCAATGCGAGCATGACAGGCATGTTTGCATCACAAAACCTGGTTTTGAGTATATCATTTTGGGAAAGATTCTTAAATTACTTTCTGGATGAGTTACATTGACAAAACATAAGATAGTAAGTTAAAAGCTTGAAAATTATACTTGATGGGTAGTCAATGAATACAGTAAAGTCATACTCTGAATAAGTTAAAGTTTTGGAAAGTTAGGTTTTGAAAACTTTAAAGAGACTATGGAGACCCAAGGCCCATTCCTTCATAGTACCAGGAAATCAGAGACCCCAAGAGCAAGTCTAAGTAGGTGAAAAATAAGACTAGTACCACAATTTTTGAGCCAAATATGAAGCAAGCTTCATTTTTCAGGAGGATGGGCACCAGCCAGCTTTATATCCAGGACTCTCAGAGAATGGCTGCAAATTATTTTTGTCTGGTGCTTATAAAGGCAAACCCCACAAGGGCGTTTCTGTCTTTGTCAAATCAGGAGCAAACATACATCCCAATGTAGTTCCTGTCTACATACCTCTGGTCTGTGTGTGATCAGACACATCCTGTGCAGTTGTGACAACCAACTTTATTTACAGAAGTGGCTTGTTATCTTATATGATCAGTATCCTCTAGCATTCCAGGAAGTTATCTGTCCTTAGGCAAGTGGGGCTTTAAATTTAAATTACTGTGTTTAAGAAATCTATAAAACAAAAATGTCTCTAGCATGGAAGCCCTCACACAAAAAGTCCAGAGTAGAAGAAATATTAGATCAATACCATTGTTTTCATGATCATTAAGGGATAGTTCCCTGGGTCATTGGAAAGGGGCTAGGGTAGTACTTCACTTTTTACACCCTCCCCCGCCAGTTTTCTGTTTCTGTAAAGATGTTTGGTATCAGTGTAGTAGATAAAAACAAAAATTACACACCCAAACCAAAATCCTTAGTGATGATAACTAGGAATCACTAATCTCTTTTCCAGTAGATGTCACTGAAGACTATTATCAAGTATCCAAGACACAGAGGGTCAATTTTATTAATGGGGGAGCAATCCTCTGTAAAGAAGTTTGGGCCCATCATTAGAGCCGTTTGGAAAATTACCTGTCATATGGCTGAGGTTTCAGAAGAACTTGCTGTGTTTCAGTCCAGACAAAAACCATACATCTTAGAAAGGGCCTAAAGAAAAAGGAGACAAGCAAAAGTGAATGAGTGCAGACCTACGGCCACTCTCCCCGCATTCCTCCAGTGCTGTCTTTATTGTCTCTGCAGAATGAAGACTAGATTCAAAATTTGACCCCACTCTACTCAAGAAGATGATCCCAACCTTTGCCCAAGGACAGAGTACATTAAGATGAAGTGTTAGTGTGATACATCAGAAATATCAGGTGGAGTCCTGTGGGCTTTCAAGAGTCCTCGGCTCTCTCTCTTCTTTGAAGTGACATCATTGTCACCAGTATCACTCTATTTTGGTCATTCCCTAAACTATATTTAGCTGACTTTCTCAGGGTAATTTCCCAGTAGAAAGGGTAGCCTTAACACCGAGGACAAAGTTTTAAGACCTAGCCTGCTGAGCCCCGTGGGCAGAAAGAAATAGATTTCAAATGGAGTAGATATAAGTGTCCTTTGTGTTTAATTTTATAGTTTTTCCCCAGTATTATTGTTATTTCAGTATTATTGTTCCTACTAGTTGAGTTATTTTGTCAGAGATAGCTGTTTTTATTCTGAGAAATAACCTGAGGAGAAAGTGAGAGCACAGTGACTTGGAAGCTGTTAACTCTGCCCTACCCTGAGGTGGAATCAGTTCCCTATCTCCCTTCTGTATATACTTGCCCTGTTTGCCTGGCTTATTTGGAGATGGAAGGTACACATAGTCATCATTTTGGATAGCATGTCTTGGTACTAATGACTAAATGGATACAATGTGTGTCTAGCTCATCTCATTTTCTTTTATCTTTGGCTAGAAATTAGCTTTTACATATTTTATCTTTAACATTTTTCTCAAAATTCTGTTTTTCTCAATCAGTTGGATAGGCCCTGGGTATAGTAGCAACTCTTCCTGTCTCCTCTGTCAGAAAGAACACTGGCTTCATCTTTTGTGCCACCATTAGGATGTTTTTCTGAATTGGGCTTGGTATCCATCCCTCTGTGTTAAGACAGTAGTTCCACACTAGATGATGATGTTTCTTCCTTGTTTCTTTAGCCAGACGGTCACAGAACCTGGGATACTGTCTGAGGATACTAACAAAGATAAGAACAGGGTGAATATCTGTTTTTGGGAATGCTTGGCACTGAAAATGTTTCAGGTTTCAAGTTTGCTTGTATGTATATGAGATACCTTGGAGAGAACAAAGCATAAGCATGAACTAATTTAGAGTTCATATGTACACTATACATTTAAACTGAAGGTAGTTTTATGTATTAGTTAAAATTTTGTGTGTGGAATAGTTCCTTGTGAAATTTTATACTTTTTCCTTGCTATTCTTTAACTTTCTATTTAGAGAGAATCTAAGATAGCCTAAGCAGCCTCCCTATTGCTGGAGTTATAGGCTTGTACCACCAAGCTTAATGAATTTCATACTTGTATCATGTTAGTACTCAGAAAGTGTAAGATTTTAGAACAAACCAGTTTTTAAGATTAGGGATGTTCACCTTGCAGTTTTTAAAAATTTAAAGCCATCCAGTTTTTTCATTGTTCATTCTCTTTATTTTATGTTTTTGAATGTCTGCATGTATATGTGTGGACTGTACGTGTTCCTGATGCCTAGGGAGTTACTTAGCGGAAAGCTACCATATAGGTGCAAGGAACTGAACCCTAGTTCTCTGCATGAGTAACAAGTGCTCTTATCTTCTGAGCTATCCTTTCAGCCCCAGTTTTCCCATTGTTATCCTGGTATATTTGATTCATCTCTTCCCATAGAAATAAAAACTTAATGTTACATACTACTTTGAGTGACTGTGTTTAGGAAGAGTGTAGGAATTTCCTTGTGACTTTACCTGTTGTCATTTCCTGCTTATCTCAATTTATTTAAGAACAAACACTATAAATAAATGTGTGAAGTATAAAAAAGAATGAAGACTATCTGATTAGTTTAAAGTATAAATATTCTTAAATATAAAAGTAATATGATTGAAATTGAGAGAAACAATTGCAAAAACAAAAGTTGAGGAAAGCTAAGACCTAAACCCCTTGTAATTGTGCCTTGCTATAGTAATCATTATTTGCATTTTGTAATATTTTTCAATGTTGTTATATAGATCTTATATAGTATAACACATATACATAAGCATATTTATAAAGTAAGAATGGATATGTATACACACATACACACACGTGGAGGGGAATCTGAAAACGTAACTGAGGCTGATCTGTAAGTTTCAGTTATCTTGCCTCAGCCTCCTGTGTGCTGTGACTTTAGGTATGTACCACCATACCTACTATCTTACACTACCTCATTTAGTTTTCAGATTGACAGGAGATCATTTTTGTTTTGGTATTTAGATCAAATATATACTGATCATGTACAGCATATAAGTAAGGGAATAAAAGAGAATGTGGACTATTTGGTTTGTCTTATTTTAAGCATAATTTTTAAAATATAAAAGTATTTTTGTGTGTTGAAGCAAACATATAGTTAATTGGTTTCAATCTTGGGTATTTGTACATTTCCATAGAGACTTCTAAGAAAGAAGCAGTTTTGATCAGTGATTCAGAACCTCATGGTCCAATATAAACCTTTTCCTCTATTTCTTAGCCATTTGGCTTTGTCAGGTGTCTTAGTCTTTTTGCCTTCCTTCAGACTAGGGTAAAGTGGGAAGTATGCAGTGTGTGTGTGTATATATATATCTATTCATATGTAAATGGACAAGTATCAAGTAGGCTTTGTACTTTGAATCTTGTTTTAAAGTGTTTTACTAAATTTCAAGTCCATTTATATGCAGGTATTAATAAATAATTATGTTAGAGGATGAATACTGTTAGAATTAAAATTACCTTTATATTATGAAATGTATGCTTGGCAGTATCCTAACGTGTCAGAGATAGACTGATAACTATTGGCCTGAATGGTACAGGGATGGAGTAGGTGACTAGGTAATGGGGAGAACATTTTCCTACACCCCTGTACTTTCCAGTTCATGCAGGAAACAGCAATGTAAGAGGAATCAGAAGATCAGCATTTTAGTTCTGTGTCCGTTTTTGGTTTTTATGTTTATTTCCTTGTTTTTTTTTTTTTTTTTTGTTGTTGTTATGATGTGGCTGTTAAAATTATGTCATAAGCAAGTCATTTAACTGCTTTTAAATGTTTTCTCTATAGGGGGAAAATGCTATACCTGTCTCAGAGATATCATTGTGATTAAATATGTTTTATGAAAGTAGATTAAAGGCTATAAAATACTATATAAAAGCTTTATTTAGAACGAATAAAAATACCAAGAGCTGGTTCTTTGAGAAAATCAAAAATATTGATAAACCCTTAGCCAGACTAATTAGAGAACAAAAGAGAGAGTATCCAAATTAACAAAATCAGAAAGGAAAGTGGAGACATAATAACTGAAACTGAGGAAATTCAAGAAATCATCAGATCCTACTACAAAAGCCTATACTCAACAAAGCTGGAAAATATAGAGGAAATGGATGAATTCTTAGACAGATATCAGATACTAAAGTTAAACCAGGACAAGGTAAGCCATCTAAATAATCCCATAACACCTAAAGAAATAGAAGCAGTCATCAAAAGCCTCCCAACCAAAAAAAGCCCAGGTCCAGATGGGTTCAGAAGACCTAATACCAATACTCTCCAAACTATTCCACAAAATAGAATCAGATGGAACACTACCTAACTCATTTTTCCAGGCCACAATAACCCTCGTTCCTAAACCACACAAAGACCCTACAAGGAAAGAGAACTTCAGACCAATCTCACTTATGAACATTGATGCAAAAATACTCAACAAAATCCTTGCAAACCGAATCCAAGAACACATCAAAATGATCATTCACCATGACCAAGTAGGCTTCATCCCTGGAATGCAGGGATGGTTTAATATAAGGAAATCCATCAATGTAATCCACCATATAAACAAACTCAAAGAAAAAAACCACATGGTCATCTCACTAGATGCTGAGAAAGCATTTGACAAAATCCAACACCCCTTCATATTAAAAGTCTTGGAAAGAACAGGAATCCAAGGCCCATACCTAAACATAATAAAAGCAATATACAGCAAACCAACAGCCAACATCAAACTTAATGGTGGGAAACTTGAAGCAATCCCACTAAAATTAGGGACTAGACAAGGCTGCCCACTCTCCCCCTACCTATTCAACATAGTACTGGAAGTCCTGGCTCGAGCAATTAGACATCAAAAGGTAATCAAAAAGATACAAATTGGGAATGAAGAAGTAAAAACATCACTGTTTGCACATGATATGATAGTGTACTTAAGTGACCCCAAAAATTTCACCAGAGAACTTCTACAGCTGATTAACAAGTTCAGCAAAGTGGCTGGATATAAAATTAACTCAAACAAATCAGTAGCCTTCCTCTACTCAAAGGACAGACATGTGGAGAAAGAAATTAAGAAAAAGATACCCTTCCCAATAGTCACAAACAATATGAAATATCTTGGTGTGACTTTAGCTAATCAAGTGAATACCTGTATGACAAGAACTTCAAATCTCTAAAGAAGGAAATTGAGGAAGATCTCAGAAAATGGAAATATCTCCCATGCTCATAGATTGGAAGGATCACATTGTAAAAATGGCCATCTTACCAAAAAATAATCTACAGATTCAATGCAATCCCCATCAGAATTCCAAACCAATTCTTTATAGAGTTGGAAAGAGAAACGTGCAATTTCATCTGGAATAACATAAGACCTAGAATAGCAAAATCCATCCACAACAAGAAGAAAACATCTGAGGGAATCACTATCCTTGACCTCAAGCTATATTACAAGGCAATTGTGCTAAAAACTGCATGGTACTGTTACAGAGATAGGCACATGGATCAATGGAAAGAGTAGAAGATCTAGAAATGAGCCCTCACATATATGGTCACTTGATTTTTGACAAAGGAGCTGTAAACATTCAATGGAAAAAGGACAGCCTCTTCAACAAATGGTGTTGGTCCAACTGGCAATCAGAATGCAGTAGAATGAAAATAGATCCTTTCTTATCTCCTTGTACAAAGCTCAAGTGCAAGTGGATCAAAGATCTTCACATTAAACCAGGTACACTGAAACTATTAGAAGAGAAAGTAGGGAAAACCTTAGAACACATAGGCACGGGAGAAAATTTCCTGAACAAAGCACCCATGGCTCATGCTCTAAGGTCAGAGATTGACAAATGGGACTTAATGAGATTGCAAAGTTTCTGTAAGGATAAGGACACTGTCACTAAACAAAATGGCAGTCAAAAGATTTGGAAAAGATCTTTACCAATCCCATGTCAGATAGAGGCCTAATATCCAAGGTATACAAAGAACTCAAGAAGTTAGATACCAAAGAATCAGACAACCCTATTTAAAAATGGGATACAGAGCTAAACAAAAAGTTCTCAATTGAGGAATATCGAATGGCTGAGAAGCATCTAAGGAAGTGCTCGACATCCTTAGCCATCAGGGAAATGCAAATCAAATCAACCTGAGATTCCACCTCACACCAACCAGAATGTCTAAGATCAAAAATTCAGATAACAGAAAATGCTGGTAAGGATGTGGAGAAAGATGAACACTTCTCCACTGTTGGTGGGGTTGTAAACTGGTACAACCACTCTGGAAGTCAGTCTGGTGATTCCTCAGAAAATTGGTCATAGTACTACCTGAAGACCCAGTTATTCCACTTCTGGGCCTTTATCCCAGAGACACCAACATACAACAAAGACACATGCACTACAATGTTCACAGCAGCCCTATTTATAATAGCCAGAAGCTGGAAAGAACCCAGATGTCCTTCAGTAGATGAATGGATACAAAAATTTGTGGTATATTTACACAATGGAGTACTACTCAGCTATTAGAAACAATGACTTTATGAAATTCTTAAGAAAATGGATGCATCTAGAGAATATCATCCTGAGTGAGATAACCCAGTCACAAAAGAACAGATATAATTTGCAGTCACTGATAATTGGATACTAACCCCAGAAATCTCAGAACACCCCAGAAACAACTCACAGACTATATGAAGTTCAAGAAAAACAAATGCAAAAAAAGAAAAAAAAAGAAAAATCATTATGCTTAATCATTACACACCAAGAAAACTTTGACTATTTTCAGGTTACATCTTGTTTTACATGTACTTTATGCTCATTGTAGCTAGTAAGATTTTAAGGCATACTCTCAAACCTTAAAAAAAAATCAAGTACTGACAAAATTGTATTGGTATACTTTAATGCAAAAATGCTTAAAATCTGTATATTTATCTTTGTTTTTTAAAATAAAGTTGTTCAATTAAAAAAATAAATTATATTTTGTTGTGGAAAATATTAATTATGTGCCATGACCAGTTCAAAAAAAAAAAAAATTAAAACAGGTTCAAATCACACACACACACAAAAAAAAACGCATAAAAATTGAAAATTCTTACAGTGATCTTGATAAGTAGAGAATGAATGTCAGAGTTACTTACTTCTCTTGTATCCCATTGTTTTTATTGTTGTGTAGTTTATGGATATATCAACTTATTATACTAATATTAACTCTGATTTTTTTCCCTTTCTGTTTCAGACTCCTGGGAGAGTTGGCTCTCAAGGTTCTGATTTAGATTCATCAGCAACGTCTATAAATACGGTGGATGTCAATAATGAGGGTTCTTCAGAGGTAAGAAAAGTTCATAGAAAATAAAATTCACTGTTGTTTAATGGAAATTAGCAAATATAGTACTATTTGGAAACAAATTATGTTCATATTGGAAAATTCTCACAAATCATATTATACAATGTAATTTTTGAGTTATCTTTATAAAAACATACACACATTTGGTTGTAATATTGAAAAACTGCATGTTAAGATTAAAAATTAGTACTACCAGTTTGTCTTTCATGTCATCATCTCAATTTAATGAAGGATATTTAATCTTTTGTGTATATGTGTACTGTTATAAACTGTTAATTAAGTATTACATTTGTGCCACCTTTTTCTGGTATTTTCTAATTTTACTTATAACCTATTAAATTTTACGTTATCTTTGTCAACTTATTAAAAACCAGTAGTAAAGTAAATAAGCTTAGAATTTCAATTACAAAGCCTTTTAAATTGTATTACTACTTTTATATTTAAGAACTGATTTTAAGAAGTATTTGTTCATTGTAGAAAAAGAAGACATAAAAAAACCTATGATCATGTCACTCAGTGGTAAAACCCTTAAATGTTAGGACAGTGCTCCAAGTCCAGGAACAAAGCAAGGTGCCTGCTGTTCACAGTTGTACTGAGCATCACAACAGCGCATATGCTGCCTTGCTGTTGCTCCGTACCTTCTCCCTTCCACTTTCCCTTTGACTGGATCTTGCCATTCAGAATGCTTTTGTCTACATGCATTGACATGGTGATATGGTTTTTCTCCCATGTTCTGTGATTAATTACATGCACTTAAAATAGTATTTTTATACCTTTGTATTCTCAGGGCAAATTCACTTGATAATGATGTATTGTTACCACTATTTTAATATATTGTTAGATTTTACTTGTTAATTTTTTTGAGGATGTTCACCTATGTTCATGATACTGATTCACTTTTGTTGGATACAATCTGACTATCTGCCCCTGGCTGGCCTTGTATTTTCTATGTAAGCAGTAAAAATCCAAAACATTCTCATAATGTACCAGGATACATATGGGTGTTACTGAGAAAAATCAGCAGGAAAGAGGGAGTAGTACAGCTTCTGTGTAGTTATAGTTTTAGGTAGCTGTGCTGGTTTGAATGTGCTTGGCAATGTCCGTGTCCAGTCACCCAGTCAGTCATTTACTGCAGAACTGCTCTGCTCTAGCTATTAGATGTGGTGCTGAAAACAATATGGAAAAGGTAAAGTCCCCTTTACAGGCTTATCAAGAAAAATATATTAAACTTCACAAAACCAGAAAATTCCTCCGGGTTTACATTCAGAACAGCCCTCCATTCAGGCTCAGCCCCTCCACTGCCATCCCTAATGCCAGCTACCTCATACTGCAGCAGATGACCCCTATGAATCCACCCTTCCCTCCACTTAGTATGTGTTCAACACAGCAGCTACCACAGTGTTCAATGGCAGGCATGTTATCCTATCATTTCCCTGCCCAAGATTCTCCATGGGCTTCTGTACCTCACAGAGACTTAACCACTGAGCCAGTCTGTAAACACTTAGTATTCTAGAGCTTCACTGGCCTCCTAGCTTATTTTCATCATGCCAGACATACTGTTAGCTCAACGGTTTTCACTGTTCTACATCACTTGCCCCAGAAACTGCCTTGGCTCATTTCTTCACCCTCTTCAGTTCTAAAATAGGCCACCACCATCCTTTCCACTGGAAAAATCTTCAGTGATAACTACTATCTTAGTTAGGGTTTCACTGCTGTGAAAAGACGCCATGACCAGGAGAACTTTTATAAAGGAAAATATTTAATTAGGGCTGGCTTACAGTTCCTGAGGTTTATTTAGTCCTTTATCATCATAGTAGAAAGCATGGCAGAGTCTAGGAAGACATGGGGCTAGAAAACTGAGAATTATAGATTTTAATCCAAAGGAACCAGGAAGAAACTCTCCTCCACCCAGAGCAAACCTTAAGCATAAGACCTCAAGGCCCACCCCCATAGTGACAGACTTTCTCCAACAAGGCCACACTACCACAGGTCACACCTCTGACTACAGTCATAGCTAGAGTAAAACATATGCTAAAGGAAGCAGAACTGACAAGAGTCATCTTTTAAAGAAGTGCTGTTCTGTAGTTCTAGTACTTGGGATGTGTTTATCTGAAAGACAACTCTTTGACTAGTTAAAAAAAAAGGTGAATTTGTGATCCTTGCTTTTGCTCCTGGATAATTTCCTCATAAGAGACAAACAAAGGAATAATGGGGTTTGTAGAGATAGCTCATCTGGTAAAGTACTTATAAGGATGATCTGAGTTTCATCAACAGAGTGTTAAATAAAATGGTTCTGATGTGTGCTTATAATTCCAACATTACGGAGGTAGAGAAAGACCCCTGAAATATGCTGGACAGACAGCATTGTCTTAGTCTGCATGGTGCATTCTAGGTTAGTGAGAGATCGTGTCTCAAACAAAATAAAACAAAACCCAAAAAGATAGGCAGTTCTTGAGGAATGACACCTAAGGTTCTCTTCTGACTTCCATGTGCACTTACACATATATGTATGTGGACCACCCACACATGTTGCACACATGCAACCTCCCATATACATTTGTGCCTCACTCTCATACACACACACACACACACACACACACACAATCACACAGAGAGAATGAGTGGTGATAACTAGGAAACGTTTACTGAATGCCTCCTTTGTACAGGTAATGTGTGTTTTACATGTTGTGTTAGACAGCTTTTCAGCACCTGAAATTAACGAAAGAGGGATGTGTTAGTCAGTGTTCTATTGCCTTTAATTGGGGCTTCCTTATAGTTTCAGCTGTTTTTCATTATCCTCGTGGCAGGGAGCATGGTGGTATATAGGCAGACATGGTAGGTGAGCGTTCTACATCCAGACCAACAGACAACAATAATAGTGAGAAACACTGGCCTGGCTTTGACCCTTGAAACCTCAAAGCCCACCCCTAATGACACACTTCCTTCAACAAGTCCAAACCTACTCTAACAAGGCCATGTCTCCTAATTTCTCTCAAGTACTGTCATTCCCTGATGACCTGCTATATGAGCCTATGGGAGCCATTCTTGTTCAAATCACCACAAGGAAGAAGAATATATTTTGGTATATAGTTTTAGTGGTGTCAGTTCATGATTGCTTAGCTCCTTTATTGGGGCTCGTGTTACTTATAACCTTGTGTCATGGCGGGCATTACTCAGCAAAGCTGATTACTTTATGGCATTTAGAATAAATGATAGATAAAGACAGAGAGAAACAGGAAGGTATGAAGAATAAGACATAACCATCTTAGACTTGCCCCCAATAACCTACTATTACTTTGCTTAGGTCCCATGGATCCAAGTCTGTATTTGTTTATATAAAAGAATTGAATTCTAAACTTCTGTTCCTACTGTTGTATTTTATTTACTGTGTCCATCGTATTTTTAGCTCCTTTATGTTCTTATCCTTTCATTGTTCATTTCTGATATAATCTGAAGTCATAAATCAGTTTAATAGCCTGCATTTTATAAAATGTAGCCATTTTTAGACTCAGTCTTTGTCTTAGTTATTTTTCTATTGTTGTGAAGAAGTACCACAATCAACACAACTCTTACAACAGTTTCTGAGTTTCAGTCCATTATCGTCATGGCAGCCACCATGGCATCATGTAGGCAGGCACTGGAGCAGTAGCTGAGAGCTTCAGTCTGATTTATAGGCAAAGACAGAGTGGCTGGGCCTGGCATGAGCTTTTGAAATCTCCAAGCCCTTCACCAATAACACACTTCCTCCAACAAGGCCACACCTCTTAATCATTCTAATCCTTCTCAAATAGTGCCATTACCTGATGGCTAAGCATTCAAATATATGAGCCCACAGTGGCCAGAGAATCAGAAAGGAGCATCATGTATTTGGATTACTGATATGGGAAGAGTGATCATTATTACTAAGTGGAACATAGTAAAGACTAAAAAATTACTTTAAGACAAATTTGTTGAGAACATAATATCACATAAAGGCTACCTGTCTTACCTGTCAGAAATTTCTTGATCTAAAATAAAACCTAACTTGCCAATACTGGGTTTCAGATAACTATAGACAAAGTACCATAAACAAAAAAAAAATTTTTTTAAATGATTAAAAAGAATATCTGAGCCAAAGCAGCTGACTTTCATAGGAACAAGTAAACCAAAGAAAGTTTATTATGTAAAGATGGGGACTAATTTTTAAAGTTCTGTTTCATATATACCTGTTGGAGATTGGTTCTAATGCTTTGTTTCAATTGGGAACCTGCGTGTCCAAATGCTAAAGGTCCTTGTCCCCAATTGGTTTTTGGTTGATGAATAAAGATGCTAATGGCCAATGAACAGGCATGGGGCGGGACCCTTAGAGTTGCATGGGCAAGGACATGGGAGAGAATCGCCATGACTTGGGGTAGAAGGATGGGATGCAGGAGCATCAGGAGATAAAACCAACCAGACATGCGAGATTTCATGTGGGTGGCAACTGGCCACTTTCCCAATTGGGTCTTGGGTAATGGGGTGGTTTCAAAGTGCCTAGCCTTTGAGTTAGCAAAATATTTTAAAAATAAGCTAGTATGTGTGTGTCTTTCATTTGTGGATCCAAAGATAGCTCCTGGGCAGGTAAACGTGTGAGATCTGCTGGGAGCCAATGCACTATAGCAAAAACTCATGGCTGCATTTACCTTTCACCATTTGCAGATACACCTTAAAATTTCCCTGACCCATACCAAAAAGAAATTGGTTAGTTTCTTCCTATAAATGTTTGTATGCTTATGGTTTGTTTTTATTAAAATAAATTAAAAACTAAAAGTTGTTATTTCACAGGGTTTCATCTGCCCATTGTGTATGATAAGATGTGTAACTGCTGTTGCCTTGTCGGAACATTACCAGGAGGTACACACTGAACACGAGACAAGAGGACAGGAACTCCTTAGTGACTCCAGTGTGACTGTGGGTCCTATACATTTTGTTTTGGTAGCTTGGTTATGGGTTGCTCAAAATAACTTTGTTTTCCTCTTCTTGGTGTTGGTTCCCTTTCATGCTATAAGGAATATGGATTGCTTTAATTATGCATGCTTAAGGGAAGAATCAATAAAGAAAAAAGGCTTTTGGGTAGTCGTTTGGTTTCTCATTGTTTCCAGTTGTCTTTTTGTGACTTTGTAAATAAAAATAAATGTTTTAATATGTTTACATACATTTTGCCATAAAATTTGAAATATAAAGTAGTATTTCAGTATTTGTAGGATTATCCATTATATATGCTTTATTAATGAGTTATTAAAGTGTTCAGGTGAAAATGATTCTTGGATAGAAAGGTTTTGTATCTCAACAGCATTAGAATCTGAATCTAAGGCTATTTCCGTCTTTGCTTTTGCTCTCCAGATCCACTGGAAGTGATGAGTGCACATCATCCCCCGGTGTGGGTTCTGAAGCCTGTCTCTAGATCAGTGCTTCTCAACCTTCCCAGTGTTGCCAGTCTTCCACACAGTTCTCAGCTTGTGACCCCCAGCCATAAAGTTATTTTGTTGCTACTTCATAACTATAATTCTGCTATGGTTATGAATTTTAATGTAAATATCTGTGTTTTCCGATGGTCTTAGGTGACCCCTGTGAAAGGGTCATTTGACTCAAGGGTGTTGTGATCTACAAGTGCAGAACTATTACTCTACAGCACATGCTGGTGTGTATCTAAGGCTGTGTGGGCAGAGTATTAGGGAATATGATTTTTAGGATGGAAAGAATTTTCCCAATGATTTTGTAATGTGTTTCTTTTTAAAATTTGCTTTTATAAAAGCAAAAAATCCTAACTTTTTTAGTTTCTTTAAAAATATCATAAAAGAATAAAACTTAGTACTATGAGGTGCTGAAAAAAAATGACTATTTTTCTGTGACATAGTCATTTATAAAAAATAGCCCAGCAAACTCTCTCAATGTGCTTATAAAGTACTTTATATAGAGCAGATGTTTAAGTTGTAAGGTACTTACAGCAGGCACACCAGGAAGTCTCTGTGATAGATGTTTTCTGTGTAGAGGACAAATGGCCGATTCAGGTGGGGCAGTCTAACAATAGTTAGATATGATCTGGCTAAGCCATTTGAAGCATGGCAAACAAAGATGAGACTAAGGTCTTAGAGATCCGTTTGGTATGTCTTTAGTTGTCTATGGATGAGTCAGTTTTTCTTCTTTGTATTTAAGTGAGAGTGACAATCATAGGCACTCGCCACCTAAGAGTTTTCCTTATGACTAAAAGGGTCCTTGGTTCCACAGGAATACCTTAAGTCAGGGTAAGTTTTTAGTTGCACTGGATCCAAGAAAGGATTACAGATAATAACTCCCGAGCAAAGAATTTATTGCTTTTAACCTTAAATAAGTTTTTTTAAATTTGTTGGCAAATTTAGAAAGATATACTTGTCTATTTTTCCCACATTTTGTTAGTGAATATTTCTCTGCAGTTTATCTGTCTAGCAATCTTTGTGCCATAAGTGTAGATTAGAAAAAAATAGTCTCTTGTATTTAGATTTAATATCAAACTCTGTGAGATAACAGGTTCATTTGCTTCATTCATGAGTGATTAGTAGAAGCTAATTATATTTTAAGGTGGGTATGTAGTTTTAATAATCTTTTTATTACTGTATTTTTATATATACCTATCATACTAATGGTTTTTAGAGATGACTTTTAAAATATAAAAAAACATAAAAAAGTAGGTTATAGGAATTAAAGAATCTCGTTAAAATTAAGAGTGGAAGATACTAATTGACTTAATGTTTACGCTGTTAAGTCATCACACAAAGATTTAATATGAGTTAATCAAGTGGGCAAATATATTTACAAAGATTTATTTTTCTTGCAGCTATGCCAAAATTTAAGTTTTATTTAAATATTCATGATCAAATCACAGGGAAAATTCAGGCATTTGGAGTATTAATTTTATGTTTTTTTTGGATCAGGTTTTTTGTGAGGTACTAACATGGACTGTAGACATTTTAGGTGCCTGATGGAGCTTTTGTTGTACGGATCTGTCACTTGCTTGGTTAGAGTCACACCAAGATATTTGATATTTGTAACTATTGTGAAGGATGTCGTTATTCTGTTTTTTTTCTCAGTCCATTTACCCTTTGAGTAGAAGGCTACTGATTTGTTAGAGTGAATTTTATATCCAGCCACTTTGCTGAAGTTGTTTATCAGGTTTAGGAGTTCGCTGGTAGAATTTTTGGGATCGATTATGTATGTTATCTTATCATCTGCAAATAGTGATATCTTGACTTTCTCCCTCCCAGTTTGTGTCCCTTTGATATCCTTTTGTGGTCTGATTGCTCTGGCTAGGTCTTCTAGTGCTATATTGAGTAGATAGGGAGAGAGTGTGCAGCCTTGTCTAGTACCTCATTTTAGTGAGATTGCTTCAAGTTTCTCTCCATTTAGTTTGATGTTAGCTAGTGTTTTGTTGTATATTACTTTTATTATGTTTAGGTATGGACATTGAATTCCTTATCTCTCCAATATTTTTAACATGAAGGGGTGTTGTATTTTGTCAAAGACTTTTTCAGTATCTAATGAGATAATCATGTGGGTTTTTTTGTCTTTGAGTTTGTTTATATAGTGGATCACATTGATGGATTTTCATGTATTGAACCATTCCTTCATTCCTGGGATGAGGCCTACTTGATCATGGTGAATGGTTATTTTTGATGTGTTCTTGGATTTGGTTTACGAGAATTTCATTGAATATTTTTGCTTCAGTATTCATAAGAAAAATTGGTTTGAAGTTCTCTTACTATTTTCATCGATAAAAGAACTTCTGATGGAATTGCCATCCCTGACCTCAAGCTGTATTATAGAACAATCGTGATAAAAAAGTGCATGGTATTGGTACAGATACAGGTAGGTAGACCAGAGGAATAGAATTGAAGACTCAGAAATGAACCCACACACCTATGGTTACCTCATCTTTGACAAAGAAGCCAAAACCATCCAGTGAAAAAAAGACAGCATTTTAAACAAATGGTGATGGTTTAACTTGAGGTCAGCAAGTAGAAGAATGCAAATCAACCCATTCTTATCTCCTTGTACAAAGCTCAAATTTAAGTAGATCAAGGACCTCCATATAAAACCATATACACTCGAACTAATAGAAGAGAAAGTGGGGAAGAGCCTCGAACACATGGGCACAAGGGAAAATTTCCTGAACAACACCAATGACTTATGCTCTAAGATCAACCATTGACAAATGGGACCTCATAAAATTAAAAAGTTTTTGTAAGGCAAAGAACACTGTCAATAGGACAGAACAGCAATCATAAGATTGGAAAAAGATCTTTACTAACCCTACCTGATAGAGGGCTAATACCCAAAATATACAAAGAACTCAAGAAGTTAGACTCCAGAGAACCAAATAACACTATTAAGAAATGGGGTACAGAGATAAAGAATTCTCAACTGAGAAATCTTGAATACCTGAGAAGCACTTAAATGTTCAACATCCTTTGTCATCTGGGAAATGCAAATCAAAATAATCCTGAAATTCCACCTCACACCAGTCAGAATGGCTAAGATCAAAAACTCTGGTGACAGCAGATGCTGGCAAGGATGTAGAGAAAGAGGATCACTCCTCCATTGCTGGAGGAACTGTCAGCTGGTAAAACCATTTTGGAAATCAATCTGTCAGTTGCTCAGAAAATTGTAAATAGTTCTACCTGTGGACCCAGCTGTACTACTCCTAGGCATATACCCCAAAGATGCACACTATTTAACAAGGACACATTCTCCATTATGTTATAGCACCATTATTTATAATAGCCAGAAACTGGAAACAATCCAGATATCCCTCAAGAGAAGAATGGATACAGAAAATGTGATACATTTACACAATGGAGTACTACTCAGCAACTAAAAACAATACTTTGTGAAATTTGCAGGCAAATGGATGGAACTAGAAAATATCCTGATTGAGGTAACCCAGTCACTAAAGAACACACATGGTATATACTCATTGATAAGTGGATAATAGCCCCAAAAGCTCTGAATACCCACGATACAACACACAAACCATAAGGAACTTAAGAAGACGGAAAACCAAAGTGTGGATGCTTCAGTCCTACATAGAAGGGGGAACAAAATAATTGCAGGAGGTAAAGAGAGAGAAAGAACTTGGAGGGAAATGGGGAGGGATTAAAGATGGGCAGGATCAAGTTTTGGAAGGGACAGAAGTACCAGAGGGTCAGGAAATCAAATAGAAATATGTAGCAGTGGGTGTGGAGTACTGGAGATAACCATTAGAAAGTCCCAGATGCCAGGGAAGTGAGTCTCTCAGGACCCAGCAGGGGTGACATTAGCGGAAATACACAACAAACGGGAGATATCACCTGTAGAGACCTTCTCCAGTAGATAGGCACCACCTCCAGTTGAGGGATGGGGCCAATCTCTCATCTCAAAATTTTAAACCCAGAAATGTTCCTATTCAAAGGAATGACAGACAGAAAATGGAACATAGAACGAAGGGAATGCCATCCAGAGACTGCCTCACCTACGCATCTGCGGACACCAAACCCAGACACTATTGCTGATGCCAAGAATTCTTGCTGACAGGAGCCTGGTATAGCTGTTCCCTGAGAGGTTCTACCAGCACCTGACCAATATAGATGTAGATACAGCCAACCATCTGACTGAGCCTGGGGAGTGCAGTCGAAGAGTTAGGAGAAGGACTGAAGGAGCTGCAGGGGATTGCAACTTCATAGTAAGAATGATTTCAACTAACTGGACAACCCAGAGCTCCCAGAGACTAAACCTCCAACCAAAGAGTACACATGGAGGAATTCGTGGCTACAGATACGTATGTAGCAGAGGCTGACCTTTTCTGATACTAATGGGGAGGTCCTTGGTCCTGTGGACGTCCAATGTAGGGGGATGCTAGAGCTGTGAGGGGTGAGGCGGTGGAAGATCATTCTCATAGAGACAAAGGGGTAGGAGAATGGGATGGGGGATTTGTGGAGGGGTAACCTGCAAGGGTGGTATCATTTGAAATGTAAATGAATAAAATGAGTAAGAAAAAAATAACCTTTGAGGATGTGGAGCAAGAGGAACACTCCTCCACTGTTGGTGGGGTTGTAAGCTGGTACAACCACTCTGGAAATCAGTTTGGTGGTTCCTCAGAAAATTGGACATAGTCCTACCAGAAGACCCAGCTATACCACTCCTGGGCATATACCCCAAAGAAGCTCCAACATCTAACAAGGACACATGCGCCACCATGTTCATATTTATAATAGCCAGAAGCTGGAAAGAACCCAGATGTCCTTCAACAGAGGAATAGACTCAGACATTGTGGTACATTTACACAATGGAATATTACTCAGTTATTAAAAATAATGACTTCATGAAATTTCTAGGCAAATGGATGGAACTTGAAGCTATCATCCTGAGTGAGGTAACCCAGTCACAAAAGAACACTAATGGTATGTACTCACTGATAAACAGACTAGCCCAAAAAGCTCAAAATACCCAAGAAACAATTAAGGAAGGCCAGAAAGTGGATGTCTCAGTCCTTAGTAGGGAGAAACAAAACACTTATGGGAAGAAATAATGGGACTAATAGAGGAGCAGGGATTGGAGAAAAGATCATCCAGAGACTGACTCACCTAGGAATTTATTCCATACGCAGCCACTAAACGTGAGCACTATTGCTGATGCCAAGTAGTGCTTACTGGCAGGAACCAGATATGGATGCCTCCTCAGAGGCAATTCGAGAGCCATATTGATAACAGAGGAGGATGCTCGCAGCTAACCATTGGACTGAACACGGGGACCCCAATGAAGGAGCTAGAGAAAGGACTGAAGGAGCTGAAAGGTTCTGCAACCTCATAGGAAGAACAAAATTATCAACTAACCAAACCTATCACAGCTCCCAGGGACTAAAACACCAACCAAGGAATTCACATGGAGAGACCCATGGCTCCAGGTGCATAGGTAGCAGAGGACAACATTGTCTGGCATCAATGGGTGGAGAGTCCTTTGGTCCAGCGAATTCTCATTTTTCCAGTGTAGGGGAATGACAAGACGCTGAGGCGGGAGAGGGTTGTTGGGAGAGGGAGCACCTTCATGGAAGCAATGGGAAGGGGAGAGGGGATGGAACTAGGGAAAGGAGATAACATCTGAAATGTAAATACAGAGAATATCCAATAAAAAAGTAATAATAAAATAAAAATTAATAAATACTAGGCCAAGATACAAAAAATAAAAATAAAAAAATAACCTTTTGCAGGAAGGCAGGCCCTGGAAGGGAAGCTCATTGGCTAAATACTTGGGGCCTATCTGGATACCTCATTAGCAAGGTTTTTATGCTGTATAATTGATTTTGTCATGGTCCTCTTGGTGTGGTGTCATGAGTACCCATTGTAGGACAGGTAGAGCTTGGCAGGGAGCTGGTTCTGTCTCCAGTTCACAATTCTGAAATTTTCTGGGGATTTGAACTTGTTTTGACCTTACTAGTGCTTCTGTTTGGTGGCACAGTCCACTTGCTCCACAATTTAATGTTTTTTAAAAAATATGGCAAGGACATTTTTTTTTCAAAAGAAAAGTGATAGTTCCGATTAGATATTGTGCAAGACAATAGTGCCCTTTATAGGGAATTTTTCTAGTTTTTATAGAATGAAGAAAAGATGGCCATTCCTATATTCCTATGAAACAAACCTTAATTTTCATAGATGTTTCAAAGTTACAACATAATTGTTGCTTGCAATGTGGATGTGCACTGAAACGCCACTCTCATGTGCAGTTTTTACCTTTGTGTCTAAAATTGAGGAGCATCTCAGAATTACCATGCCAATGCTAAACACAGTACAGATTTATTTCTTGCATTAGAAGATTATATACATAAAAACTTTATGAGCTTTTCACTAGTATTTCTTCGTTGTTTCAATAAACCTAAATATTTTGGGTATAGGACATACCCCTGCAAAATCATTTGTATTTGGGGTGTTCTTAAGATCTAGAGGGAAGGGTAGGTTGGGTTGGTAGGGGCTGGGAGTGTTTTCAGAATTAACATGATCTGGTAGTTTTTAGGTAAGGATTTAGAATAAGGTATCCTTAGAGCTCTTGGTGAGGATTATAGGGATGTCCAAAGTTTGGAAAACTATTATTCATAAAAATGCTTTGTTTTGATACAGGACTTTTTTGTGTAGCTCTGGCTGTCCTGAAACTTGTTCTATAGACCAGGCTAGCCTGATATTCAGAGATCCACCTGCCTCTGCTTCTTCAGTACTGTGATTAGAGGCATGTACCACCACTGCCTGACATCATAGAAACTTTGAATACAAAAATTTAAGAGACTAAAAGTGAGATTTCTTTTGTATATTAACTAATTACACTGAAATAAAATGCAATACTTTGAATGCTACTTACAACTTATATATCTCTCAAACAAATAATTTTTAGAAGACCATCAGACCACTAAGAAGGGAGTTGCCTTTGATTTGCTAATATAGTTTGTAGTTAGCTGTTTGGCTAGTCTTTGATGCCATTTCACAAAAAGATATTTTTCCATTTGTCTAGTCAGTCTTCTTTCTGTGTGGGCTGGGATGGACTGTAGTTTGTGTCTCTAACAGAGCTGCTATTATTATTCTCAGATGATAATAGATATTTGTTTAACAAAGTCACCGGGAATTTAGAAGACAAGAAGGCCTGTTTTAAGGAAGTCACTTTTAAGGGTTAAGTCAGCGAGTTCGAGAGACAATATAATATTCTGGAAACATGGGATTAGCTTAGAAAATCTTAGTCATTTGTGAGTTCAGGATAGTCATTTAGTTTTCTGACTAATATGGAAGTAACACTAAATAAATAGGCTTGAGCTTTAAATGAGATAAATATCTGGTGCATAGTATAGATCCAATAGGCAGAACAGAGCCCGGCCCATCTGCCACACAGACCGCCAGCTCCTAAGGGTTGAAAAACTGGTGAGTAGGAGATCTGGGCAGCCAGGGAGCAGAGAGATCTCTGCGGAGTATGCACAGAAAGCGCACCCCCCGCCCTGCCCTCCCTGATCCAGGGACCAGGAACAGAACTTTGGAACTTTTGTTCCCACCCGGCGACTCTGAGGCATAGAACAGGGCTCGGCCCATCTGACACCTGGACCAGTGGCGATCCAGGGACACAGACCAGATACAAGGGAAAGGCGAGAACACATCACTGACAACAAAATGGCAAGAGGAAAGCGAAAGAGTATATCCCAAGGAAACCAAGACAACCTGGCAACACCAGAACCCAGCTCTCCCATAACAGCAAACATCGGAATGCCAAACACTCCAGAAAAAGAAGATGCAGACCTGAAATCATACCTCAAGATGCTGATAGAGATACTTAAACAAGAACGGGAGGAAAAGCAAAAAGAGTCAGAAGCTTTTAAAGAGGAAACAAGAAAAACACTCAAAGAACTCAAAGAACTAGTGTAAAACACAACCAAAGAGACAAAAGAATGGAAGAGGGAATTTAAAACGGAAATTGACACAATAAAGAAAACACTAAAAGAGATAACCCTAGAGGTAGAACACCTAAAAAAGAAATCAGGAGTCACAGAAGCAAGCATTTCCAATAGATTACAAGAGATGGAAGAGAGAATCTCGGGGGCAGAAGACAACATTGTAAACATAGACAAAACAGCCAGAGAAGATGCAAAAAACAAAAAGCTCCTAACCCAAAATGTCCAGGAAATCCAGGACACAATGAGAAGACCGAACCTAAGGATAATAGGAATAGAAGAGGGAGAAGAGTATCAACTAAGAGGCACAGTAAATATCTTCAACAAAATCGTAGAAGAAAACGTCCCTACCCTCAAGAATGAGATGACCACGAGCATAAAAGAAGCCTTCAGAACTCCAAATAGGTTGGACCAGAAAAGAAATACGTCCTGACACATAATAGTAAAAATACCAAGTGCCCAAAGCAAAGAAAGAATACTAAAAGCGGTAAGGGAAAAAGGTCAGGTAACATATAAAGGCAGGCCAATCAGAATCACACCCGATTTCTCAACAGAGACTATGAAAGCTAGAAGAGCCTGGACAGACATCATGCATACCCTAAGAGAGCACAAGTGCCAGCCCAAGCTGCTATACCCAGCAAGATGGAGAGATGAAGATATTTCAAGACAAATCAAAATTTACAGAATATCTGACCACAAACCCAGCACTACAATGAATTATAGGTGGAAAACCCAATACAATGAGGGAAAATACAGCCTAGTAAAAACAAGAAAACTCCTAAACAAGAAAACTAAAAGAAGAAAAAGACACAGACACAACTCAACCCACAAAAGCAATAATGGCAGGAAACAGAAACAACTATTCCTTGATATCTATTAACATAAATGGACTCAACTCCCAATAAAGAGACATAGGCTATCAGACTGGATATATAAACAAAATCCAGCCTTTTGCTGCATACAGGAAACTCATCTCAGAGAAAAAAAAAAGACACTATTTCAGAGTAAAAGGGTGGGAAAAAAACTTCCAAGCAAACAGCTCCAAGAAGCAAGCTGGAGTGGCTATTCTAATATCAAATAAAGTAAATTTCCAACCAAAAGTTATCAAAAAAGATAAGGAAGGACACTTTTTACTCATCACCGGGGAAATCTGTCAGGAGGAACTCTCAATCCTTCACATATATGCTCCAAATAAAAAAGGACCCACATTCATAAAAGAAACCCTAGTAAAGCTCAAAAAATACATTTCACCCCACACAATAATAGTGGGAGACTTTAATACCCCACTCTCATCAATGGACAGATCATGGAAACAGAAACTGAACAAGGACACTGCAAAACTAGCAGAGACTTTGAACCAACTAGAATTAATAGGTATATACAGAACATATCATCCTAAAGTAAAAGAATACACCTTCTTCTCAGCACCCCATAGCACCTTCTCGAAAATTGACCACATAATTGGACACAGAACGAGCCTTAATCGATATAAGAAGATTGAAATACTCCCATGCATCCTCTCAGATCACCATGGTCTACGGCTGGTCTTTAACAACAACAAAGACAGCAAAAAGCCCACATACACATGGAAACTAAACAACGCTCTGTTAAACAATAGCAGGGTCAAAGAAGAAATAAAGAAAGAAATTAAGGATTTTCTAGAATTCAACGAAAATGAAAACAAAACATACCCAAACCTATGGGATGCAATGAAAGCAGTACTGAGAGAAAAACTCATAGCCCTAAGTGCTTCCAAAAAGAAACTGGAGAGAGCTTACATCAGCAACCTGACAGCACAACTAAAAGCCTTAGAACAAAAGGAAGCAGATATACCAAAGAAGAGTAGACGGCAAGAAATAATCAAAATTAGAGCAGAAATAGACCAAATAGAAACAAAAAGAACCATTGAAAAAATCAACAAAACCAAGAGTTGGTTCTTTGAGAAAATCAACAAGATTGATAAACCCCTATCCAGACTAACTAGAGGGCAAAGAGAGAGTATACAAATTAACAAAATCAGAAAGGAAAGTGGAGACATAACAACTGAAACTGAGGAAATTCATGAAATCATCAGATCCTACTACAAAAACTTATACTCTACAAAATTGGAAAATCTGGAGGAAATGGACGAATTCCTAGACAGATACAAGATCCTAAAGTTACACCAGGACCAAGTAAACCATCTAAATAACCCTATAACACCTAAAGAAATAGAAGAAGTCATCAAAAGCCTCCCAACCAAAAAAAGCCCAGGTCCAGACGGGTTCAGTGCAGAATTTTATCAGACATTTATTGCGGATATAACACCAATACTCTCCAAACTATTCCAAAAGATAGAATCAGATGGAATACTACCTAACTCATTTTTTGAGGATACAATAACCCTAGTACCTAAACCACACAAAGACCCTACAAGGAAAGAAAACTTCAGACCAATCTCACTTATGAACATTGACGCAAAAATACTCAACAAAATCCTTGCAAACCGAATCCAAGAACACATCAAAATGACCAGTTATCATGACCAAGTAGGCTTCATCCCTGGGATGCAGGGATGGTTTAATATAAGGAAATCCATCAATGTAATCCACCATATAAACAAACTCAAAGAACAAAATCACATGGTCATCTCACTAGATGCTGAGAAAGCATTTGACAAAATTCAACACCCCTTCATTTTAAAAGTCCTGGAAAGAACAGGAATCCAAGGTCCATACTTAAACATAATAAAAGCAATATACAGCAAACCAACAGCCAACATCAAACTTAATGGTGGGAAACTTGAAGCAATCCCATTAAAATTAGGGACTAGACAAGGCTGCCTACTCTCCCCCTACCTATTCAACATAGTACTGGAAGTCCTGGCTATAGCAATTAGACAGCAAAAGGAGATCAAGGAGATACAAATCAGAAAGGAAGAGATAAAAACATCACTCTTTGCCGATGACATGATAGTGTACTTGAGTGACCCCAAAAATTCCACCAGAGAACTCCTACAGCTGATAAACAAGTTCAGCAAAGTGGCTGGATACAAAAGTAACTCAAACAAATCAGTAGCCTTCCTATACTCAAAGGACAAACATGTGGAGAAAGAAATTAGGGAAAAGGTACCCTTCACAGTCGTCAGAAAAACTATGAAATACCTTGGTGTGACTCTAACTAAGCAAGTGAAGGACCTATACGACAAGAACTTCAAACCTCTAAAGAAGGAAATTGAGGAGAATCTTAGAAAATGGAAAGATCTCCCTTGCTCATGGATTGGAAAGATCAACATTTTAAAAATGGCCATCCTACCAAAAGCAATCTACAGATTCAACACATTCCCCATCAAAATTCCAACACAGTTCTTCATGGAATTGGAAAGATCAATGTGCAATTTTATATGGAACAACAAAAGACCTAGAATAGCGAAATTCATCCTCAACAACAAGAAAACATCTGAGGGAATCACTATCCCTGACCTCAAGCTATATTACAAGGCAATTGTGCTGAAAACTGCATGGTACTGGTACAGAAATAGGCATGTGGATCAATGGAATAGAATAGAAGATCCAGAAATGAGCCCTCATGTATATGGTAACCTGATTTTTGACAAAGGAGCTGTAAACATTCAATGGAAAAAGGACAGCCTCTTCAATAAATGGGGTTGGTCCAACTGGCACTCAGCATGCAAAAGAATGAAAATAGACCCTTTCTTATCTCCTTGTACAAAGCTCAAGTGTAAGTGGATCATACATCTGCACATTAAACCAGATACACTGAAACTATTAGATGAGAAAGTAGGGAAAACTTTAGAACACATAGGCACAGGAGAAAATTTTCTGAACAAAACACCAATGGCTCAAGCTCTAAGGTCACAGATTAACAAATGGGACTTAATGAGATTGCAAAGTTTCTGTAAGGCTAAGGACATTGTCAAGAAAACAAAAGGGCAACCAACAGAATGGGAAAAGACCTTACCAACTCCACATCAGATAGAGGCCTAATATCTAAGGTATACAAAGAACTCAAAAAGCTAGACACCAGAGAATCAAATAACACTATTAAAAATGGGTACAGAGCTAAAAAAAACGTTCTCAGTTAAGGAATATCGAATGGCTGAGAAATATCTGAGGTAGTACTCGACAGCCTTAGCCATCAGGGAAATGCAAATCAAAACAACCCTGAGATTCCACCCCACACCAGTCAGATTGGCCAAGATCCAAAACTCAGATGACAACCGATGCTGGCGAGGTTGTGGAGAAAGAGGAACACTTCTCCACTGTTGGTGGGGTTTCAAACTAATGCAACCACTCTGGAAATCAGTCTGGCGATACCTCAGAAAATTGGACATAATACTACCTGAAGATCCAGCTGTTCCACTTCTGGGCATTTACCCCAGAGACACCTTAGTACACAACAAAGATATATGCACCACAATGTTCGTAGCAGCTCTATTTATAATAGCCAGAAGCTGGAAAGAACCCAGATGTCCTTCAGAAGATGAATGGATACAAAAATTGTGGTAGATTTACAAAATGGAATACTACTCAGCCACAGAAACATGACTTGACCAAATTCTTAAGAAAATGGCTGCATCTAGAGAATATCATTCTGAGTGAGATAACCCAGTCACAAAAGAACAGACATAATATGCAGTCACTGATATTGGGATGCTAACCACATAGGCTCGCACTGCCCCAGAAACGGCTCACAGACTGTATGAAGTCCAAGAAATAAAGAAAGCAAAACAAAACAAAACGAAAAAATCTTTACACAACAATAAAGCTTTGACTATTTCCATGTTGCATTTTGTTTTACATGTACTTTATGCTCATTGTAACTATTAAGTTTTCAATGCATATTATCAAACCTTTAAAAAATCAAGTACTGACTAAAAAATATATTCATATAGTTTTATGTAAAAATTATTTTAAAATCTGAAAAAAAAGTACTGACAAGAATGTATTTTATAATTTTACGCAAAAAATGCTTAAAATCTGTACATTTATCTTTATTTTGTAAAATAGAGTTGTGAAAAAAAATCCAATAGAATTTTTTTTGTTATTCTAGCTACCTCTAACATTTAATTTGTAAGTGTACTTCTGAAATGTTTTTGATTACACACTGTAATAAATATTTTTGTCATTAATCAAAAAATTATTGAAATGTTCTTTACTATTAGTAACAAACTTTAATGTATTCTGTGGAATATTAAATTTATAGTCAAGTAGGCTGATTTTATGACTCAGTTCTGAATTGTAACCCTAAACACAGAAAACATGGAATTACAGCAGTATGCTTAACAGCATTATCAATGATAGTCTGAAAAAATATATTAGTTTTGGGATTATCAGGTCTTTATGTTTTATTAGGCTTTTCATTAACTTAGGGCTTTTATTGTGTTAACCTTAGGCTAGCAATTATTTATTTGTCTGTTTATTTATTTTGAAGCAGGGTCTCATGTACCCAGTGCTGGTCTTAAACTCACTGTGTAGCTGAGGATGACTTTAAACTTCAGATCCCTTTGCCTCTGTTTCCGGGTTGCTGAAGTTTCAGGTGTTCACCATCAGTCAGCTGGATTCTTTCTGATTCCAGCACTTTGCTAATAGAGCTTTCTGTGACACACTTATGGCCTCAATTTTTTTCCTTTGGTGACAAAATCATTTCATCATCTTACCTTTTAAAATATTCCTATGGAATAGATTAGAACAAATGTTACTTTAATGGGAATACACATATACATATAGAGAGAAAAATGGTGACAGAAAATCTAGAATAGCTAGGTGTCCTGTGAGGCAGAGGCAGGTGGAGCTCTGTGAGTTCAAGGCCATCCTGATTTACATAGTGAGTTCTTGGACATCCAAGTGGGACTCTGTCTCACAAAAGAAAAAAAAAAACCCACAAACAAATGTGTCATTCATTTTTTTAGCTATTAATTTGATGTAGCCTAAATGATAGATTTTTTTTCTTTATAAAGAAACCCATAAAGATAGATGTGTTTTCTTTATGTTTTGTATACTTTATGTAGAATTGATAGTGAAATACTTGATATCAGAATTGTGACTTATGAGAAATTACAGTTTATTTAATGGTATTATAGTATGAATTTTGGCCATATTTCATAAATGCTAAGGGTTGTTCTTTAAAATTTAATATTTTTAAAACTTTTTTGTTCCCCTTTTTATAGGGTTTCATATGTCCCCAGTGTATGAAATCTCTTGGCTCTGCTGATGAACTTTTCAAACACTATCAGGCAGTTCATGATGCTGGTAATGACTCGGGTCATGGTGGAGAGGCCAGTCTTGCTTTGACACGGTACAGTATGCTAGTTTGAAATGTGTTATTGTCATGGAATGCACATGCCATATAATTGCTATGTCAACATTAGTTACTTTGTGAAAATAGTGATTTTTCATGCTACTTAATTTAAATCTATCTTCACCCAGCATGGGTTTCCTCTCTAGCTTGTCTGCTTACATTCTTGTCGGTTTGAGTCTTAGGTAAGAATACCAGAACGGAGAAGGTTCATTATATCACATTCAAGGAAGAGAAACAAACCAGTGTTATACAGCCAAATGAAGGGATGGGAGAGTGACCACGCAGGGGACATGCACAATTTATAGTACTGCTAGCAGCTTTAGGTTTTATGCTAACTGTGTTAGGAAGACATTCATGATTATTATTGGCAAATTAATAGAAAATACTTTGTTTTTGCCCTAGGCACTTGACAGTCAGTTATGTAATTATTTTCTTGAGATTGTTTTTGTTTGTAAACCATGTGCCTTTAAAACTGAAACTGTTTTTCTAAATGCTTTTATATAGAAAACATTCAGTGTTTTTAAAATAATTGAGGAAGCTATAACATTGATAGTTACTGATTGTCACTTGCTAAGCTTGTAAATTAAAAGACTTTTCTTCTCTCCTCATGCATCTTTAGAGATGACATAACACTACTCAGGCAAGAGGTCCAAGACCTACAGGCCTCACTTAAGGTGAGAATAAAAACTCTAATGCTTGTTTATTTTCAGAGTTTCACACTAAAAATGGTTTAAAATTTACTAATTAAAATCTTTCTTATCAGGAAGAAAAATGGTACTCAGAAGAATTAAAGAAAGAATTAGAAAAATATCAAGGGCTACAGCAGCAAGTAATTGTATTTTAAATTTTTGAAGCATGTTTATTTTTATTGTTGAAAGTTAAGCATTATAGTCTTTTGTAAGGGGCTTGATATAAATACCTACTTAATTTATTTTTTGTGTAAAAGCCTATTAAATAGTCTGTATAATTCTAATGAATTTGGAAGCATATATGGGAAGTAAAGATAGAGCTTTTTAAACATGTTTCATTAAGAATTTGCTATGTCAGGTGTGATAGTACGTGTTTGCAATCCCAGCACTTGGAAGCAGAGACCAGAAAATATGAGTTCAAAGATAGCATAGGCTACATAGCAAGACCTTTTCTCAAAAAGTTGTGAGGGGGCTGGAGGCATGGCTCAGTAACTAAGTGTGCTTGTTGCATTTGCAGAGGACCCAGGGTCAATCCACTGTACCAATATCAGGCAACTCACAGCTGCCTGTAACTCCAGTTCCTTGGATCTAATACCCTCTTTTGGTTTCCTGCATATGTGTGCTTGTGCATACACACAATTAAAAATCAGACTGCCTGCCCGCCTGCCCGCCCACCCACCCACCCATCCATCCATCTATCCATCCATCCATCCATCCATCCATCCATCCATCCATCATCTATCAATTATCTACCATCTATATACCATCTATCCATCTATCATCTATCATTTCTTTCTATATCTATCTATCTATCTATCTATCTATCTATCTATCTATCTATCTATCTATCTATCCACATTGCTTTAAAAGAGAATCAGTTACCAGTTTTTAAAGCATCAAGCTTTTGTTATTCTATTTTTCTGACAGTATACTTAAATGGCTTAAGAAATTGAGGCTCAACACAAAATATAGGCCTCTACTTCCACATCTCATTTCACTGAAAAATCTTCAAGGGCAGTAACAATAGCCTTATCGTTTCTGTAATAACAAGGCCTTCTGGAAAATGTCCTTCTAGACCTGGGATTATAGGCCTCTGCTGAGAATAAAGGCATGCCTGGTGTTTTAATGGGTTAATGTCTGTGTTTCACATTTATTTATTGCACATGTGTGCACGTGTATATTTATGTTTGTGTGTGTGTGTGTACATATATGTGATACCTTCTTGCATGTAGAGGTCAGTCAATAGCTTGTGAGAATAGATTTCTTTTCTTGGCTCTAGGAGGTGAGTTCAGGTCCTAGTGACAAGTACATTTACCCACTGAGCCATCTTGTCTGCCCTTTATTTCTCTTTTTGAGATGATTGATGATTGTTAATTTTAAAAAATTATCTTTAATTAATTAAAAGTTTGAAGTGCTGTGGATAGAACTCAGGGGCCTGTGTACTAGGCAAATGCTTTACTACATACCTGTGTTCCAGTGTCCAACCATGGCTCCTAATTTCACACAGTACCCTTTTTGATTGTCATAATGGGTTGCATATATAAGGTTATTTTCAAATAGCTTAGATGTTCTTATGCATATAGTAAGAATGTGATCAATGTGATGATCTCTTTAATCATATTTATTGCTACTTACTTTACTTTAAATTTCCAGTGTTTAAGGAGAGATTACAGTAAACAAATTTCACAGAGAATACATTCAATAGATGTTACATAAACAGCTTAGTGAATTCCACAGTTATTAAAGTCCATTAATAATTTGTCAACTGTAGTAGAATCAGTCTCTCGTGCTAAGCAAAATCTCAATACAATTTAAGGTGTACCTTTATAAGTGGTTTCTTGAGAGTGATGCTTTCTAAGAGAGCTGTGTAACAGGGTTCACTTACTGATGGAGTGCCCTGTAGGTGGCAGTGGCAAGATTTGAAAGGGAAGGCTAAAGGAGTGTGACCCTACAGAGCTGGAGCTGTTGGTGTTGGAGAGATAGACAACTGAATGCTGCATGCTATGACTGAATCTGTCCATCCTTAGGCTTGTGTGTTTGCAGCCTAGCAGTTGATGCAGGAGCTTGTACACAGAGTGTGATAAGATCTGTTGTTGCGTTCTGGAGACGGGGAAGTGCTATTATTACTTTATTGCTGAATATGAGAAATTATGGGTGTCACCAGTTGCATGACACTAAGAGGTTTATACAAACAAAGGGAAGTTGTTGGACTGGCACACTGCAGTGGAATTATGCTAGCCATCTAATGACACCTTACAGACCTGAAAGTAGGAGAACCATCAGATTCTGCTCTTAACCCAAATCCTGTTACATAACTTGACAGACATAGCGATTGTATAGTGTTTTCTTCTCCTTTTACCACATTTATTTATATGTTCTGTTTTAATTAAGGAGGCTAAATCTGATGGATTGGTGACCGATTCATCAGCAGGTAATTAAAAACGGTTTTTTCTTTTTTTTATCCTTTTTAAAATTTAATACCTGATAAAGGAATTTTGTTTATGCTTATACATGATGTTTGTAAAATGGTAAAAATGTTGTTTATGTGTTCTGTTTAGATAATTACCTGTGCCACAATTTAGTCAGTTATCTAGTTCATTATATTCTAAAGTTATGAATAAACTTCTGGAATGTTACCACCATATGATTGCTTAAAGAAAATTCAAGTCTATATGAGGGAATGGTATATCTGTACCTCTTGAAGTGAATAACCTGCTGTTTAGTGGGTGGATACTCAGTGAATCCTTCAGGTTAGATTCAGATAAGAGGTTGTTTCTCAGAATGAATTAGTAGCAACAGACATTGATTGCACATTTGTATTAATGTGTTTTAAGGCCATTGTTGTTCTTAGTTACTTCTAAATTCACTTTATGATGTTTCTGAGCAACATAATACATTTAAAATGGGTGTGATGGTGTATGTGTGTAATACTAGCATGCAGGAGACTGAGGCAGGAGGATCACAAGTCCTAATCTAGCCTTAGCTGTAAAGTAAGATCTTAATTTTTAAAAAGCAAAACTAAACTTCTAGGCAAATATTTATAGATATTTGGAGGTTATTCTAATTATTTTTATTTATAAATCATGTTTATAAATTGTGGCTTTTACACTAATTGATTCAAATATACTCAATATCTTAGAAATGTGAAAATAATTTCCTTATAGAGAATGGATTCAAATTGTCTTTACTATTATATGATTATGATATAAGTAATAAAAATTCAGTGTATATAATTGATACTGCATTTAGCATATGTTATACTCTTTTCTAGAGCTGCAGTCTTTAGAGCAACAGCTAGAAGAAGCCCACACAGAGAATTTTAATATTAAGCAAATGAAAGATCTGTTTGAACAGAAAGCAGCCCAACTTGCCACTGAAATTGCAGGTATATTGAATCTGAATTATTTTAGTTAATAAAAAATTCTTACCACTCTTATCTTTATATGTCCTAGAAAACTACCTAATATTTCAAGAGTAATAAAACATTGGTTGTAGACTATG
Organism: Micromys minutus; assembly: GCF_963924665.1. Lineage (NCBI taxonomy): Eukaryota > Metazoa > Chordata > Mammalia > Rodentia > Muridae > Micromys > Micromys minutus. Next base: position 35,648,836 of record NC_137957.1, on the reverse strand, counting down.
AAAGTGATTAATAGAGTTTAATAATATGAATTGCTATGTAAATTATTTTGTTGTTCAATGTTATTCCTTTAGTATTCTTGAAATTTAAAGTTAAATTTTCTCTTTTGATATGCTTGATGATTAAAATGTAACATTTTAAATAAATTGATTGTGTAATAGAGATTTAATACTTGGTTGTGCTATCAAGTATTCAGGAAGTATTTTGTTTTAAATTATGTGCTTCTTGGCAAAGTATTTTATGTGTATAAAACATTAAAATGCTGAGTAGCCTACTATTGGGTGGAATTTATCATGATCATAATTTTATGGGTGTAGTATGGGTACTTAAGGAATGTGAATTAGACTTAAGTGCGTATAAGCTTGAAGGTTAATACATGCAGATTTATAAAACCTGCAGGACTAATATTAGGAAACTAATATTTGTATTGCTATTTTTAATCAGATATAAAGTCAAAATACGACGAGGAAAAGAGTCTCCGAGCAGCTGCTGAACAGAAAGTGACACATCTGACAGAGGAGCTGAGCAGACAGACAGCTGTAGTTCAGGACCTGAGAACTGAACTGGTGATCTGTTTTCATCGCTGTGTCACTTACACTGTCCTAATTAAACTGACATCTGTATGATACCAGACATAGGGCTAACTGATAGAGAACGTGCCTAGGATGTATGAGGTTTTGAGTTGGATATCCAGCTGAAGAAATATTTGAACAATAGTTTAATGAACTGGAGGCAATAAAAAAATTCTATATATCCTTCTACTTAAACATATTCTCTGTGATTTCTAAAAGTACAAAAGATGTTATAAAATTATGTCATTTCACCTCTTTAACGTTATTGTTTCTGTTTAAGTTCCCCTTCTTTGTTTTGTTTTAAGTGTTTCCTATGTGTACATCCCTGAAGCTGTCTTTTGAGACAGGCTCTCATTATGTATCCTTGGCCATCATGGAACTTGCTATGTAGACAAGACTGGTCTCTGACTTACAGAGATCCTCTGACCTCTGCTTCCTGAATGCTGGGGCTAAACGTGTATGCCACCATTAAACATTTCCGTACACTCCAGTTTTACTGTGCATCTGGTTTTAGGATTGCCTTCAACAGGAATGACATTTTATTTCAAATTCTACAAACAAAAAATACAAATCATACTTCTTTGATGACAGTATTTGTCAGTAGGTACCATGGTTTGATGGTTTCCTTAGGCTTTACAACCTTAGACCTGTCTTTTACATCTTTATTTATGTAGCACTGAATAAATATATGAATAAATGACTGACTTGCAAGCAACCTACTGAAAACCCTGAACAAGCTCACATCTTCTTTTCTTCATTTACATTTTGTTACTGTATCATTGCAAAGTGTGGACCCCATGGCTCCATGCTAAGGCAAGAGGTGCCCTCAGGGCTCAGTACTTCTGTAGTCTCATTGCCTCCTCCTCAGGAGAGGGAAGAATGTCCTGTCTGTCAAGGTGTTGGTAGGATCCTTACAGTTGGTTCAGGAAAGCAAAACTGTTGGTGTGCTGAGGATAGCTGTGGTGTGCAGGGGTGCACTTGATGAACTGTTGATAGAAGGGATGGGAAAGCGGGTGTTGGATTTATTGAGGTTTGCCGTTTAGAGTCTAAAATTTTATTTTGATCTTTTTTTACAGATTTCTTCTAAAATGTATGTTATTTTAATTTTTTTACTGTAATATTTAATTAAAATGTCTGTTTCACAGCTTCAGAGACCTGGTATAGAAGATGTTGCTGTACTAAAGAAAGAACTGGTCCAAGTTCAAACACTAATGGATAACATGACTTTGGAACGTGAGAGAGAATCTGAAAAACTCAAAGATGAATGCAAAAAGTTACAATCAGAACATGCTATTTCAGAGGTAATGACACTCAGAGTAGAATGCTTCTGTGATTTATTAGGCGATTACTATTCACCTACTAAGTGATGCATATAGTTAGATAAGGAAGGATTAGTTGGTAAGTGATGATTGAATTTATCTTCATTTGGTAGGAGTGAGCCAAGTATGATAACATTTCCTATACTACTTTAACAGTGTTGTTTGTAAAATACTTAGAAATTTCTTCTCTTTTCTTTTTCCTTCCTTCCTTCCTTCCTTCCTTCCTTCCTTCCTTCCTTCCTTCCTTCCTTCCTTTCTTTCTTCCTCTTTCTTCTTTAAAATTTTTTTGACGTGGAGTTTCACTATGTTGACCAGGCTCTTTTTACCCTCCTAGGCTTGGTCTCTATGAGATGACAGAAGTGTACCACTGTACCTAGCAGAAGATGTATTTTTTAGTAGGCTTATTTCTAATTGATAGACATTGAATGATGTAGCTGAGAATAATCTTTACAGTGTTCTAATTGGGACTGTGGAGAGTGGGCTGAGCAGTTAAAGCACTCACTGTTCTTGCAGAGGACCAGGATTTGGTTCCCATCAACCCCAACCAACTCACAAACATCTGAAACTTCACTTCTAGGAGATCTGATGTGCTCTTCCTAGCTTCTCAAGGCACCCGGCACACATGTGGTACACAGATGTACATGTAGGCAAAACACTTGTATGTGAAAAATAAAAGTAAATAAATCTTCTTAAAAAATGCGCCAACCTACTATCATAACTTAGATTTAGTTTACCATATGTGGTTACACACACACACACACTCACACACACACACACACACACACACACACACACACACACATACACACACTTAGAATTCTAACATTTGGAGGCTGAGACAGGAGGATCAAGAGTTTGAGGCCAATTTTAGGTACATAGTGAGGGACCCATTTGAAAACACGCACATGTGCACTCGCGCACATACACTCACCCCAAAACAGAAAAAGAAAAGCATTTTTTTTTGTAGTGACAGTTTATTTTGTTTCTGGTTTTCAGCTGTTGATTAAAATATCACTCTGTTCATACATAGTAACATATTTGTAAATAGTGGAGTAAAACTTTTACAGATATCCTGTGTAATTCCTCCTGTGTTTTCTTTTACCTGTTTCTTATCAGTGGGAACTTATGAAAGTGTATAGTTTTAATATCATGAGATTATGAAACTCTATGATGTTTGACACTAATTTACCATGTCATTCTCCCCAAATGACACTTCATAACCCTAAACACATAATTTCACAAATTTTCAAGTAGTTTGAGGGAGTTCATAACTTTATCAAAGCCAGTTCAATGTTGAGAGGTATTACTAATTAGACTGTAAGTATAATTGGCAGCTAGAGAGAGGGCTCAGCAGTAAAGAGCATTGGCTACTTTTCCCAGTACCCTTTTATCTCTCCAAGGGATCTGACAAGGTCTTCTTAACCTCCACACAGTGCACATACATTCCTGCAAGCAACACTTCTGTACACATAAAAGACGAGAAGATGCCCAGTCAAAGTCTGATAAGTAAGAGTGTGTATTAGATGACTTTAACTTGAGCAAGCCCAGTCATTTATTTCTGTACTTAGTAAAGGACTCATGTTGATTAGATCTAACTGCTGACTGCTAACTTCTCAAATTAAAAAAAGTACTCTCTTCACCTAAAAATGCCATTGGATATTATTTGATATTTCCATATAAATTTTAATGAAAGTAATTAAATGGTGGTTTTAGTGTATACATATTTTAAAATGTAATTCCCTCTGACTTTTTTTAGTTGAGCATTAAAGAGTCATACTTGTTAACTAAAAATATTAGCAAAATCCAGGCAGTGGTGGTATATACCTTTAATCCAAGCACTGAAGAAGAGAGGCAGGCCACGAGGCTAGCCTGGTCTATGGAGCAAGTTTCAAGACAGCAAGGGCTACCTAGAGGAACTCTGTCTTAATAAACAAAAAGAAAAGCCCTCAGCCTCCCAGTCCCCCAAAGAAGTAGTATTAGCATCACACTAATGCCATTAGACATGGATTTATTTGGACACCACTAGGTTTCTGATACTCTACCAGGTCATTTTGGATACAGTGTTAGCTTTTTTTTTTTTTAATTGAACAACTTTATTTTAAAAAACAAAGATAAATGTACAAATTTTAAGCATTTTTGCATAAAAGTATACGAATACATTTTTGTTAGTACTTGGTTTTTTTTAAAGGCTTGATATTGTGCATTAAGATCTTACTAGTTACATTGAGCATCAAGTACATGTAAAACAAGATGTAACTGGAATTAGTCAAAGTTTTCTTGGTGTGTAAAGATTAAGCACAGTGGTTTTTCATTTTCTTTTTTTTTTTTTCTTGAATTTCATATAGTCTGTGAGTTGTTTCTGGGGGTGTTCTGAGCTTTCTGGGGTTAGTATCCAATTATCAGTGGCTGCATATTATATCTATTCTTTTGTGACTGGGTTATCTCACTCAGGATGACATTCTCTAGATGCATCCATTTTCTTAAGAATTTTATAACGTCATTGTTTCTGATAGCTGAGTAGTACTCCATTGTGTAAATATACCACATTTTTTTATCCATTCATTTACTGAAGGACATCTGGGTTTGTTCCACCTTCTGGCTATTATAAATAGACCTGCTATGAACATTGTGGTGCATGTGTCTTTGTTGTATGTTGGAGCTTCTCTGGGGTATATGCCCAGAGGTAGAATAACTGGGTCTTCAGGTAAGTACTATGTCCAATTTTCTGAGGAATCGCCAGACTGATTTCCAGAGTGGTTGTACCAGTTTACAATGCCACCAACAGTGGAGAAGTGTTCCTCTTTCTCCGCAACCTCGCCAGCATCTGTTGTCATCTGAATTTTTGATCTTAGACATTCTGGTTGGTGTAAGGTGGAATCTCAGGTTGATTTGCATTTCGCTGATGGTTAATGATGTCAAGCACTTCCTTAGATGCTTCTCAGCCATTCGATATTCCTCAATTGAGAACTTTTTCTTTAGCTCTGTACCCCATTTTTAAATAGCGTTGTTTGATTCTTTGGTATCTAACTTCTTGAGTTCTTTGTATACCTTGGATATTAGGCCTCTATCTGACATGGGGTTGGTAAAGATCTTTTCCCAATCTTTTGGCTGCCATTTTGTTTCTTGACAGTGTCCTTAGCCTTACAGAAACTTTGCAATCTCATTAAGTCCCATTTGTCAATCTTTGACCTTAGAACATGAGCCATGGGTGTTCTGTTCAGGAAATTTTCTCCTGTGCCTATGTGTTCTAAGGTTTTCCCTAGTTTCTAATCTAATAGTTTCGGTGTATCTGGTTTAATGTGGAGATCTTTGATCCACTTACACTTAAGCTTTGTACAAGGAGATAAGAAAGGGTCTATTTTCATTCTTCTGCATGCTGAGTGCCAGTTGGACCAACACCATTTGTTGAAGAGGCTTTCCTTTTTCCATTGAATGTTTACAGCTCCTTTGTCAAAAATCAAGTGACTATATATGTGAGGGCTCATTTCTGGATCTTCTATTCTATTCCATTGATCCATGTGCCTATCTCTGTAACAGTACCATGCAGTTTTTAGCACAATCTCCTTGTAATATAGCTTGAGGTCAAGGATAGTGATTCCCTCAGATGTTTTCTTGTTGTTGTGGATGGATTTCGCTATTCTAGGTCTTTTATTATTCCAGATGAAATTGCACATTGTTCTTTCCAACTCTATGAAGAATTGGGTTAGAATTTTAATGGTGATTGCATTGAATCTGTAGATTGCTTTTGGTAAGATGGCCATTTTTACAATGTTGATCCTTCCAATCTTTTTTTTTTTCCTTCCAATCTTTGAGCATGGGAGATCTTTCTATTTTCTGAGATCTTCCTCAATTTCCTTCTTTAGAGATTTGAAGTTCTCATCATACAGGTCCTTCACTTGCTTAGTTAGAGTCACACCAAGGTATTTCATATTGTTTGTGACTATTGGGAAGGGTATCTTTTCCCTAATTTCTTTCTCCACATGTTTGTCCTTTGAGTAGAGGAAGGCTACTGATTTGTTTGCGTTAATTTTATATCCAGCCACTTTGCTGAACTTGTTAATCAGCTGTAGAAGTTCTCTGGTGGAATTTTTGAGGTCACTTAAGTACACTATCATATCATGTGCAAACAGTGATGTTTTTACTTCTTCCTTTCCAATTTGCATCCTTTTGATTTCCTTTTGATTTCTAATTGCTCGAGCCAGGACTTCCAGTACTATGTTGAATAGGTAGAGGAAGAGTGGGCAGCCTTGTCTAGTCCCTGATTTTAATGGGATTGCTTCAAGTTTTTCACTGTTAAGTTTGATGTTGGCCGTTGGTTTGCTGTATATTGCTTTTATTATGTTTAGGTATGGGCCTTGGATTCCTGTTCTTTCCAAGACTTTTGACATGAAGGGGTATTGAATTTTGCCAAAGGCTATCTCAGCATCTAGTGAGATGACCATGTGGTTTTTTATTTGTGTTTGTTTATATGGTGGATTACGTTGGTGGATTTCTGTATTTTAAACCATCCCTGCATCCCAGGGATGAAGTCTACTTGATCATGGTGAATGATCGTTTTTATGTGTTCTTGGATTTGCTTTTAAAGAATTTTGTTGATTATTTTTGCATCAATGTTCATAAGTGAGATTGGTCTGAAGTTCTCTTTCCTTATACGGTCTTTGTGTAGTTTAAGAACAATGGTTATTGTGGCCTCAAAAATGAGTTAGGTAGTATTCCATCTGATTCTATTTTGTGGAATAGTTTGGAGAGTATTGGTATTAGGTCGTGAATAAATGTCTGATAAAACTCTGCACTGAACCCCCATCTGGACCTGGGCCTTTTTTGGTTGGGAGGCTTTTGAAGTCTGCCCCTATTTCTTTAGGTGTTATGGGATTATTTAGATGGTTTACCTGGTCCTGGTTTAACTTTGGTATCTTGTATCTGTCTAGGAATTCATCCATTTCCTCTAGATTTTTCAGCTTTGTTGAGTATAGGCTTTTGTAGTAGGATCTGATGATTTCTTGAATTTCCTCAGTTTTTGTTATTATGTCTTCACTTTCCTTTTTGATTTTATTAAGTTTGATACTCTCTTTTCTCTGTAGTTAGTTTGGCTAAAGATTTATCTATTTTGTTAATTTTCTCAAAGAACCTGCTCTTGCTTCTGTTGATTCTTTGAATGGTTCTTTTTGTTTCTATTTGGTCAATTTCTGCTCTGAGTTTGATTATTTCTTGCCTTCTACTTCTCCTGGGTGTATCTGCTTCCTTTTGTTCTAGAGCTTTCAACTGTTCTGTCAATTTGCTAGTGTATGCTCTCTCCAGTTACTTTTTGGAAGCACTCAGAGCTATGAATTTTCTTCTCAGTACTGCTTTCCTGGCATCCCATAGGTTTGGGTATGTTGTGTTTTCATTTTCATTAAATTCTAGAAAATCCTTAATTTTTAAAAAAATTTCTTCTTCGAACATGCTATTGTTTAATAGAACATTGTTTAGTTTCCATGTGCATATGGGCTTCTTGTTGTTTTTGTTGTTATGAAAGACCAGCATGGTGATCTGACAGGATGCATGGGAGCATTTCAATCTTCTTATATCTATTGTGGCTTGTTTTGTGACTGATTACATGGGCAGTTTTCGAGAAGGTGCCGTGAGGTGCTGAGAAGAAGCTGTATTCTTTTGTTTTAGGATGATATGTTCTGTAGATATCTATTAATTTCAATTGATTCATAACTTCTGTTAGTTTTACTGTGTCCTCGTTCAGTTTCTGTTTCCATGATCTGTCCATTGGTGAGAGTGGGGTGTTGAGGTCTCCCACTGTTATTGTGTGATGTGCAATGTATTTTTTGAGGTTTAGTAGGGTTTCTTTTATGAATATGGGTGCTCTTGTATTTGGAGCATTTATGTTAAGGATTGAGAGTTCCTCCTGACCAATTTTCCCTGTATTGAGTAAAATTGTCCTTATCTTTTTTGATAACTTTTGGTTGAAAATCTACTTTATTCGTTATTGAATGGCCACACCAGCTTGCTTCTTGGGGCCATTTGCTTGGAGGGTTTTTTTTCCCAACCTTTTAATCTGAATAGTGTCTGTCCTTATCTCTGAGATGAGTTTCCCATATGCAGGAAAATGCTTGGTTTGTGTATCCAGTCTGATAGCCTATATCTTTTTATTGGGGAATTGAGTCCACTTATGTTAACAGATATTAAGGAATAGTGGTTGCTGTTTCCTGCTATTTTGGCTTTTGAAGGTAGACTTGTGCCTATGTGTTTTTCTTCTTTTGGTTTTCTTGCTTAGGTATTTTCTCGTTTTATTAGGATGTAGTTTCTCTGGTTGTATTGGGTTTTCCACCTATAATTCATTGTAGTGCTGGGTTTGTGGTCAGATATTGTGTAAATTTAGTTTTGTCTTGGAATATCTTGGTCTCTCCATCTATGGTGATTGATAGTTTTGCTGGGTATAGCAGCTTGGGCTGACACTTCTGTTCTCTTAGGGTCTGCATGATGTCTGTCCAGGATCTTCTAGCTTTTATAGTCTATGTTGAGTAATCGGGTGTGTCTGATTGGTCTGCCTTTATGTTACATGACCTTTTTCCCTTACTACTTTTAGTATTCTTTCTTTGCTTTGGACACTTGGCATTTTGACTATTATGTGTCAGGAGGAATTTCTTTTCTGGTCTACTCTATTTGGAGTTCTGTAGGCTTCTTTTATGCTCATGGTCATTTCATTCTTAAGGGTAGGGGAGGCTTATTCTATTATTTTGTTGAAGATATTTACTGTGCCTTAGTTGATATTCTTTGCCCTCTTCTATTCCTATTATCCTTAGGTTTGGTCTTCTCATTGTGTCCTGGATTTCCTGGACATTTTGGGTTAGGAACTTTTGGGTTTTTGCATCTTCTCTGAGTGTTTTGTCTATGTTTTCAATGTTGTCTTAAACCCCTGAGATTCTCTCTTCCATCTCTTGTAGTCTGTTCGAGATGCTTGCATCTGTGACTTCTGGTTTCTTTTTTAGGTTTTCTACCTCTAGGGTTTTCTCTTTTAGTTTTTTCTTTATTGTTTCCATTTCCATTTTAAATTCTTTCTTCCATTTCTTCATCTCTTTGGTTCTGTTTTCCTCTAGTTCTTTGATTTCTTTGAGTGTTTTTTGTTTTCTCTTTAAAAGCTTCTATTTCTTTATGCTTTTCCTCCTGTTCTTGTTTAAGGATCTCTATCTTCATCTCTAGGTATGATATCTGGTCTGTGTCTTCGTTTTCTGGAGTGTTGGCATTCTGCTGTTTGCTGTGATGGGAGAGCTGGGTTCTGGTGTTGCCAGGTTGTCTTGGTTTCCCTGGGGTACATTCTTTTGCTTTTCTCTTGCCATCTTGTTGTCTGTGATTATACCTGGTCTTGTTGTCAGTGATTGTTTCCCATCTCTCTCGTGTACCTGGCTTGTGTCCCTGGATCTACACTTTTCCTGGTTACAGATGGCCTGAAAGCTTGTTATGCAGGCACGGGCTGCTGGGTGGAAACAGAGACCCTAAGGCAGGGTTCCTGCTCCCCTGAACCAGTGGTGTGGTGCGCACTTTCTGAGTGCTCGGCATAGACCTCTCTGTTCCCAGGCTACTCGGAGAGTCGTCTCACCAGGCCTGTGTCCCTGGATCTCCGTTGTTCCTGGTGGCAGATCCAGTGTTAGCTTTAAAGATTTCCTCATTCTATCTTGTGACGTTATTAGGTCTGTCTCTCATAGCAGGAATCTGAGGCTTGTGAGGTGTAGCAGCTTTCTTTAGGTCACATGTCTAGAATATGAAACCTAGGTCTTACTCAGCTCCAGCATTCCTCCCTTAGCACCCTGTCTTCCATTGAACTTGTCTCACAGTTGCCTCATGAGTGACTCTGTGCTCCTCATCTTTCTGTTTGCTTGTTTCTTGTTTTTATTTTGAGATAGTATCTCAGTCTAGCCGAGGCTAACCTGGAACTCCCTATGTAGCCCTGGCTGGCCCCAATCTCTTATCTGTGACTCTCTGTGCCTCAGCCTCCTAAGATTGAGTTAGGAGAGTGAGCCACCATGCCAAGCATTTTGTGCTACTTGCCTTGTCCTATTGTTTAGTACTACTTTAGTGTTTTGTCAAAATTGTATGTTGTTATGTATTGAATGATAACTGAAAATATTTTTATGTTTATCTATATTGTTTACATAGAAACGTTAGTATAATTGATTGTTTTATCTCATATACTTGTGTGTGACCTTATTTGATTTGTTTGTTGGTCCAGGTGGCAGATGGGCCGCTTCTACTTGCTATGAATATGTAGCATGTCTAATTAAAATTGAGTTCTAGTCGTTCTCAGCTAAGTATATCAGTGAAGTTCAGCATTTAAACATCTTCTAGAATCAAATTATTATTGATGTGGTTACTTTTTCTTAATCAGAATCAAAACACATTAAAGGCCATTAGACAAGCAAGAAATACAAGGATTTACCAAATGTTTTCTAATTGGGATTGGTGATATGTAACACACATTGTTAAATACACCTTTGGTTTATTTTCCTCGAAACCTTGTGACCTCATTACATTTGTCTGCATATTTATAAAACTATATTTTTATTCTAAAACATTTGAAGTGCTTAATAAGTAGTTGGAGATTTTATAGATTGAAGATTGAAGGTTTAAAGATTTAGAATTATTTTGAAACCCCTTCATGAAGGTAAATATTAAAAAAAGCTGCAATGAGTTTAGATATGTTACCGTGTTAATGGAAATGATTTTAAAGAATCTTATTCATGTTCCAAGTAATCTTATTTGAATCTTAATTTTAAAAGCAAAACTGTTTATGCAAGTATGGAATATGGATGATTATAATCATACAGAGCTATTTAAGATTATTTAAGCTATTTAAGAATATTAAGTATGTTAGCTTAAGAGATCATGTTTGTAAGTATATGTGGACATTTTTATTGTGTTCTCGATGTGCACCTTGTCAGTACTGTCTTCCACCTTTCATCCACCATTTTATTATTTTTTTTCTGCTTTCTCATGGAGATGCTTAAATTTGAGGTAATGTGCTTTGGAACACTTGCTAGTTTTGGTACTGTCTTTATCCACCATCTTTATTGTCCTGTGCAGTAGTGTGTGATGGGCCAATCTTAGAACATCGTAGACATGCTCATTTTTGTTTTGTTAATCAAACAAGTTCTCATCCATTTAAAATGATTATTTTAATAGTAGAAATTCAAGCAATAATTATAATTCTGTAGCACTAGCAGAATGTCAAAATATTGTTGCTTAGTTATTTGTAACTTAAAGTCCCACTAAAAGCCTAATATTCAGTTTAATAACATAGCATCAAGGACAATAAAATTTTGATGGGACCTCATGTATTGTTCTAATAGGTATAAATATCTATTAAATCTTTGAGGGGATGATCACTCATTATGGAGTATATTTTGAATAAGTATTAAGTGGTAGAAACAATTCTAGGTTTTAAGAATACATCATTAAGTTAGCACCTGTTCTCATAAGATTCATAGTCCTTTGTGAGAATCAAAAAATGTGTAAGAAAGCCAATCTTGATTTGTGTTAATTAGCTTTTTATTGCTGTGAAAGTCATTCAAGAAACAATTTTATAGGATGAAAGATTCAGTTTGTCTTCTGGTCTTAGTACAGGTTTATGTGGATTCTTTCCTTTAGAACATTATGCTAGCCAGGGCCTGTGGTGTAGGTTGCTTACTTCTGGAAGCCAGGAAGCACAGAGCAGGGAACTGGGTCAAGATGCCCCTGATGACCACTTCCTCTAAGTGTGCCTCACCTCCGAACATTTCACTATCGCCAACTAACAGGATCAAATTAATCAATGGTCAGAGACCTCATGGTCCCGTCTATGACCTCAATGATTAGAGCTAGTGAATCAAGGCTTAATCACACGAGCCTTTTGAGATGTTTTGTAGGAAGTGAAGTGATAATAGATTCTGTGGAGAAGGAAAATAAAAGTAGGGTGTGTGCGATGGAAGGGCCAGGAATAATGTGGGACAATTTTACTAGTGTGGCCAAGGAAGATCTTGAGGATATGAGTACAGAGATTATAGTAAGTGGGACTCACCATGAGGTTCTGTAAAGAGGAATCCTGGAAAGTGATTATAGCAAGTGCTGAACTGCAAGTCATAGATGAACTTGTGTTGCTAGGTGGCAAGGAAAGTCACCACAGAAAGAGAAAGACATTGGAGTGTCTATCTGAATAGAAAATAGATTTTATGTCCCTTATTTTTTTCTCTAATCACTATTTTTCCTCAAACAGAACAATATTTTATTATTTAAAAAGCTAGAAATGATTGCTAGTATGCATCAGGGAAAGGGAAAGTCTCTTAGAACCTCTCTTTTCTGTTTCTCCATACAGCCAATTTCTTCCTTCTGGGGCACACTCTTGACACATCTCTTTTCATCATGACCAAACTTAAACTTTTAAGTGCTCATATTAATCTGAACAAAACTTGTTTTTTAAATTTATTGTTATTAAATAAAATAAATCCAATTCGGTCATTAATCTGTTTAATTCATTTCTGAGATTTGAAACCACTGTTTTCTAAATGGATGGAGACACAGTACCTCTGAAAGTACCTCAGAATTTAAGTTCTGTGTAGACTGGGTTTCTCAGAGAGTTGGAAAAATATCTGAGCAGTGGCATTGGACACTGTAACCCAGATCCTCCAAGGTCTCTTCTGTACGATGCAGGGACTGTTTTGTAATGCATATGGATAAAGGGTTGGGTGGTAAGGGCAGAATTCTAAATTTATGAGTATCCATACTGTAACGTTTATTCATCATAAATAATATATGCAATGGAAGTGACCAACTTTATGTAAAAAGTAGAGCCAGCAGGAAATACTAGAAATACAAATCTCATGTGTTTCATTTGCAGCAGCTTTCTAATGTTTGAGCTATTGAGTGTTAGAGGTATAGCTTTCTAAGATACATGCCCACCTACTTTTCCCTTTCATTATTTTTAAGCAATCAAACTATCTAAACAATAAACATCAATTTATCGTTATTGAACATGTTTAAGTTCACTATCTCACATTTCTATTCAAGTGTTAATGCTTGACCATAAAGTAGTGTTGGTTAATGAAACCATATAGGACTTTAGCTTAGTAAACTGTTTCATTAAATATACTTTCATTATTTATTAGAAAGGTGACTCACCCAAATCAAACTAGATTACATATTTGAATGTAATTACATGCTTTAATGTAGAAGGAAATGTTTCTGAGGTAGAAGGTTGAAGAATCTCTAGATATAACTTGGTTTTCCTGTTTGGATTCAGGAGGCTCAATTATAGATTTAAAACCATGAAATTAAAAACTGAAGTTTGATGTTATCTCAGACAGATGAAGAAGCCAGCATTTCAGCTGATATATAATAAAACAAATGAATCATGTATCTTGGATGTATTTTAAAAATTAATTTTAAGCAAAAAAATTTAGATGTGAGTATTACTGATATCAGAATAAAGATCAGGTTGTAAAGTGTCAAGTGTTACTTCAACTTAACTGTAATAGCAGCAGAAATGTTATTGTTTTCAAACCTTTGCATATCTCATTTTATTTGCTTTAATTGTTAATTTTATTTTTCAGGCTACAATAAACCAGCTAAGAAGTGAACTTGCCAAAGGCCCCCAAGAAGTTGCAGTATATGTGCAGGAAATACAAAAACTTAAAGGTTCAATAAATGAATTAACACAAAAAAACCAGGTAAGAATTTTAAAGTTGCACATAGTGGTAAATAAATTTTAATTTAATTATTAAACTTAATAATTAAAAAATAATTTTATTTGTATGGTAGGACAAGATAACTCACCCTTCCTTTTTCCCTCCCTCCCCGTGTGTGTATGTATGCATGTATGTAGGTATGCATGTGCTTAATTTAAGTATATCCACATGGGCTCAAAGCAGTTTCCAAGAATTCTTCATGTGGCAAAACTGTGTCTTTTACCCAAAGAACAGCCTTCCCTACTATCCTTCCCTGAACTCCAGCCAACCACCATGTTTGTTCTCTTGTATGTGTGCTCTATGACCTTTACATACCAAGTCCCTTAGATAAGGGATTCATAAAGTATTTGTGGTTCTTTAACTGTCATTATTTAATATCAGAATTATCTCTTTATAGCTGAATGATACTACATTTTAGGCTTGTGACATATTACATACCCATCTGTCAACAAATTCTAGGGTTGCTTTCTTCTCTGGTTATTATAAATAACACTGCTTAGAACTTGTGTATAATTATCTTTCAGGCCCTGTTTTTAGTTCTTTTGGCTATATATGCAAGAATCAAGTTGTTGGATCATGTTGCAATTCTATTATGTACCTAGTGTACCTAGACTTACATATACACATTTATAGGATTTCTTTTTTTCTTTTTTTCTCTTACAACTTTATTTAAAAAAGAGAGATACGTGTACAGATTTTTAAAAGCATTTTAGCATAACACTATATAAATATATTTTTGTCAGTACTTAATTCATTTAGAGTTTGATAGTATGCATTGAAATCTTACTAGTTACCACAAGTATAAAGTACATGTAGGACAGAACGTAACATGGAAACAGTCAGAATTTTCTTGGTGTGTATAGATTAAACATAATGATCTTTGAATACCAAAAATTGTCACAAGGCTATATTCTTAGCTCTTGAATTATTAATGATTTAAGGTCCAGGTATATACACCCTGAGAGGGTGTTATACACTTGTTTTTTTTCCTAAGAAGGACTGAGGCTTTCACTTTTTGGCCTTTGTTTTTCTTGAGCTTCATATGGCCTGTGAGTTGTTTCTGGGGTATTCAGAGCTTTCTGTAGCTAGTATCCAGTTATCAGTGACTGCATATTATGTCTGTTCTTTTGTGATTGGGTTACCTCACTCAGGATCATATTCTTTAGATGCATCTATTTTCATAGGAATTTCATAAAGTCATTGTTTCTAATAGCTGAGTAGTACTCCATTGTGTAAATAGACCACAATTTTTGTATTCATTCATCTACTGAAGGACATCTGAGTTTTTTCCAGCTTCTGGCTATTATAAATAGGGCTTCTATGAACATGGTAGCGTATTTGTCCTTCTTTTATGTTGGAGCTTCTCTGGGGTAAATGCCCAGAAGTGGAATAACTGGGTCTTCAGGTAGGACTATGTCCAATTTTCTGAGGAACCACCAGACTGATTTCCAGAGAGGTTGTTCCAGCTTACAACCCCACCAACAGTGGAGAAGTGTTCCTCTTTCTCCACATCCTCGCCAGCATCTGCTGTCATCTGAATTTTCGATCTTAGACATTCTGGTTGGTGTGAGGTGGAATCTCAGGGTTGTTTTGATTTGCATTTCCATGATGGCTAAGGATGTCGAGCACTTCCTTAGATGCTTCTCAGCCATTCGATATTCCTCAATTGAGAACTTTTTGTTTAGCTCTGTACCTAATTTTTTAATAGGGTTGTTTGATTCTCTGGTGTCTAACTTCTTGAGTTCTTTGTATACCTTGGATATTAGGCCTCTATCAGAAGTGGGGGGTTGGTAAAGATCTTTTCCCAATCTGTCAGCACTTACATTCTTATGCCTTTCTTCTTAGAAATTCCCCAAGCCTGGCAGGTAGCACATTGATACAAATAATCACCTCTAGCTGAGCACTCAGTTGTTTATACTTGGCACTTTGACCAGTTATGACCTCATCATTAACCCATTGTAAAAAGAAGTTTCTCTAACTGAAGTTTAAAGAAGCATAAAACAGAGTAGAATGTTATTTGATAACATGCCTGTCCACTAAAACAGTATGTACCACTCCACTAGGGCCTATAGTCTCCCCAATAATAGGCTTGTTAATGGGATTACAGTACTAAGCATGAAACACTTCAGTGGAGCAGGCCTTATAATTAATCAGGACATGTCCATGTCCAACATTGAAAGTTTTGATCATTAACAAATCAGTGAACTGATATTCCCCTGCCTCAGCCTTCTGAGAAGACAGTTAAGACCCTCCAAAATACCTCAGTCTCTTACAACCACCTGCTATAGGAGTAGCCCTGGATAAAGTAATGTGATTTTGTTCAGACCTTATATGAAAAATAATTAACTTGAGGTACAGAATTTTGTTTAAATACAATTTTATTTAAAAAGCACATGGTAGTTTCTTCCATTTATCACTTTGATTTTAAGATTTTTAAGGTCAGTAATTTATAAACACTGGATAAAACTGAAAATTTTAACAGAGTAAAATAGATTTTCCATCAACATTTTACCGATCTACACAGATGAGGTCAATGGCTCATAAAAAACAGCATTAAGTTATTTTTTTTATAACATCCATTAAAAGATAATGTACAAATCAGTATGGATACTACAAGCCTGCAAAACTGGCTGCTGTTTAATCATAAGGGTCATTTCTCCTCTAGTCTTTTGTCTGCCTTTTTGGAATGTTTTCATTGCTTGGTTAAAGTACATACTGTTAAGTGTTACAAGTTTCTGTCATTCTTTTCTGAGTCTGTTGTTGATCCTTGTTAGGGTTTCTACTGCTGTGATGAAACACCATGAGCAAAAAGCAAGTTGGGGAGGAAAGGGTTGTTTTGACTTAAACTTCCCCATCATAGTCCATCAATGAAAGAAGCCATTGCAGGAACTCAAACAGGGCAGGGGCCTGAAGGCAGGGGCTTAGGCATAAGCCGTGGAAAGGTGTCACTTACTGACTTGCTTGTCATGGCTTGCTCAGCCTGCTTTCTTACAGACCCCAGGACCACCCGTCCAAGGATGTCACCACCCACCATGGGCATGGCCTTCCCCATCAGTCACTAAATAAGAAAATGCCCTACAGGTGTGCCCACAGCACAGTGTTCTGGAGGCATTTTCTTAATTGAGGTTCCCTCCTCTTAGATGTCTTTAGCTTGTGTCAAGTTGACAGAAAATTGCAGAACTCTTTCCTCTTCCATTTGCCTTTCTGGGTGCTGCTTGTTTTGTAATTTTTTTTCTGATAATCATGTTAACTTACTTTTTCTCAGAAAAATGGTCAAGAATCTTTACTTGTTGGTATCTAGACTTTTCCCTACCCTTCCCTACTGAGGTTTTAAGGTTTGCTGTTACCTTACCTGTATTTGTTTTCTTTCCTTATGCCTTTTAACACACATGTACACTTCCTTAATTCTTTCTTTAAACTATCTTTTTTATTGGGCAGTTTATGTATTTGCATTTCAAATATTATCCCCTTTCCAGGTTCCCCTTCTCCCATCCCCCTTCCCCTACTTCTGTGAGGGTGCTCACACTGCCACCCACCCACTCCTACCTCAGCACTGTGGCCTTCCCCTACACTGAGGAAATGAGTTTTCACAGGACCGAGGGCTTCCAGACAACCTCACACTGTTACTTTCTTACTTGCAGCTTTACCCTGTCTAACTTACTCTTTGGCAATCCCCAGTTGATACATGTACAACATTGAGCCCTACACCTAAGGCTCAGGGAACATCGTGAAAGAATGGCAGAAAGATTATGAGAGCCTGTGGACCAGGACATGTACAGGGTAGTGTCTTCTGTATAACATAGTGCCTGCACCCATGGACTCTTAACAGTTTGGTCACCTAACCATCTGCATGATGTCACCAGCTGACAACCATCACAGGTGGGGAAATCTCACAAGACCCCGCTGCCAGTAGAAGAGATTTAACCAATAATGGCTTCTGAGAGAAGAGGGAAACAATCTCTAGAGGCCAGCCCCCTGCTAGGTGACCTAATCCCATATGGTCAGCCCTAAACACATGTGCTTCTTCCAAGCAACACTAGGTGCACTCAGCAGGCTGTATTTGTGTGTGTTCATGTGTGTGTGGGTGTGTGTAAAACAAAGAAGAGGTTGTGAATTTGAAAAAGATAGTTGGGAGGACACAGGAGGAGTTGGTGGTAGGTGAGATAGAAACAAATGTGGTAAATACAGTTCTCATGTGTTAAATTTTCAGATTGTAAAAACAAGTTGTTCTCTTTTCTTCTCCTTCTCTTCCTTTTCTTTACCCTGGCAACTGACCTGGCTTCCTGCATGCTAAAAAGGGGGTTAGCCATAACAGATGACATCCTAGCCCTTTAAAATCTTTTCTGTTTGTGAATTAATTAGCTGTTTCAGAAAGGCTATGTTAAACATGCTTGTTTTACTTATACAGTGTCTTAACGATATGGAGGGTCTGATAGTCCTTATGTCAAACCATCTCTTCTTGTGCAGTGAATAAATAATGTCCACTGACAGAAAAGGTCCTGTTTGTAGTTTCTTCTTAGCATGTCTGCTTTTCTTAGGGAAATTAAAAAATTTTTTTTGTATTTTATGTGATTTTAAAATATTC
This sequence comes from Micromys minutus, assembly GCF_963924665.1. Classification (NCBI taxonomy): domain Eukaryota; kingdom Metazoa; phylum Chordata; class Mammalia; order Rodentia; family Muridae; genus Micromys; species Micromys minutus. Next base: position 35,630,657 of record NC_137957.1, on the reverse strand, counting down.
AGTGTCAGTTGTAACAACAGTACTGAGACCAGCCTTAGAATTCAGGTTGATTGATCCAGATCTGTGACTGATGGTCTTATTTTTTGTTATTTTTGCTAGTTTGAGTAAAATAAAATTATGAAGTAGCTAAGTATTTTTAGGTCATTTTTTTATATGACCCGAAAGAAATTTGAGTTAATTTTAGCTTGTAACTCTAAAACATGCTTTTTATACAGAAGGGAAGAAAAAAATGCAGACAGTAGGATCATGCAGTGGAGAGGCAGTTACACTGCTGTGCAGTGTGTGCTGTGCTGTGTGTGCTGTGTGTGCTGTGCTGTGTGTGCTGTGCTGTGTGTGCTGTGTGTGTTGTGCTGTGTGTGCTGTGTGTGTTGTGCTGTGTGTGCTGTGTGTGTTGTGCTGTGTGTGCTGTGTGTGCTGTGCTGTGTGTGCTGTGTGTGCTGTGCTGTGTGTGTGCTGTGTGTGCTGTGCTGTGTGTACTGTGTGTGCTGTGTGTGCTGTGTGTGCTGTGCTGTGTGTGTGTGCTGTGTGTTGTGTGTGCTGTGTGTGTTGTGTGTGCTGTGTGTGTTGTGTGTGCTGTGAGTGCTGTGTGTGCTGTGTGTGTTGTGTGTGCTGTGAGTGCTGTGTGTGCTCTGTGTGTTGTGTGTGCTGTGTGTTGTGTGTGCTGTGTGTGTTGTGTGTGCTGTGTGTGTTGTGTGTGCTGTGAGTGCTGTGTGTGCTGTGTGTGTTGTATGAGCTGTGCTGTGTGTGCTGTGTGTTGTGTGTGCTGTGTGTGTTGAGTGTGCTGTGTGTTATGTGTGCTGTGTATTGTGTGTGCTGTGTGTGTTGTGTGTGCTGTGAGTGCTGTGTGTGCTGTGTTGTGTTGTGTGTGCTGTGCTGTGTGTGCTGTGTGCTGTGTGTGCTGTGAGTCAGCTTGGCAGCTGGGTAGCCCAAGGCAGGGAGGGGCCTGCAGAATGTTAGTGTTCAGAATCACTTTTATTGAATGAAAAGTAGCTTTCACTTTTTAACTTAAGTAGAAGCACACAAGCAAATACTTTGGGGTGTGTGTGTGTGTGTGTTTTCAGGTTATGGCAATATTTTCTCGGTGATTGTTATTTTGTATCAGTACAGTTTAATCATGGTAACTAATAATAAAATTATAAGTTGGTATGATATAATTTTTCCTAAAGTATTTCTTAGAGTTTTACACACTGTAGTATTGGCTACTCAAAAGATAGTTTGAGAAGCTAGGATAATTACAAAGTATTAAAATATAAATTTTAAACTCGATGTTTCAGAACTTGACTGAGAAATTGCAGAAGAAAGACGTGGATTACACCCACTTAGAGGAGAAGCATAATGAAGAGTCAGTGAGTAGAAAGAACATCCAGGCAGCCCTCCACCAAAGGGACCTGGATTGCCAGCAGCTTCAGGCAAGGCTAACAGCATCCGAAGGCTCTCTACAGAGGGTCCAAGGAGAGCTCAGTGAGAAGGCAGAGGCTGCTCAAAAACTCAAAGGAGAACTGCGGGAAGTAGAGACCAAGCACCAGCAACTTAAAGTGGAGTTGAAGCAGCTCCAGCAGCAGCGGGAAGAGAAGGAGCAGCATGGGCTACAGCTGCAAGGGGAAGTCAGTCAGGTGAGAGCTGCCATTCCCACAGACCACTGTGACGATGCCTTTGTTAATGAGCACAAGTGCCAGGTACTGGGTGTGCAGTAGGTCGGAGCAGTTGCAGTTAATTCAGACTGTTCACCATTCTTTAGTTCAGTATTGTCTCGGGGCTGGAGTCCAGGCTCAGCCACTAAGAACACTGGTTGGATTCCCAGAGGCCACTTGACAGTTCACAACCACTCAACCACTGCAACACCAGTTCTAGGAGATCTCATACCCTTTTCATGCCCTCTGGGCACCAGGCACACATAGTGCACAGATATGCATGCTAGCAAAATACCCATACAAATGAAATAAAACTTTAAATAATAATTTTTAAAAAATATCATTAAAAATTTAAGTCAAGTGTGATAGTTCTTAACTATGCAAAACGAACAAAAATCACCATGGGAAATTCAAAGGAATGTGTCTGAATGTGCTTTGAATATTTAATTTTAAGTTTCATTTTACAGTTTAAATTTCTCACCTTGGCCTCCTGTATTTTTAAAAATGCATTACTATATTTTATGTGGATATTTTGCTGATACATGGATGCCTCATACCTGCAAGGTCCAGAAGAGGGAGTCAGATACAGTCAAACGGGAGTTACAGATGGTTGTCAGCTGCCATGTGGATGATCGAAATCAAATCTGGATTCTTTGGAAGAGCAGCCAGTGCTCTTAAACTGCTCAGTTACCACCTCTCTAACCTGAGCCTCTGTGGTTTTTAAGGGGAAAATAAAATAGGCACAAAATATGTATTGCTTGCTCATAATTATATGTGATTTATTACCATTTATATGGTTAAAATTAAATTGTAGTTTAAGTTATTCTGTAGTATAAGGTGTAAAGGGGCATACAGTGGAAAGAAAGCGTACAGTTATCTGGTGAAAAATGCAGTTTAGTAAGGTTGGTTTACACTTACATTTCTGTTTTAAAGTTACATAGCAAACTTCTGGAGACTGAGCGCCAATTAGGGGAAGCTCATGGTAGGCTGAAGGAACAGAGGCAGCTTTCAAGTGAGAAGCTGATGGATAAGGAGCAGCAGGTGGCTGACTTACAGCTCAAGCTCTCTCGGCTGGAAGAGCAGGTAAGCTAGCATCTGAAACTGAACTGATATTAGTAGTTGACTTCAGACTTGCAGTCTCTTAAACATCTCTTTGTATCAAGAACTCTAATTGTAATTGTTTTTATTTCACAACAAATCATTTATTTCTCCCCACCTAGAAGACTCTACTAACTCACTACATTTTAAGTTTCACATTTTACTGTTACTGTATTCCTCAAAGTTCTGCATGGAAATGCACAACTGCAGTGTAGCCTTCATGAGGAAGCCTCCTTGGGCTGGACCTCAAGCTGCTGTGCTCTTCTTACTAAGAAAGAGCCACTTCCTAAAGAGATCAGCAGATACCTGGTGTGGATCATTAGCAGAGTGTGAGTCGACTTGAGGATTTCCTGTTTTGGTGGTTAACCATATTGGGTGTGTGATACGTTAGTAGTGATACAGGTTGTTCAGCATGTATCAGGCCCTAAGTTCAACTCCTAGCACCACAAAAGAAATGCCACCAAATCATCTGTTTGACTGTGACCCCACAACAATGGCACCCTTATGTGGTTAAAGTAAATGTTAGGATTGAATTATGACTTTTATTTGAATTGGACAGATACTCAGGATAAAATCTATTAATTCAGCAATAGATTTTTCTTTAGAGGTAATGTCTTAAATGTGGTAACAGATTGGATTCTTTTCTAGTATACCATAAATATAACCATTAAAAAGTAAATAAAAAATTGCAGATGATGTAGCTTAGGTTATTGTTACACATAAATTGTATATTCATTACTTTAGCATAGTGGTATACAAAAATTCAGTGGGGAACTAATAGTCTGGAGAAAGATTTGTTTTCATTTTAGGATGAGATTTAGTGGGTAGAAGATGGCTTCTTAATCATGAAATTATAATTCTATAATGACAATTGAGAAACTGCTTTAAAGCTGATTTCCCATATGGCTTGAATTACTTTTCTTTCACAATTTGAGAATTGACATAATGCTAGATATTTATCCGTAATATGACCACATTAAGTTCTCATTCAACTAACACTCTACATTTTTTAAGTTGAAGGAAAAGGTAACAAATTCCACTGAATTGCAACATCAGTTGGAGAAATCAAAACAACAGCACCAAGAACAGCAAGCTCTTCAGCAAAGCACTACAGCCAAACTCCGAGAAGCTCAGGTAAATGTATTCTAAGAAAGGGGAGCAGAGTCTTTATTCTTCTGTAGGGATAGAGCTCTGTAGGGCAAAACACTTGATGACGAGTATTATTGATAGTTAGGATATATTCTTATTTCTATGAGGAAAAATGGAAGTACTTTGAAATTATTTATTGTAAACACATTTGTTTGATATATAATTTATAAAGTATTCAGATACATTATATTAGATAAAACTATTTATTAAATTGCCCAATTAGATATAAAGATGGAGAAATGGTTCATTTAGCAAAGTGTTGGCTGTGAAACATGAAGCAATTCATAAAGCTTGAGTTCATATCACTGCTTCCTAAGTAAACAACTCTGGTAGCATGCAGTCACCTGTGATACCAGTGCTGAAGAGGTGCAGGTCTTGCTGGCCTAGCTAATCATTGGTCACAAGAGACTGTGTCTGAAAGATAAAGTGGAGAAGCCATGGAGGAAGACAGCCAGTGTTGATTTCTGGACTCCACTTGCATGTGTACACACATGTACATATACACTCATGCACACACAATTTTGTAGTTCTACACTGTAATACAGTATGTGTTGATCATACCTTTTACTTCTTAGCATTACCTTAACACTGGAACTATAGGTAAAGAAAATATAATTGATTGGATTAAATTAGTACAAATTCTATTATTACATAGCTTAGAAGGTAAAAGAAGTCTAGTTTGTTATGTGAGAAATGCTACAGGTTTGAAATGAATTTGCCTTTCACGTTTGTTTGTTTCTTCTTTCTTTCATTTATTGGATATTACTGAGCACTGGATGCCAGATACTGCTCAGCACTGAGCATTAAAAGGCATGGTGCTTACCCTCTAGGAAAGCAGTTAGTGGTGTGTGTTTAGGAACAGTGTGTTGTCTGTGGGGCAGTAAGTCATTTCTGAAGTGAGTAATCTTCCCTCTTGAGTTTGAAGAATGAGTGACACAAGAGTCAGACAGAGGAAAGGAATCCTGGATTCATTTATCACTTCTTGTGTTTAATCAGTGAACTTGGCCAAGGAACTGCTTCTGTATCTATTTATGGCAGTGAGTAAAACATACAGAAGTGTGCTGCCCTGGATGCTTGGTGATGGGGCAAACAATACCCATGGTAAATAAGCAAGATGCATAGCTGTCTAAGTGTTGTAGTCATGTACCAACTGAGGGCCAGGGTAGGAAGCATGTGAGTGCTGTGTGAGGGTTACAGTGCTAGGCAGGGTTGCTCGGTGTCTTAGTTAGGAATTTTATTGCTGCAACAAAACACCATGACCAGGAAGCAGATTGGGGAGGAAAGGGAAAGATGGCTAAGGAGTTTTGCCTGGGACCAGACATTACGAAACCTGAGATTTGCAACATGGAGGTCTTTGACCTTGGTAAGAACAATTTGGACAGAGAAGATGTAATGAACACCTGATGGGATTGAGAGAGAAAGAGAGGGAGAGGGAGGGAGGAAGGGAAAGGGAGGGAGGTGGGGGGGATGGGGAGGGAGAGGGGGGCGAGTAAGAGGGAGAGGGAGAGGGGAGAGAAAGGGAGAGGGAGAGGGGAGAGAAAGAGGGAGAGGGAGAGGGAGAGACATAAACTAGATTGTGTAACTGTAGGTTACTTTGGGATTTTACTGTTAAGAGTAGGAAAGAAATGAAGAATGAAAACCTCTGTAGAGGTCAACAGCTAAGAGGGTTTTCTTACATGGTCTCAGAATTAATTCTATAGCTATAGACACAGCTGGAAATAACAGCCTTTCACTCTACAGACAGGTTCCCTCTCAGGAGTGCAAGGGACCAAGAAAAGTCTCATGGAAATGGGAGAAGTCCGAGGAACTAAAACAGTATAGTTTTAGTCCTCCACACACTTATAAAATAATCGTGGGAACATAGGTGACAGTTAAATGACCCAAATAAAGTTTGTTTTGGAAACGTTATGGAACATTTTCTGTAAGTGGCAGCCTGAGTCACTGAGTATGTATTTCTGGGATAGGTACAGAAGTAGATTCCAGGTAAAAATTGCACAGAAAAAGATACTGAAGCCTGTATGAGTTCAACTGTTAGGCTTGCTGGAGTTTCAAATCTAAAGAAAATAATGAGGACAAGTAGAGATATCTGCTAGATAAGCACTAAGATAAACTGATAACCTTGCTCAGAATAATTTCAATAAAGTGATAGGAAAAATATAAATAACTGATTAGTAAATGAGAGATGTGGGATCTAGGAAAAGAAATATAAATTATTTTTGTAACTTAAATGTGAATTATATAAAAAGTGGTGGGTAGAAAGAGAGGGGAATTTGGTTTAGGAAGAATTATTGAGAAAAGAGATTTGAATAAGTTTCTTGTTCATGACAGCGACTGATATAGAGCTTTATTAAAAAATGCTGGAAGAGAAGTGACTAAGGAATCGGATGGTAAGACACTATGATACCTCACACTGTGGGGAGTGTATCTGAGCTTATCCACTGAAGCTCGAAAGACAAAAGGAAGTGGTAAGAGTCACATTCAGACAGAGGAGGTGAATATGGGCACAGACAGACACAGTGCAATAGGGAAAAGAATAGAAAGTCAAGGTAAATCACTTATGAAAAAAAAATCTCACACATCAGGGTATGTAGGTAAATGTAGGTAATAATAGGTCAGGTTCAGCCAGGCAGGGATGGGGAACTGGGGAGAACGCTGAAGTATGAAGTCAGCTTGCATAAGTGTACATGTGTGAGAGAGCAGTGATGTGGAGGGCCAGGTTAAGACAGGGTTCTCTGTGGACCCTGGCTGTCCTAGTACTCACTCTGTAGACCAGGCTGGCCTGGAACTCAGATCCACCTGCCTCAGATCCCAAGTGCTGAGATCAAAGGCGTGTGCCACCACACCCGGCTGCACTGGTTGTTTTCATTCAGTTTATTTCAGAGCATCTGTGTCATGTGTCTTGGATATATACCAATGAATAAGAAAGATAATGTATTCATATTCTGTAGCATATGTTTGGTGGGAGGTAGAAGGAGGTAAATAAACATGAGAGAAATAAGTAAGCCGTGGTGTGCTGAACTAAGTGCAGTGCAGTAGAAAACAGTGTGCAGACCATTGCAAAAGACTCCCGCTGGAGATGTAATGGGCAGGGCTGCTCCGCCCAGCCCAGAAGGTGACTTGAGCAAACATTGGCAGAGGACAGGGAACCATTTGGGTGTAGGGAACATTTAAGGCAGTGGTCATTAGTGCAAAGGTTCTTAGGTAGGAGTGAGCTTGGGTAGTCACAGAATGTGTCTCATGTGTCTGAAAGGGGCCAGAAATGTAGGGAATAAGGTCAGAGTATTAGGAAAAGCGTGGTGTAAACTGTATTGCTAAATTCATGCTTATAAATAATGTAGACTTGTGTTATTAAACACATGGTTTTAATTAATTTGCTACAAGAAAATGTAATTGTTTTTAAGATGTAGGACTAAAGGGCATCCCCGGGGAGGTAGGTGGAGTGACAGACTCCAGTAGGTGACTTGGAGGTGATCGAACACTGGGCGGTCCCTATGCTCCTGCTCCTGGTGCGAACCAAAGTGAATCAGAACCTACCTGAGGAGGAACCCACCCGAGATGCCAGGTCCTAGGGAGGAGTGCGAGGAGGAGGATGACGACCAGGATGAGGAAGGAAAAGAAAAGAGTCTTATTGTGGAAGGCAAGAGAGAAGGAAAAAGTAGAGAGATTGACAATGCAAAAGTGTCTTCCTTACAAAGAAAGCCATTTATAGTTGCACAAGGGAAGGGTCAGAAACTTTGTGAAATTGAAAGGATACATTTCTTTCTGAGTAAGAAAAAAACAGATGAACTGAGAAATCTACAGAAACTGCTTTACAACAGGCCTGACACAGTGTCCTTGATGAAGAAGAATTTGGGTCAGTTTAGTGGCTTTTCTTTGAAAAAGGCAGTACCCAGTATAAAAAGAAGGAAGAAATGTTGAGAAAGTTTAGAAATGCCATATTAAAGAGCATCTGTGAGGTTCTTCACTTAGGTCAGGTGTGACCAGTGAACTAGTGAAGAGGATCTTGAATTTCTTAATGCATCCAAATCCTTCTGGCAAACCATTGCACAAATCCAAAAAAATTCTTCAGCAAAAGTAGTAAAAAGGAATGGAACAGTTCTGGAATGACAAGGAAGTCAAAGCAAACTAAATTTTCTGAAATTCTGTCAGATGAAGATGAGAAGAAAACAAAGAAGAGTCTTGAGATGAAGGAAAGAAAGTGAGGAGGAGTAGCCATCCAAAAAGAAAAAGCAAACCAGAAAGCTACTGTTAAAAGTGGAAACCCTGTAAAGAGTGCTAATGTTCAGGCAGACAGCAGTGCCACCAAGAAGAACCAAAACAGTTCCAAAAAAGAGTCTGAGTCTGAAGATAGTTCTGATGATGAACTTTAATTAGAAAATTGAGAAAACTACCTACAGATGAAGAGGTAAAGAAAACAGTGAAGAAATTACTGGCTGATGCTAACTTGGAAGAAGTCATAGTGAAGCAGATTTGCAAAGAGGTATATGAAAGTTATCCTGCTTAGGATTTAACCGAGAGGAAAGATTTCATTAAAACAACTGTAAAAGAGCTAATTTCTTGAGATAGAGGGCGGATGGCTTGTCTTTATAGTTGAAGATCTGATTTATACCAGCAAAGAGAATGTATTCTTTTTTAAGTCCATTGTTGGTAGAACTTACTGCTGAGTCTTTTGCATGTTACATATACTCGAGCTTGTTGTTTTAAATTGCATTTTCTTGCAGTTTTCAGCTTAAATCTTGCCTGGCAGTAATTGTTCATTGCTTTTTATAGTTTTACATTTTGGGTTTCTTTATTGTAAGGTCATAGATTCCTCGACTATTGTGAATTTTAGTGAACTTAATGTTAGCTTGCTTAACACATACTTTTGATCAAAGCAAAAACTATTATATCCAGCATTTATACGTGCAGACTATTGCAGTATTTAGTATAGCAAACACTTTGAATACACCTTCTGTCAGTGTGAAACATAGCGGCGGTTTGTTCCTCATAGTAGAGCACAGCTGTTCGATGACAGCTGGAACTTCTGCATGTGTATATGTGTCAAGTTGTTGGCATGACAGAAGTGACAGGTGTTTGTTTTGTATTTTTAAAAACCAATTGGTTGTTTATAATTTTTTACTTCTTTGTGCAAATCAACTTTTTAAACTCTTGTGTCTTTAAACTTGTAACTAAATGTCAGTGTTCATCCAGGCAGCAGTGACAGAGCAGAGTTCAGTGGTGATGACACTGAAGGACTGTTGACTTCTGCTTTGCCCCGAAAGTGTCATCAGTGTGGTTGTGTTAACTGTAAGTGTCATAGAAACTTTATAATGAGGATAAACACATCAGAGCTTCAGAAACTGGGAAAGAGTGAGCACACATGGCTTATACACAAGTGAACTGACAGTAGTAAACTTTACATACAGGAAACCTGGTTACCTTCATAATTACAATTAAAAGCATCAGGTATGAGGCCAGAGTTGGTATGGACAACATAGGCATCTGAAAGTTTTTATCAAAATCCATACATTAAATTAGTATTACAGAATCAAGACTGTTTAATTTTAAATTTTGGTCAATCAAGATTTTAAGGTGATGAAGCATGGAGTGCCCCTGAATTTAAATCTTGACTGTCCTAATAACCTATTTCTGAACTATAATATGCTGCTTGACAAAGTGACATTTGATGTACCAACTTAGTGTTTAATCTTCACATCATAGATTGGATTTGAGCATTAACAGGCATTTTCACATACTTGACTGCAATATGCTTAGATGAAATGGAATAAGCAACTAAAAAATTGGCCTTTAAGTAATTTGTCATAAATCTTTGCAATAAAGAGTAAATCATTGTTTAAAAAAAAAGATGTAGGCATAATACTTAGAACAATTAAATTTACTATTAGTCATTATGTATTTAAGGAATAACTTTTTAAACTTTCCATCTTAAAATTGTAATTTTAATTCTTTATAGAATGATTTGGAACAAGTGTTACGTCAGATTGGAGATAAGGACCAAAAGATCCAGAACCTTGAAGCCTTACTACAGAAGAGTAAAGAAAATATTTCCTTACTTGAAAAGGAAAGAGAGGACCTTTATGCAAAAATCCAAGCTGGTGAAGGAGAGACTGCTGTTCTTAACCAGTTGCAAGAGAAAAACCATGCACTACAGCAGCAAGTATGTTTGCAAACACAGTTGTAAACTTTACATAGATCCCCATGTGTTGTATTAACTGTTTCATCAAAAGTCATTCATGATCCTGACCTTTCTTACTTGTTTTTAAATGTTATTTTTAATATCATACATTTATCAAGGTAGGTCACTATGTATTGAAGGCCAGTACAATGTTTTAATAAAAAATGTGTGCAGTTCATGTCCGAGGAAGTAACTTATTACCTGTATAATAGCAGGTAAGTCACTGCCTCTGGCTCACTGTAAAGTAGAGGTGTGACTGATGGTACATGCTTGCCTACTAGCATTTTTGTGATGTTAAAAAAAAGAAATGAGTAACAAATTAATCAGTTAAATGTTGTAATCAAATGTTAGCTATTACTGAGTATTATGTAATATTTAAAACTTAACAGTTATTCATATTTTGATAATAGTCATTAGATAATATATAGCGTCCAAATAGTTTTAACAAATGATTATTCCAAAATGCATAAACAATTTAAAAGAAATATACAGAAATCTTAACTGAGGATGGGTGCAATGGTACACACGTTTAGTTCTAGCAACTGGGAGGCAGAGGCAGAGGCAGAGGCAGAGGCAGAGGCAGGGGCAGAGGCAGGGGCAGGTGGATCTTTGTGAGTTCAAGGTCAGGCTAGCCTATATGTCAAGTTTCATGCCAGTTAGGGCTATCTAGTGATATTTTGTTAAAAGTAGGTAAATAAATAGCTGAAAACATTTTATAGCTGCTGTTTTAGAGAAATTAAGTAATGATAAGTCATACTGCTGTTCTAATCGGGAAGCTATAGTGTGACATGAATTTCTGCCACAGGTCCTGTTTAGTTGTTTGCTTAGTTTCCATTTTGTTTTGTTTTAAGCCTGGGAACTCGCATGCAGCCTCAGCTCAGTTTCCTCCTGCACGCCACTGCAGCTGGCTGTATAAGTCATTATATTTGTTTTTTTGTTTGTTTGTTGAGAGAGGCACTCTTTATTGTGTTTCTAGCTGGCATGGAACTTACTAGAATAATAAAAGATCAAATTCATCTCAAACTTGATCTCTCTACCTCTGCCTCATAGGTAAATACTACCATGATTAGCTCCAAGTTGGTTTTGAAGAATTTTTATGAGGATTTTATTAGCCTAATTTTTATGAAACATTGATTAATTGTCTATAATTAAATGTAACACTGCTTATTAAAGAAATATTGTCAGGAAAATATAGGTACATATCTGCAGTATACATACCCACACACAACAATAATAAACAATACTTTTTAAAACTGTGATTAAGAAATGAGTTAAAACAAATCAATGTCCCTCTGACTCTGGTCACCTGGTGTAACTGATTACTATTTAGATGTTTTTCCATGAACCACAGGCAAGTGGGACAGTGGGTAAAGGCACTCTTACCAACTGTTAACCAGTAGGCAAAGCACAGGACTGGGACCCATGTGGGAAAAAAAGCAGACCAGAGACCTTTGCTCTTGTGACTTCTGAGTCACACATGTTTTCAGGCTGCCATGTAGGATGGGAGAACCCAGGAAAGCAGCGATGTTGTTGAACTGATTAGTGTAGGTTGAGAGAACTTCATGGAGGCTAAGGCAGCTTGAATTTGCAAGGCTCAATGTCAGGGAGGAATTAGCATTGTACAGAAAAGCACCAAAAATCGCATTAGGGTCTGCTAGGGTCTTTGGTGGAAGTCTGTTTTGTTCTCAAGCAGTTTAGTGCACTTCCTCTCTTGGCAGTGTTTCTTTCTTTGTGGATAAGCTGTCTCTGTTCAGGAGTGACTTTTATCTTCTGGTGCTTGCTGGAATTTTCACCTGATCTGTATTATTTTTTCCTTAAACTCTAATAAAATCAGCATTGCACTTCAAACAAAAACAGAAACAGCAACCACAAAGCAACCAAACATACTTGGTGGAGACAGGCTCTGAAATGGGAGATGACAGGCTCAACAGACAAGTGCTTTACAATACCCCTGAGTGCCCATGGGTGTGAAGAACAAACCATAGTAATGGGAAGAGAAGTGGGCATGAACTATATATTATAAATGGGCAGAACACTCATATAGAACTGCTAAAGATAAAACGGGTAAAATATTTGCATAGAAAATTAACAGTAAAAAAAAAATATCAGTGAACATAAAAGCAGAACAGTTGAAACCATTCAAAATGAAGCAGAGAAGAGATAGAACCATGCCTTCCCAAAGCAGCATCTCATAGGTTGGTGGCCTGTAATGATCATCAGAGGAGGATGACTTATTAAAAGGTATTGGTAGATTTAAAAAAAAAAAAAAAAACAAAAAAACCTCCCATGTGCATGAATTAGATTTCATCTAAAATTTTAAGATATAGGCTTTTGAAAATATAACATTACAAAAGTAAAGTCAAACTGAGAAGTATAATTTGTTTGACAACTGAGAGATGCCTACAGTATGCAAGGAACCCTTTGTTATCAGGTCAGTGGGAGAGCTGGGAAGTGAGGATGACTACAAGGCCCGTGTGAAAATAGCTCTGTGCAATGGAAGCATTCCTTACCTTTATTGTATCAGTAGTTACTGAGTGTACACCTTTACCAAATCTGAAATTTTATACTTAGGTGATTTTATTGCATATAAGTTCTAGTTGGATAGAGGTGATTTAAAAATAATAATGTATATCTCAATTTGATGTTCTTAGGATTTGGGTTATTATTCTTACTTGTTTTGAAGATTTTTACTTGAAAACTCCAAAATCACCTGTTATAGGGCAGTTCAGAATTCTGATGGTACTTTGATTTGAGTTTCTTCATTATTGTTGTGATTTGCAAACTTTGTAATTAGGCTCTTTTATGTGTACTAGCTAACTCAACTGATGGAGAAGCTGAAGAATCAGTCAGAAAGCCATAAACAAGCTGAGGAGAACTTACATGACCAGGTCCAGGAACAGAAGGCACATCTTCGAGCTGCACAAGACCGTGTTCTTTCTCTAGAAACCAGTGTCAGTGAACTAAGCAGTCAGTTAAATGAAAGCAAGGAGAAGGTCTCTCAGCTTGACATACAGGTAATATGCTGTGCAATGAGTTTGTATGCATAAAACATTTTAGACCATACATGGTACACTTTTTTTTTGCATACATTTGAGTGGAAAATGAGAATACAAATTAAATTATGTAGTTTCTTGAGGTTCTCTGTGTCCACAGAAATTTTTGTTCTTTCTCCCTATGGACAGGTGATTTCTGTAATGTAACTTTTGATTCCTACTTCCAGGGTACTTCCTGGTAGGATGGTCAGCACAGTATGAAGGTAAGTTAGCACATGCAGTGTCTGCGAGTACCTTAGGAGCCTGTTGTTAGTGTTTCCTGTGGGAGGACTTCAGTGCCCAAGTTCCAACAGTGTAGGCTGCAGCAGTGGCCAGATCTCTGCTCTTTGTTAATGTAAAGTGCCTGGGGATGAACTCAGTTCCCTTAAATCTTCATGTTTTACATGACTTTGGGAAATATGTCACATGTCACATATATATGAAGCATTTCATGATTCTTAGTTCATCATATAGATGAACTGCTATATGTAAATGAAGCTGATTGCACAAAAATGAGTTCTTCACAGTCCGATACCTGTGTTTGTCAGTGAGTCATTTTCTTCTGTTATTTAAAGTGGAGCTTTCTCTAGTTCTCAATTTGAACTCAGTGTAGAGATATACCTTATCCAACATTATTATTATTATTTGGAGGTTTATTTTTTTATTTATCTTTATCATGGATAGTTTACATTTTTTGTGTTCACTTAGCTAAATGAGTATTATTTTAACTGCTAAAATCATTTTAATTTCAAATATATTTATATTTTTTCTACTTTTTGCTTTTTTTATTAGAGGTGAGTTATGCTAAACTTATTTCAATACTTACTATTTTTGATAAAGAGAGCATAATTTTAATTTGATTCTGGTTCAAAGTATATTGTAGAAAGCCTGATGTTTTAAATGTGTAATATCTTGTCTTTTAATGATCATCAAAAGTAAAACTCTTTACATGAGAAGTTATCTAGAAAGAGTGAATTTTAAACACACGTGTAGTTGGTTTTTTTGATTGGACTCCATACTGAAATGTCATCACTTCCCATGGCATAGCTCATATTGGGATACTGGTAGACTTTGGATATGTCCTTCTGAAAAATACAGTGGCCTTCTCCAGGAAAAAGAAAAAAAAACATATACAAGTTATTTGCCTTTTTAGGATAGGGTCTAAGCATGTAACATAGACTAGACTAGAACACATAATCCTTTCGCCTCTAACATGTTTGGATCACAGACCTGTATCCCAGATCCTAGAGCCATTTCCTTCACAAAGGGGCAGACCATTGTGGGTTAGTGTCACAGGAACAGCTCTCATTGTTATCTGACCATCACTAGGATTCTTCTCCCCTGCCCACTTCTATTTAGAAGATTTCACATATGTATTTCATATGTATTTTTTCAGTGTCTCAATATTTTCTACTAAAGGACCTAAATTTTAATAGTTTTGTAAAAAATTAATATATCTTAAGAAAGGGAAAGTCAATAATTATATATAGAATTAAAAAAATTGTAAATTTTGTTACAGATTAAAGCCAAAACTGAATTGTTATTATCAGCAGAAGCCGCAAAAACTGCTCAAAGAGCTGATCTCCAGAATCATTTGGACACAGCTCAAAATGCATTACAAGATAAACAACAGGTAGGGAACCTGGTGATGTTTTGGTTGGTGTAAGTACACTAATATTTTCCTTCATACACATGAAATCATACATATGCAGTTATAGTACTTGGATATTACTTCCATCTGGAAAAGTAGTTTGCTAAGCATGTGATCATAGATGAAAATGATAATGTGAAAATATTTATAAGAGCAACTACATAAAGATGTAGTTTTTATCTGTCAAATACTACTAACAAAATTCTTGAGCAAACATAAAAAAGATGAAACAATAAGCAAGTTCCAGCATTTGTTTGATGAGGATTTGTTAACATCCTTGTTATTTAAAACATTGTAAGAAGGAAGTGAACCTCTAAGGAAATTCAAGCTGACCATTACTTTCCCAAAGAACTGACATCAAAAATACTCCCAATACAAAACTTTTTGAGAAACAATGATGGATTTGGAGTACATGGAACCTTAAGTTTCTAATTAAGGGTTATTAACTTGTTAGTTCTATATTCTAAAACCTGAATTTTTAAGTTTTCTGGTAACAAGCATTTTATATGCAACAAAGACTCCATTTGTGTACAAATATAAAACTGTACTAGAAAACATTCAGGTTCCATAAGAATCCGTGGTTACAAATTGAGACAATATTTAGATACATGTGTCACTGTAGAGGGAAACTGTGTGTGTGTGTGTGTGTGTGTGTGTGTGTGTGAGAGAGAGAGAGAGAGAGAGAGAGAGACAGAGAGACAGAGACAGAGACAGAGAGAGGTGGGGAGGGAGGGAAGGGGAGAGGGAGAGAGGGGGGACTGTATATGTATATATATATATCTGCATGTGTATATGTTTTAAGAATTGGGTGGGAAATGAGAGACAAAAGTCTTGTAGGATGATCAAAACAAATTATTTAAGGAAATGCTATAATGAAACTATGTTTTTTTTGCTAATTAAAAATAAAATGATTTTGCTCATGGATTGGCAGGATCAACATTATAAAAATGGGAAAAAAATTGTCAAAAGCAATCTACAAATTCAATGCAATCCCCATCAAAATTCCAACTCAGTTCTTTATGGAGTTGGAAAGAGCAATTTGTAAATTCATCTGGAATAACAAAAAACCTAGAATAGCGAAATCTATTCAAGAATAAAAACACTTGTGGGGAAATCACTATCCCTGGTCTCGAGCTATATTACAAAGCAATTGTGATTAAAAACTGCACTGTATTGGTTCAGAGATAGGCAGGTAGATCAGTGGAACAGAATTGAGGACCCAGAAATGAACCCAAACACCTATGGTCACTTGATCTTTGACAGAGGAGCTAAAAACATTCAATGGAAAAAGGACAGCCTCTTCAACAAATGGTGTTAGTTTGACTGGCCATCAGCATGCAGAGGAATGCAAATTGATCCTTTCCTATCTCCTTGTACAAAGTTCAAGTCCAAGTGAATCAAAGACCTCCACATTAAACCAGGTACACTGAAACTATTAGAAGAGAAAGTAGGGAAAACCTTAGAACACGTAGGCACAGGGGAAAGTTTTTGAACAAACACTAATGGCTTATGCTCTAAGATCAAGAATCGATAAATGGGACCTCATGAAATTGCAAAGCTTCTGTAAGGCTAAGGACACTGTTAAGAAGACAAAATGGCAGCCAACAGATTGGGAAAGGATCTTTACCAATTTTACATCTGATAGAGGGCTAGTATCCAATATATACAAAGAATTTAGGAAGCTAGACTATAGAGAATCAAATAATCCTATTAAAAAAATGGAGTACAGAGTTAAAGAATTCTCAGCTGAGGAATATTGAATGGCTGAGAAGCACCTAAAGAAATGCTCAACATCAGGTGACAGCAGATGCTGGTGAGGATGTGGAAAAAGAGGAACACTTCTTCATTGTTGGTGGGGTTGTAAGCTGGTACAACCACTCTGGAAATCAGTCTGGCAGTTGTTCCTCAGAAAATTGGACCTAGTACTACCTGAAGACCCAGCTATTCCATTCTTGGGCATATACCCCAAAGATGCTCCAACATATAACAAGGACACATGATCCACCATGTTTATAGCAGCCTTATTTATAATAGCCAGAAGCTGGAAAGAACCCAGATGTTCATCAACGGATGAATGGATACAGAAAGTGTGGTACATTTACACAGTGGAGTACTACTCAGCTATTAGAAACAATGACTTCATGAAATTCGTAGGCAAATGAATGGAACTAGAGACTATCATCCTGAGTGAGGTAACCCAGTCACAAAAGAACACACATGGTATGCACTCACTAATAAGCCGATACTAGCCCCAGAAAGCTCTGAATACCCAATACCCAAGAAACAATTCACAGACATTATAAGGCTCAAAAAGAAGGAAGGCCAAAAAGTGGAAGCCTCAGTCTTTCTTAGAAAAGAGACCAAAACTCTCATGGAAGGAAATGCAAGGTCAAATAGAGGAACAGGGATTGAAGAAAAGATCACTCAGAAGCCACCTCACTTTGGGATCTACCACATATGCAGTCACCAAGTCCAAGTACTATAGCTGATTCCAAAAAGTACTTAGTGGCAGGAACCAGACAGAGATGCCCCCTCAGGGACTATGCTAGAGTCATATAGATACAGCTGAGCAGGCTTGCAGCTAACCCATTGGTCTGAATTCTGGGATCCCAATGAGGTTGCTAAAAGAAGGACCTAAGGAGCTGAAAGGGGTTGCAAGTTCATGGGAAGAACAACATTATCAACCAATCAAACCCTCCACAACTCCCATGGAGTAAGACACCAACCTCTGTGCACACTTTGAGAGACCTACTGTTCCAGTTGCATATGTAGCTGAAGATAGCAGTGTCTGGCATCAATGTAAGAAGAGGCTTTTGTTTCAGTTAGGACATGTTTTCCCATTGTAGGGGAATGCCAAGGCAATGGGGTGGAGAGGGGGATCAGGAGGGAGTGCACATTTGTGAAGGCAAATGGAGGAGGGGGGATGGGATCCGGGTGGGGTAAAGGGATAACATCTCAAATGTAAATGCAGAGTATCTAATTGAAAAAAAAAACTCAAAGAACTGAACATTAAAATCTGTAACTGTATGTAAATCACACATTAATAAAAATTAGCTTCTAAAGAAAAGAAATAAAATAATTTTTAAAAGTTTAGAATTTTCCACATTTTATGGTGTTTTATGCTAAGGGAATAATAACTATAAAGATTGTATTTGCATCTTTAGTACTAAATACAGAAAGTATAATAGCAATCTAAGAATTTAAAATAGATTAGTAATAAGTTGAATGGCTAAAAATATGAGTCATAACAAAAAATGAGAATTTATGCAGATGCATGTAATCTAGAGAACTAGAAAGTTGAATGATAAATTATAATAAAAATAAAGAAATTTAAAATATAATAATATGCAACTAAGATCCTATTTTTATGTTATTTACATAATTAATTATTCATTTACTGTAGTACTTGAGATTGAATCCAGGGCCTCACACATTCTAGGAATGCTGTCTCCTGCATTAACAGCAGAACATAAAACAAGTATAAGAAAAATCAATGTACAGAGAAGACCAGAAGGAAAGTTATCAGAACATGGACACTGAAATCCTATGGCTGGCGATTAATTAGTAATTATTATTAGTAATTATTAGTAATTACTAATTAGTAATAAGTAATTATTATTGCATTCTCTCTGTGAAGCTAGATATTCTAGTGAGGTAAGCAGGTGCTACAGAGGTAACAACTACAATACAACTGAGAACGTTCATCTGCAGTATAATAGTAGTTACTTTTACTAACTTAGTGATCTTTCATGTTTTAGCTTTTAGATAACATTTCTAGAAAATTATTAAAACTGTGTTAACTGGCTGGGGAAGTAGCTCAGTGGCATAGTTTTTATCTAGCAAGTATGAGGGCCTGGGTTTGATTTATATATTTAGGGCTGAAGAGTTGATTTATTGGCTAAGAGCACTCCTTGCTCTTGTAGAGGACCTGGGTTCAAATCCCAGTGCCCACATGGCATCTCACAACTGTCTGTAACTCCAGTTTCAGTACATTTGATGACCTCTTCTGACCTCCACCGGCATGCAGGCATAACACTCATGCATAAAATAATAAATATACAATATTTTAAGTTATTTAACAGTTACACAAATTAGCTTGGTATTTGACATTATGTACAACTTTGTTAGTAGATAAAGAAAATGGCTGATAAGTCATTGAATGTATCTGAAGGCTTATCTAGATATTTTCTTATATAACATCATAATTTTTAGTTTTACTTTTACGATATTGGAGTACTATAACTCTTCAATTTTGTTTTTCTGCAGGAGTTAAATAAAGTCAGTACACAGTTGGATCAGATCACTGCAAAGTTTCAGGAGAAGCAGGAGCTTTGCATTCAGCTGGAAAGCCATCTGAAGGATTACAAGGAGAAGCACCTCTCCTTAGAACAAAAAGTTGAATACTTAGAAGGCCAAATTAAGGTTTGCATAAAAACAGTTGAATTGATCATATTTTCCACTCACAGCTTTGGAGTCTCACGACCTTCACATATTCAAAGACTTTTATGTAACAGAAAATGATGAAGCGGTATAAAATTTAAAATTACTTTATCAATTAATTTAATTCCATCTTTATTTTTCAATTTCTTCATTAATAGGTGGTTTGTGTAAATAAAAAATAACATAGTGCTAGCTTATTGTAAAGTGTAAATATTTCCTGGAGACAGCAAACAATTAAGTCTTGTTGTAAAATCTTTTCTCTCCTTTGATATTTTATTTCATTTCTCTACATTTTATTTTACTCTAATATCTCTTCTATGGTAGAATTTTTTCTTTTTAAAACTTTGCATAGCCCTTGGAATTTGCCTCAACTTTAGGAATGCATTTAGGCGATCATAAGCTCATCCTTACTTTAAGATAATAAGTGAGGTGTTGTTCTTTTACTAATAGATGGAATAATTAGATCAGGGAAAACTTTAATTTAGTTCTAGAAGTACTAACAGTTAAAAAATTTTTAGGGTTCCATGTTACTTACACTTCTATAATCAGTCAGAGGATGACATATGATTACAGAATTATGAGATGAGTATTCTATACGGACATCTATACCAGTGTCATATGAAAGAATGGGTTGTTCTTTTAAAATGCCTACGGTAGTGGCAATGACAATAGATGTGATTGAGAAGAGTAGGTGATGGTGTGTTATAGAAAGGAAACAGAACTCTTCTCTGGGTTCCTTTTTAAAATAGTTGGGATTGGAATAAGAACCTCTGAGGTGCTGTTGTATAATATTTGCTCACTGATAACACATTATTCTGTACATTTCAAAAAGTTAGAAAAAAATGTTTCTTTGAAAGTTTTTAGCACAGAGCAAAGACAAATGAGGATATGCATTTAACTTGATTTAAGCATAAAACTGTTAGGTTCCCCACTGGCTGTAGAATGTCTTTGTTTTTGTGTTTTGTTTAAAGCAATATTAAATGATGTCTAGGGAGATTGCTCAGTCAGGAAAGCCCTGCCATGTAAGCAGGAGGACCGAAGCTTGGATACTTGGTACCCATGTAAATGTCAGGCAGGATGGAAAGAGCCTGTGGTGTTTGTGCCGGGCAGGGCCTGCCTAGCTGTATCTGCAAGCTCTGGCTTCAGTGACAGACAGGCCCTGTCTCAGAAAATAAACTGGAGAGTGTTTGAGAAAGACACTCAATTTTGATATTTGTCCTCTACTTGCAGACACTCCCCAAAGACACACACATGGGAACACACACACACACACACACACACACACACACACACACACACACACACACACACACACTGATAATAGAAAGCACATTGCTTCTATTTAAAACTATGTGTAGTGGTTTGATTTTATAAATTTGAAAAAATCAGACATATAATAAAATGTATGAGATGCCTAGTACAGTGTAAACAACAGTGATGTAACAAAGACACGCAGTAAGCAAAGTCTGGAATTTTAAGTGTTGTATATTTAGGATCAGTAGGTGTAAGTTTGAGGACTACATGACAAATCCATTTAATTTTATGTTAAATGTCTTGTTATTTTGTAGTTGTTAACTGCATATAAATACGTAATATATTTTAGGTGGATACAGCAATAACCTGTTACTTAGTTTTGTTTTCCAAACTTAAATTGTCAAACATTTGCATTCTTAATATTTATGTTTAAGTTGATTCTCTTATAATTAATTTTAAAAATAACCCCTAATTTATGTAAAAAGCCCATTCTATATTCTGTGACAGACTCTAAGAAGAAAAACTTCCTCATTCAATTGTGGTTTTAGAATGGGTTTCTATAAATGCATTATAACTATTTTGTATATTTTGTCAATAACTATTTGAGTGCGGGCCAAATGTTATAGTATTTAATTATTAGCTATTGTCAAAATTCAAATGATGTTGTACTTCACCCACAGAAACTAGAAGCTGATACTCTTGAAGTTAAAGCAAGCAAGGAGCAAGCTTTGCAGAGTCTACAGCGGCAGAGCCAGCTGAGCACAGACCTGGAGCTGAGAAATGCAGAGCTGAGTAAACAGCTTCAGGAGCAGAAGGAGGTGTAAGCTGACCTTCGATTTTATACCCACAAGGCTTTGGTTGTTCACACCATTCTTAGAAAGTCACAAAGCATTGTTTTGTTTTAGTGTGTATGTGTGTGCGCGTGCACATGTGTGTGTGCCCTTGCACACAGTGCTGGTTGTATACACAACTAATGCTAATGTCAGTGAAAAATAAAGCCTTTATTACTTGGTTAAAGTTAACTTCATTTTCTATTGTTCACTTAGTTCTATAAAAATTCAGTCACTATTTAGTAGTAATGTGGTATCAGTTCCTCTTGAGCAGTCATTTTGAGTTGTTCACCAGTTTGAAATAGTTAATATAAAATTTTAAATACTGCAATGTGTATATGTATCACCAAAGAGCAACTTTGAGGTACTGTACTAAGTACAGAATGGATTTTTTTTTCTCATTAGGAATGATTTTTTTCAACGTTGCCATGGATTTTTGCAGCTTTGATGTTATTGAGTACTTACTTTGCTTCCTCTGGCTGTGATGAAACACTAAAAGAAATCTTGGGAGGAAAAGGTTTACTACATCTTACAGGTTAGAGTCCATCTTCAAAGGAAGGCAAGAACCTGGAGGCCGGAAGTGAAGCAGAGGCTGTGGAAGAGTGCTGCTTGCTGGCTTGCCCCACGTCCCCATCACCACCCAACAATGGCTTGCTTAGACTATTTTCTCATACAACTTAGGGCTATTTGCCCTGGGCTAGCGTTGCTCGAGGCAGGCTAGGCATTTTGAACATCAGTCATCAAAGAAATGAATCACAGGCTTACCCACTAGCCAGTCCAATGGCAGTATTTTCTGTTAGCTTGTGCCAGATGACAGAAAACAACCAACACATTGAGTGGAAGGAAAAACACCAGAACCACTGTATATATTTTTTTAAGATTTGTGTATTTATTATGTATAGAGTTCTGCCTGCATGTACACTTGCACACCAGAAGAGGGCATCAGCTCTCATTACAGATGGTTGTGAGCCACCATGTGGTTGCTGGGAATTGAACTCAAGACCTTTGGAAGAGCAGTCAGTGGTCTTAACCACTGAGCCATCTCTCCAGCCCATTAGTGTACATTCTCAAAGATGGATTTTTCACTTTCTCATTCTTATAGCATATTCATTTTGGCATTTAAAAAAAATGTGTTAAAGGAATAATGATAATGGATCACTTTTTAATCTGATATATTTGAAATTAGATAAACCATTCGTCTTTAGTTTTGAAGTAAAATGATTTCTTTAAAACTATCTTACTACATTCTGTTAAGTGTTTTGATATTCAAATTTATCAACATAAAATATGTTTTATATTTGTATAGGAAAAGACAGTTTAATTTATGCATAGGAAATAACACACTGATTCAGTACTTTATGAGGCCTGGAAAACCTTTCTGCTTGTAGACCCGCTAGGATTTGTTATCTGAATTTCTTTGATGACTTAAGGTGGCAGACAAGACTTGATTAAGTTAGAAAATGTAAACAACTTGACCCTTGTTAAGGAAATCATGTATATCTAATGAGATGTTTTAAGACAGATTTTAGTGTTTTAAAAATAATTTTATTTTTTCTTCTGAGCCATATAAAAATTCAAGACTCAGTAATCACTTATGAATAATTTTGATTGATACATTTTACATTACAGTAATTTAAAAAATTTTTTAATCCAGAATATCTCGTGCAAAATTGGATCTACAGAATAAATCTGAAGTCATCGAAAATATTAAACAAATCCTCACCAAGAAAGAAGAAGAAAAAGTTGTATTGGAACAAGAATTTGAGAAGTTGAGTCAAGATTCGAAGACACAGCACAAGGAGCTGAGTGACAGGGTGCAAGCTGCAGCCACAGAGCTGGCCACAGTGAAGGCACAGAAAGACGAGCTCGTGGCCGAGCTGTCCACAACGAAAGAAAAACTGTCAAAAGTTTCTGATTCTTTAAAATCCTCCAAAAGTGAATTTGAGAAGGAGAATCAGAAAGGAAAAGCTGCTGTATTAGATCTGGTCAGTTGTTTGCTTTTATTTTCAAAGGTAGAAACCATAATTTTAATTAAAATGCCCCAACTGGTATGTGTGTAGGGCTGCTTTATTCCCTTCTATTCCTGTTTGTAAACTGATAAATCACTTGTAAGTTATTGTGGATGTTTTCAGTGTGACATTTCTTTATTAGGAAAAAGCTTGTAAAGAATTAAAGTATCAGCTTCAAGTACAGACAGAAAGTGCACTGAAGGAGCAGAATGAACTGAAAAAGTCACTTGAGAAAGAAAAAGAGGTACAGTGTTCTTTGCTATAAACTGTAAAAATATAATGGCTCTTGTCTTTTTTAATCTGTCATACCTTGATATGGAAATCAAGAGAATGTTTATTTCTGTTAAATTAAATGGCATATGTGTTTATTTTAAAATTGTTGTTTGTGTTCTAGTTATCACTAACAAAATTGGAATTCATTTAAAATGTAAGGGCCAAATAAAGAAATATAATTAAGAAAAAGAAAAACGAGTCTACTAACCATAAAAGTTTCAATTATAGACAGTTAAAAACATTATAGTTGAAGAAAACAATAGCATCTTAAACATGACTTACTTCATATGCTGCCCTAGTTTCCTTCTTACTTTTCTAATAAAACACTGACTAGAAATAGTTGGGGAAGCAAAAGATTTATTTGGCTTACATATCCCAATCACAGCCCATCACTGAGGGAAGTCAAGGCAGGGACTCAAGCAGAGTCCTTGGAGAGTGTTTAATCCCCAACCTTTGCTCACCTACCTAGTTTCTTATATACCCAGACCTATCTAGCCAGAGGCTGCAGCACCCAGAGTGGGCTGAGCCCACCCACGTCAGTCATCAATCAAGATAATGCCCCTCAGACTTGCCCACAGACCAGTTCCTCAACTGAAGCTCTTTTTCTCAGATAGCTCCAACTTAGATCAAATTAACAAAAACTAACACCACACAGACAACAATATTAGTGACGATATTTCCAGACTATGACACGGTAACCACATACTTCATGGAAATAAGTCATACTTGGAACACAGCCAAAGGTTTAATAACATCTCTGAAAAGTACTGTGTTGGTTGAAGCAGATACGCAGTGTGTTCTGAATGAATAAATGAGTAAAACAAGTTTCAATTTCTTCTAGACTTTTCAACAGTTGAAGGTAGAACTCAGTTCAGCCAAGGGAGAAGTTACACAAGCTCAAAGCACATTAAAGCAGAAGGAGAAGGAAAAACAAGAGCTTCAAGGGAACATAAGTCAGCTAAAGCAGTTGACTGAACAACAGAAAAAACAGATCGAAGCACTTCAAGGACAGGTTAACAATGCTGTTTCACAAAAGGTATTGATAAAAACATTTCTTACTTACATAAAAAATATATGGAAGTTCATATAATGTTAAAATGAGAGTTGCATTATAAATAAGTTTTACATATTTAACATGTTAAATATAAAGTTTGTATTTGATACATGATTTAAGACTGAATGTTCATTGGAATTGTAAACTAATTTATTATTTAAAATTTTTATAATCCTTTGTCCAATAATCATGAAAATACATAGAAGCAATGTTTGCTATTGGGACAATTACTTATGTCACATTTTTACTGTCTTAGCAAAAGTTAAAGAAATTTACAATAAATCATCTTTACTATGGGTAAACAATGCCCATAAAAATCATGAAGTGAAATGTATTTAAAAAATTCAGTGATGTCAAATTTCCTGTAGCATTTGACATTTTATATTAAAGCAGAATGTTTTCTTTTCAAGAATAAAGGGACAGTTGGTTGATAATATGCTGGTTTTCATTCTTAAACATGTTCTCCTCTTGTCCAGAATGAGTTAACAGAATAGGCTGTGTTTAGTATACAACATCTGAACACTATGAGGTCTTTCCCACTTTAGTCCTTGTATATGGCCTTTAGAGAAGAAGGTACAAGCCTTCAGTCTGTAGATTAACCTAAACAGACATGCCATTGAGTCAGCTTCCATGCTACTAGAGTAAAAGAATATAAATCAGACACAATACATGTAAAGCTTTATCTTTGCCAGTTTCTCTGCTATGCTACATTACATAAAAATACATTTCTAAAAGCATAGTCCATGGAGAAACATTTGTCTTTTTGTGCTTTCATATGTAATCAGAAATTGGAATATAATTGTCACACTGTATTTTTTGTACATTTTTACTAATTTCTTGTTACTCTTCAACAACTGTATGTATATAGTGTTCTTGACGACACTTCTGTAAGCTCTTACACTACTTAACCTTTTTTCCTTCTTAATTTTTTTATTGTTTGAGATAATTACATAATCTATTCCCCTAGCCCCCCCAAGCCCTCCCATATATACCTCCTTGCTCAATATTCATTAGCTACATCTGTATATGTAACAATATTAATGAAAGAAGACAGAATGTCCTTTTTTAAAAATGACCACTGAGTTTAATTAGGTTCCTGGCTTAAACATGAATGTGGGGTTACTTATTGGAGTGGAGGCAACTCACCAATGGCTGTTTAATTGACAATACACACACACACACACACACACATACACACACATACACATTTATTTATTCATACGGTGGATGTAGGGATAATTCTATACTCGTGTCCATTTTTTCTTTTTATCAGAAGTAGCTTTTTGTTCTCACGTAATATATCCTGATTGTGGTTTCCCTGTCCTCTACTTCTCCCAGCTCCCTTCCATCTGGTCTCTCACTGGAAAACAACTGGCTTCTAACTATAATAAGATAAAAACTTGTGTATACTTTTTATCGATGAAATTAGAGACATTAGCATTTCTGTTTCCTGTCAACATTCCTTCATATGAGAACTCTAAAGTCTTTCTTGTGTTCTAGTTCCTTGTAAAAGATACAGTGAATTACCACAACTCACAGTCCTTGGTGCTAGGTCCTTTTTGTAAGTCCTACTTGGTATCTTCCTCTGATCTCTGGATTTTCCCAGTGGCCCTGTCCTTCTAAGTCTGTCAGAACTGTTATGAGAGGAGTATATTTATTTTAAAAGCCAACCACGCCTTTTCATTACATAGACATAGTTTAAATATGTTTTATTTTTATCCCTATCCCACATTTTCTTGAAGATAAATTGATTTTAGAGTACTTTGAACTTAGTGAAATTTTTATTTTCTGTCTTGATATCAATAAAGATGACTTATAGAAGTTTCCAGAGTTACTCTTGAGTTTTCAAAAGTAGAAACTGCATATTCAAATGAGAACAGTAATGACTTCTTAATTTCTTTCATTAGAAATTTCTCTTAGTTCAGCCTTAAAATGTCATTCAGGAAACCTAGTTCTGTGGTAGCCTCACTGAGCTCCTGAGAGCAGAGCGCCTTGTACTACCTAGGATAATGTCTCTTTCTCTGCTTGTGTTTGCATTTCAAATTATATAGACTTGTTGGTTTGGTAATTCTCTGACTTCATAAATTTAAAATAGGTTGTTCTTCACTAAAATATAATTTTAGTCCATAAGTGTAGTTTAGTGGGGCTCTCAGATGTTTTAGTTGTATAGGTCCCATCTTATACTTGACGGGCTTCTTATTGGCATTTTCTCTTAAATAACTGCTGATGTTTTAGACAGAGCTGGAGAATAAACTGCAGCAGCAGTCATCACAGGCAGCACAGGAACTTGCGGAGGAGAAGGGAAAACTGTCAGCACTGCAGAGCAACTATGACAAGTGCCGGGCGGACCTGAAACAACTGCAGTCTGATTTCTATGGCAAAGAGTCTGAGCTTCTAGCCACAAGGCAAGACCTTAAGGTACAGTGGACAGTTCTCTTGTGAGGCATTCTGTTCTTCTATTAAATTATGCCTTTAATGTTTCTTTTTAAAAATTAGACTGTTTTATGTCAAAAATCATGATACACACAAATACACACACACACACACACACACGCATGCCTGCATACATACATAAAAACTCATTTTGAAGTGAGTTACAGTGTGAGCATGTGTTATGGTATTAGCTTTTCTAAGGAGTTGGAAGCCTTCATTTGAGAGTAGTTTTGGAGACTGGCTGACTATAAGTCAACTGTGGGAAATGCAAGTGCTATTACTGTGGTCAGCTTTTTAACTTACAAGAATGCCTAATGATTAAAATCAGGCCAACTAAATATAGCCTTATTTAATAATAGTATATGACCAAATGAGCTATCATGTTTATTAAAATGAAAGGAATAAATAAAAAGGTTAGCAAATTTTATGCAACACTAGCATTTCCTTTCTCTAAGGAAAGTGAATATTGTGTGCTTACAGAGAGCCAGCACCCTGCCTCATTCTCTCGTATCTTGTCTCTGTTTCTCCTCTCCCTCCCCCCACCTCTTTCGTTATGGTAATATATGCTATCTTCTTTTTTTTTGAGAGTACTACTGTAAAAGTTTTGTTTATAAAATTTTGTCTATATTTTGTATTTTATTCATGGGTTCCTGTGGGGAAGGAGTTATGAGGAGAACCAGGCCACACAGATATGTGAGAAGGTCCTGAACTATAGGTAGAATTTGGAAATACATTCTTTACAAGGATGTCTGGTGATAGGAGGAACTGATCAGAGCCAACCAGGAGTGCTAGCTTACATTTGTATTTTATGTTTAAAAAGGAGGATCCAAATTGTAAAGTATACTAAGTGCTTAGCAAAAAATAATTGGATTTTGGTATTTCGGTTAAAAAATAGCAACAACAACAGGTCCAGCAGAGGGAAAAAAAAAAACTGAAAAGCATGCCGTTTTAAATTTTAACCTGGACATTTTAAAGAAGCTTGGATCTCTAGTAGGGCAATCAGTTAAGATTTTTCTCTCCTCCAGGGGATCTGGTGTCCTACATGAACATGGTCCCATTAACTCACGCAGGCACATGTATACACACAAATAAAGAAAATACAAACTGTGGTAATCAAATGTGCGTTGGTTAGAACCAGGACAGAGTTAGAATGGAATGTGTAGAGGGCAGAGTTCATAAGTTTATAGCAGGCCCAGGGGAGGGCAAGGGATCAGTCATAAGGTGACACAGAAACAGAAAACTGAGGGAAACAAAGGAGGGCAAAAGGAGGCAGGTGGTAGGGTGGGGTGTGGAGGCAAGGGTGCTGGAGAGGTGGCTTAGTAGCTAAGAATACTTACTGTTTTTGCAGAGGACCTGAGTTTGATTTCCAGCACCCACATGGCAATCCACAACTGCCTGTATATAACTTCACTTCCACTGGATCTGGTGCTCTCTCTGGTTTCTGTGGGCACCACACACATTTGATGCTAAGGCATCATACACAGGCAAACAAACACACACATAAAAATGTAAATAAATCTTTAAAAAAATTAGAACTGGTCATTTTATTGGTGTTCAATTACTTCTTTGTTTTACAACACATTGAAAGGCAGGGGAAGTTGCAGAGAAGTTTGCATTTAACCTAAAGGCAGTGAGGAGCCCCTAAAGGACTTGCAGTAATCTGCAGAAAAGAGAAGGCATAAGGGGAGGCCTAGGGGAAGTTTTATGGTAGGGCATGCTGGAGTCTCGGGCCCACTGATAAAGCAGAACAGAACCATGATTGGAGAGCTGCTCGGTTTAACTTGAAGCCCCCTTCTTTTAGTACCAGTTACTGGATAACTATTTTTGTCAACCTTTTTCCCTTTGCTTCAGTGAGCTGTTCTCGAATGTGAGAGAAAAGGCAGAAGAGAAAGCATTCTACAAGGTGACAGTTACTGTGAAAGGCTTCCTGTTGTAGCTGTTACAGCTGTCAGTGTATATCTCAGGCTGACAGTGTATTTGGACACCAGCAGGGTTGACCAGACTGTGCTGTTAGCCCCATCTGCTGGACTGTTTATGAAATAGTTTGCTCACTGGGTATTTCTATGGGTTATAATCTGTGCTATTATTTGTCCAGAAAAATAGAAGTGGAATTTACTATTCAGTTCAAATTCATAATATAAAGTTACTTCTGAAGTGAAGTGAAAATTGTAGGGTTATACATAATTAAACCTAAATATTCTCATTCCAGTACTTTTACATCATTTTATCAGACATCAGAAAAAGTAAGAACTAATATAAAGGTTTGATTTGAAAGTGTGAAGGCTTTTAATAAAAACAGTTGGAACCACAGCAATTTTACAATCCTATCAGGGCTGATAGCTGATCTACTCAGTGATTTGCCTACTGCCGTGGGTGTGGCTAAGATATAGATAGGAAAAGAAACGGACCAGAGGAGTAGCCCCAGGTAAGCAGTGCTGAGCAGGTGAGGCACGCACCACAGTACCATGTAGGAGTGTGTCAGCAGATGTTCAGACACAGGGCAGAGCACTGGCCCATGGCTTCATCATGAAGACTTGATGACAGCCTAACTTTAATCTTGACTTTAAAGAGCTAATTAATGGACTTTGTACATTTAAATTTTTATAGTCCATGCATTTAAAAATCTTATAAATCAATGAGACTTGGAGGTTTTGTGGTATTTACAGAATTTTTTGGGCTTACTACTGCTTTTTTGGTTTTAGTAAGTCTGTTGAACCATAACCTCCATTACCCAATTATGGTCGCAGTAGTTTGTACAGTGAGCTTTGAAACTTGTTTACTTCAGTGCTGAGATCAGACTCATAGCCTTATGCAGGCCAGGCAGGGACTCTGCACGAACCTATACCCCTCCCAGCACAGTAAGTTTTATACTTTTAAAAGTCAGTTTTTCCTTGGTGACATCTGGCCCAGTTGCCATGCCCATCCTTTTACACAGGGTTTCTTGTGTATTTGGTGGTGAGCCTTTGCTCAGCTTCCCTGTACAGTTTCCTCTGCATCTGCCACTCTTCCGTGATCAGGAGCATTCTATGCAGGGCACTCCGTTAATGCTGGCTGCCTGCCTAATAGGTAATACTGTGTGTTTTGTGTGATCCTGACTGGCAGAGGTCCTTTCCTGAGTTTCATTACTGGGCTCCTTCAGGGGAAATGCTCCTTCAGTAAGAATCTGGGCCTCTCTTGGGTCTGCTGCTGAGTGTGGTAGCTAGTTCTCACTCCCTGCAGATCCTCAGCCAAAGTAGCTGATGGTAGCAGTTCCCTTTCCCTAGGACCATGCCCCCAAATGTAACCCAACAAGTAGAAACTTGGTCCTTTCTTGGACTTCAGCTTCTCAAACATCTGAGCCCTAGAACAGTCAGTAACTATGATTGTATTAGTCATTTTCCTCATTGCTGTGACAAAGCAGCTAACAAAAGCTGCTTGAAGAAGGAAGCAGTTGTTGTTTCTGACTCACAGTAAGAATACTGTGCCTGGAAGCTGTAGCAGTAGGAGTGCAAGGCCAACAGGTTACATGGTATCTGTAGAGGCAGACATGAGTGTCCTGCCCAGCTCCCCTTCTCTCCTTTTCATTCAGTCCAGCACCCCAGACCATGGAATGGTGCTACCCACATTTAAGGTGGGCCTCTCTACCTGAATTAACCTAGTCTAGAAATTCCTTCACAATACACTCAAAGGTTGGCTTCCATAGTAATTCAAAGTGTATTAACATGACAATGTTCACCACCACAGGAGGGACTTAGAGCCATTAGTAACTATGATATTAACTACATCACTTGTACCTCAGAGACAGGCTGCTCAGAGGATGGGCCTCTAGCTGGTCAGACTATAGTTACATAGAAGGCTGAATGTAATGGATGGGATTGACAACTGTAAAATACCCCCTATAACAAAACTCAGGCTTGTCTGTCAAGTTGTTTACCATGTCATGGGGGCCTTGAGCATAGAAAATGTGTGTGTGTGCAGATGTAGTATTCAACTGTATTTCTTCTAAATTGTTTTCTTTCATTTCTCCACTGATCTTTTCCCAACTATATATGTGCTCTCTAGATATATTTGATAGAGTTGTTACTTACCTGAGATTCCTTCCTGTTATAAGTAGATAAATACTCAGTAAATGGTTTTAGATTATTTCTAGGAAACCTTCAGCGTTTTTCTCCCTACCTCATCCCTTTCCCCCTCCTGGTCAACTGTCTTTGGATAAAAGGTCTCACTAAGCAGTTTTGGCTGACTTGGAATGTACTATCTAGACCAGGCTGACAGCCAACTTACAAGAGAGCCACATGTCTCTGGCTCAAGAGTGCTGGGATTAAAGATGTATGCCACCAGGCCCAGCAGCTTTAGTTCCTTAAGATCTTAATTGTGCTGAAAAAGTCCTATTGCCTAGTATCTTTTTCTATTATTTCTACATAAATATTCATCCCAGTGTTGAACCTGCCTAAGGTATTTACTGCTTTGGTTTACTGTATAAATTTGTAGCCTGAAGGCATTAGGCTATGCCAGATAGCCCAGGTATGGAGTAAGCTACCATGTAGGTTTGTATAACTACCCACTTCACTGTTCATGTACAGATGTTCTAACAAAGATATCCAGAGCATGTCTCATCACTGATGTGATTATTTACTATATGCTATTGTGCTTTTATTAACTGTTACACTTGTTGAAATTTGCTAACCATAATAATTTGAGGATATAATTTTTTCTAAGTGTGTAGAAGAGAAGCTCACTCTGGCCCAAGAAGACTTGATTTCAAACAGAAATCAAATTGGAAACCAAAATAAATCAATTCAAGCACTGCAGGCTGCCAAAGCTACTCTGGAGCAGGACACAGCAAAGAAAGAAGAGCTGATAAAAGAGCGGAGTAAAGCACTTGAGGAGGCTCAGAGAGAAAAGGTGCCTCCTTCTCTACCTTACCTCACTCAGACTCTAGACTTGAAGGCCAGCTAGGTCAACCCCCTAACGACCCAGTGACTCCCCAAAGACCTGAGACTGTGTGAGACTGTGTGCAGTCCTGGGAGGTCCTGGGTTTCAGTACTACTACTTCCTGTGTTGTCTATCCAGTTTTATTACTGCTTTTTGTGTTTTATAAGCATGTTATATTCCAAACTGGAAGTCCCTTTAATTATAAAAATTGTCTTAAAGCTGGGGTGGCATTCATGATTTATGACTCAAATTGAGACATTTCTGACATCCAGTATTTAACTGTGTTTAACTGCAAGGACTTCAGCTTAGACACATCTTGTTTTAGTGTCTACTCTATTCCTAGTAAATGACTTGATTTTTAAAATTTTATATAGTTAGTTATTTATGTATAAACTATAAATTGAAAAGTTGACTCAAAATAGAGAATCTTATATAGAAGCAGTAATAGTAATAGAAGTTGTAAAAATGAATAGTTGCTATATTTCATAGTAGCCTCACTCTCCTAGGCACTGTTCACATTATAGTATTTACTGAGAATATTTAATCTCAGTGTTGACATTATCAGGGTAAATAGGAAGGGAAGATGTATAATCTGCTCTACTTAACCTCATGGAGAGGTGTGAGCAGGGTCATAAACACCAACATTTTAGCACACTAACTTTCAAGAAAGTGGATGGTTTATATTTATTTATAATTTCTCTACAGTCAGTGAAGGAACAAGAACTACTAACTGAAAAGTCTAAGTTGGCAGAGATGGAGGAAATTAAATGTAGACAAGAAAAAGAAATCACTAAACTCAAAGAAGAACTGAAGTCCCACAAACAAGAAAGCATAAAGGTAGGTTAATATAATACTTTTCCCTTTTATCTGTTGTAATTTTAGTTCTTTATGTGTCTGTGTATTAAATAAGAGAGATTCAGAAAGAACCCACTATGTGCTAGACAAATTATTCTACTGTTTTTGACAAATACTATGGCCAGGGATCTCGTTATTGCCTGGTATCCATATCCATATTGCAACCTACTTTTATTCTCTGATTACTGAATAAAGCAAAGCAGCTTCCGGGTAAGTTTGGATGGAAACAATGAAGTGGGAACACTGATTTAGAGAGTTCTGTGATAATGATAATTTACAAACATGTAAGACTTTAGGTTTAATCTTATGGTTTAGGCTCTTCTGTTCTTCCAGTCTGTGTGACTCAGTCTATACTCGGAATGTAATACTATGTCTGATGACTAAATGATTACCCAGGAAACACATCTTAAGTGAGCAACTGGAAAAAAGGTGTAGAGATGGGTTTGGGGTAATGTAATTAAAACATGGTCATATAGAGTATCACCTAAGTGAAATTATAGGAAGTAAATACCTTGCATGTTAAATAAGTGGTTTGAAATATTGCACCCAAAAACTCCTTTATATCTGGTGGTGTAAAAAGTTTTATCAATTTCAGCTGTCATTTGACGTATTGATTAAAAGTTGCCTTAGTGTGCTTTCTGTCTCTCACATGCTGTGATAAAACACCATGACCAAAAGCAACCTGGAGAGGAAAGGGTTTATTTCACTTTGTAATTCTCAGGTCACATTCTGTCACAGGGAAAAGTCAAGGCAGGAACTTGAGGCAGGGTTTGTGGCAGCCAGAAGTGAAGCAGAAAGCATGGCGAAGGCTGTGTAATGACTTGCTCAGCCTGCTTTCTTACAGGGTCATAAGACCAGGGGTGGTACCACAATCAGCAGGGCAAACCCCTGTCAATCAAGAGGACACCTCTCAGGTTTCCCACAGGCTGTTGGTAGCATTTCCTCCATTGAGTTTTCTTCTTCTTTTGTGTCAGTTTACAGAAAATTAGCCTGGACTTAGGGATGATTTCTTTCTGGCTTTTTTCAACAGGAAGTAACAAATCTCAAGGATGCCAAACAACTTTTGATTCAACAGAAATTAGAACTTCAAGGCAAAGTGGACTCACTGAAGGCAGCTCTTGAGCAGGAGAAGGAGAGTCAGCAGCTGATGCGAGAGCAGGTGAAGAAGGAAGAGGAGAAGCGGAAGGAAGAGTTCTCTGAGAAGGAAGCGAAGCTGGTTAGTGAATTAACTGAATACCAGGACATGTGCTTTAAAGTAGAACTTCGAATCACTCCAGTACGATTTATCTTCCTATAGACTGAGTAAAATGCATAAAAACTGGCAGCAGAAACTTTGGGTTGGAATTACAGTGACCGAAGCCTGCTTTTCCTTCCCTGCATTACAGAGGAAGCACCTGCCTTTCCTTTATTGAACTGATTACAATCTCACCAGATAGCTTTGCAGAATGTTCTAGTCAACCTGGAGGTTTGCATTGCAGCTCTGGTGGTTGTAAAAAGGAAGGGCAGTGCATTGAAGCAGGAGAGCCTCACTTTGTCAACACTACATCTTCTTCCTCGTACCATGTGCATCTTCCTGGCACACGGGAGAATCTCAAGTTGTATCACTTTATCTCTGTTTGCTGAGAACCTTGCAGACCCTCATTTCTGCATCATGGCTTTTGAGCAAGCCTATTTAAATTACACACACATTTGGTTTGCAGAATTAAGACTTTAGTGTGTGAGAAAAAACGTTCTCCTGCCTCCTTTTCAATATGATTTATATGTTTCGCATTTTAATTTCAATGAACATAAATACTATTTTGTACTACTTACATAATGGCTTCCCCTTCTCTATTTTTTCTCAGCATTCTGAAATAAAAGAAAAGGAAGCAGGAATGAAGAAACATGAAGAAAATGAGGCTAAGCTTACCATGCAAGTCACAACACTAAATGAAAACTTGGGTACCGTGAAGAAGGAGTGGCAGTCTAGTCAACGGAGAGTTAGTGAGCTTGAGAAGCAGACGGATGACTTACGGGGTGAAATTGCTGTCTTAGAAGCAACTGTTCAGAATAATCAAGACGAAAGAAGAGCACTTCTAGAGAGGTGATTGATGTCTGATGAAATTACTACTGCAGGGCGTGGTGGTGGTGCTGGTGCAGGCACGTCTTTAATTCCAGCCCTCCGGAGGCAGAGGCAGAAGGATCTCTGAGTTAGAGACCACCCTAGTTAACAGAGTGAGTTCCAGGACAGCTAAGGCTACACTGAGAATCCCTGCCTGGAAAAAAAGCCAATAAATAAATAAATAAATAAGTAGTTTTTATCTATTATAAATAATAGAAATATTGTCTACCTTTTCACATTAAACCAAAAGTTGATGAAAGTGTGTAACCCCTGCAGGTATGTAAGCAGTCATTAAGGAAATCAGACCTTAAAAGAGATTAAATAGCTGAATTTAATGTATTATATTTAAAATTACCAAAGTATTCCAATGTATTACTTTTATTCTAGAAAGGTCCTTAATGATTTCTTAAATATTAACTTTGTCTTTGCTATCTATTCTGTAAGGTGTCTTAAAGGAGAAGGTGAGATAGAAAAGCTTCAGAGCAGAGTTCTAGAGCTGCAAAGGAAGCTGGACAACACGACGGCCGCTGTGCAGGAGCTGGGCAGAGAAAACCAGTCCCTCCAGGTAAGGCGCCTGGTCATGCGGACACTTCTCTTCCTCCAGTTTCTTTCTCAGTGACAATAGACTTTTGCCTTTAGGGAAAGCCTTCAGGGTTGAGGATGTGACTCCATGGTAGAGAAGTTCCCTGTCATATACCAGGACCTGGTTTCCTTCTCCAGTACTGTATAACACAGAGAAAGCCTGTTTTCAGATAAATACTGTCTGCCGAAGACCAGCCTCTGCCTGGTCAAGGGTCCTGAGCGAAGGGGTATCTGGGGGCAGCAAAACAAAGATGCGAAGCCAAGTCGGGGGTCTAAGCTCACAGCCTTTGTTCTGCTCAAGATGGCTTCCTAGACAGTTCTCTGTGGATAGCTCTTGGCTCTGTAGTCTGCTTGAGAGAACTCTCTCAGCTTGAGATAGCTCTCTGCTAGTAAAAATTCTAAAAGTTCTCTGGATAGTTCTTGTTTTTTTTTTTTTTTTTTTTTTTTTTTTGATTAGAGTCAGAAAAGCTGTTATAAAAAAATTTCCAACCAAATCAGAAATTCTATTTAAAAAATTCTAGAAATAATTCTTGGGTTTTCTTTTTTTTTTCTCTCTCTCTCTTACAACTTTATTTCTAAAAAAGAGGGATACATATACAGATTTTTAGCGGCATTTTGGCATAACATTATATGAATATTTATTGTCAGTACTTAATTCTTTTAGAGGTTTGATAGCATGCATTGAAATTCCACTAGTTACCACAAGCATAAAGTACATGTAGGACAGAACGTAACATGGAACAGTTTTCTTGGTGAGTATAGATTAAGCATAATGATCTTTGAGTACCAAAAATTGCCAAAAGGCTATATTCTTAGCTCTTGGATTATTAGTGATTTAAGGTCCAGGTGTACCATACTCTAGGAGGGTACTATACTTTTTTTTTTTTCCAAAGAAGGACTGAGACTTTCTGTTTTTTTTTTTTTTGGCCTTTGTTTTTCTTGAGCTTCATATGACCCCTGTGAGTTGTTTCTGGGGTGTTCAGAGCTTTCTGGGGTTAGTATCCAATTATCAGTGACTGCATATTATGTCTGTTCTTTTGTGACTGGGTTATCTCACTCAGGATGATATTCTCTAGATGCATCCATTTTCTTAGGAATTTCATAAAGTCATTGTTTCTGATAGCTAAGTAGTACTCCACTGTGTAAATATACCACAATTTTTGTATCCATTCATCCACTGAAGGACATCTGGGTTCTTTCCAGCTTCTGGCTATTATAAATAGGGCTGCTATGAACATTGTGGTACATGTGCCCTTATTGTATGTTGGAGCATCTCTGGGGTATATGCCCAGAAGTGGAATAGCTGGTTCTTCAGGTAGGACTATGTCCAATTTTTTGAGGAACCGCCAGACTGATTTCCAGAGTGGTTGTACCAGTTTACAACCCCACTAGCAGTGGAGAAGTCTTCCTCTTTCTCCACATCCTCACCAGCATCTGCCAGAAGACATTCTAAAAGAGCTGTGTTAGCTTTTTAATCAGTTCCCTATGGAAAGCTACTAGAAAAAAAATTCTTAAAAGAGCTGTATTTGTTCTCTAAGTAATTCTTGGGATTCCCAACCAAGGTAAGAAATTCTGATAGAAAAATTCTAAAAGAGCTTTGTTCACTCTCCAGAGACCTCCAGACAACTCAGCTCTTGATAGAAAATATAAAAACAAAAAGAAAAACAAAAAACCTGCTCTTTGCTAGCTCAAGGCCTGTAGACCAGAAGCCCTGGTGGGTTTTTTGGGGTTTTTTTTTTTTGTTTGTTTGTTTGTTTGTTTTGGTTTGTTTGTTTTTTTGTTTTGTTTTGTTTTTAAATTTATATAGCAATTCAGTATTTCTAGAATTCTTCAATTCTCAGACTGTCACAGAGAAAGAAAATTTAAAATACAGGAACACAAAGGAATAAATCAGTAAGGTGGCGGGTATTTAAAGGAATGATCTCAAGCCAGACAGGCAGTGCAGATTTACCACTGCAAAGGAAGAGTCAGGCAGACCACCTCAACTGGAAGTCAGCCTGGACTACCAAACAAGACCTGTCTCATCTCAGGTGGGGGTGGGGTCGGGGGTTGTAGGGGAGCCATCAAAAAAAAAAACAGAAAGGGAAGTGATCATGAGGAAAAATTTGCTGTTGTGATACAACAAATGTAAAACTGCCACAGTTTCAGAATTGTCAGAATTTTGTAATTGTCATTGCCTCCGAAAAATAAAACTTTATTTTATTTTGTTTTGTCATTCAGATTTATGAATGTACCTATTCTGATAAATAGAATAGTATTTCTGACCGTAAAATTTTGTTTCATGGGCTGGAGAGATGGATCAGTGGTTAAGAGCACTGGCTGCTCTTCCAGAGATCCTGAGTTCAAATCCCAGAAATCACATGGTGGCTCACAACCAACTGTAATGAGATCTGATGCCTCTTCTGGTGTGTCTGAAGACAGTGGCAGTGGACACATATAAATAAAATAAATAAATCTTTAAAAAAATAGTTTCATATAGCATAAAGTCAAAATTTTGTAAATACCTGCAACAAATAACCAGTTTGTCATTCTGTAAAATGTTATATATTCTAATGTATCAAACCTTTTTAAAACAGATCAAACACACGCAGGCGTTAAACAGGAAGTGGGCAGAAGACAACGAAGTGCAGAACTGCATGGCCTGTGGGAAGTGCTTCTCAGTCACCGTGCGGCGGGTGAGCAACCCCAGAGCTGCGCTGCGGGCTCCTTAACATCAGTCCAGAAGGGCCAGCTTCTGGTTCTTATGTGTTTGAATTGTAGTTTTAAATTCAGTCACTTCTGAAGTAGTTAGTAGATAGTCAGCTTGTGTGTTTTAATTATACATGAGGTGTTTTAAAAGATGCAAAAGCAGAGTGATCTAAAGAAGTGTACTATAAATAGTCTATTACTATAGTTTAAATAACAAGTAAAGACAGCGTTTCTGGGCTTTTGGTGACTAGGAAGAGTTTGTTGCTTGATAAGGAGTGCTTTAATGTTTTAGAAGAAGGGCTTCCTAGAGTTCTTTTGTGAATTCTAGGATAGAAGCAAAGCTATCTAAAATGTTAGCACAGTGTTTGATCAGTGTATGGGCTACATTCCATGGGGTAATTTCACACACTGCTCTGCAACACTCATGTAGGTGTGTAACCCTCTTGTTATAGTGTCTGTCCCTGAAACTGTTTCATTTTTGTCTTGCCAGCACCACTGCCGACAGTGTGGAAACATCTTCTGTGCTGAGTGTTCAGCCAAAAACGCCTTAACTCCTTCTTCAAAGAAGCCTGTTCGTGTCTGTGATACATGCTTCAATGATTTGCAAGGATAACGGGTTATCACACTAACATTAGATTTAATAAATTGATTTGGACTCTGGCTGCATACTAGGCCAGACCGAAATTCGTATATTTTGGAATGTTACCAGTATCAAGTAAAACTCTTCTATTTTTCTGAGACTTGGGTTCATCTTTAATTACTTTTTTCCATTAAACCCCTAAAGCAGCTTTCATGCCAAGGTCAGAATTAGCCAATGAAATGTAAATAACCTTTGGACAGAAAATAGTGATGTATTTTTTTAAATATAATTTAATTATTCACAAATGATGAATACAGTTCCTTAGCTTCTTTCTCTTAGATTATACATACTGAATGTCTAGATGGTTTGTATTACTTGTTGCGGTTTTGTTACACAATAACACAGTGATTCTATTCTCTTGGTGGAGTCATGCACAGGAATGTAACACTTACTGTTTTCTCCTGTATAGGTCTGTAGCTCAATTATGTTGTTAACACATATCACTTGAGTGTTGTAAAATTCAGTTTTTGCTAAATGATATGTTAACTATAAATTTGAGTGTGGTTTTTGTTTGGGAAATATTGATTAAATTCTCAAGTACATTTGATGAACTCCTATATAAAATTTATGGTACTTCTGAGATTGTATTTGTGAAACTAGACTTACTTTCCATTTCTCTATCTTATTTCAGACACAGTCCCCTAAAATATTGTATGAAAGTCCCCCCTGAGCTGGAGGGTGGGTTGTAGAGCCATGTGGTGGCCTGGGCTTGGGTTTTGCTGGTGGAAAGTTTTCTGAAATGGTCTCACAGCACAGCCTCACTCTCTCCTCGCAGCATCTTTAGGGAGTTTGTTTGCTTTAGAATCTTCCTAAGTGTAGCTCAGCCTCACTGTATTTGTGCTTACACTTTAGTCTTTCAAAGCTAGGAACTGCTACAGTTACTGTCATATCTGTGAAGACAAAATCAAATGGCAAGGAAATAGTAAAATTCTTCTTTATACATGCTCTAACCTAATAGGAAAGAATACATTGACATTTAGAAAGCTGGCTTTATGTCTGATGAGGGGTCCATATTAACAGGGGATCTCTTAACTGTGGAAAATAGTGGTATAAGATGATGCAGCAGCTACGGAGCAGAGTTCGTATAGCCCCACCCTCTATACATCTGGGAGCTCCTAAGTTAGGATGAAAACAAAATACAGTTGGTAGACCCCTTAAAGGTCACTTGTCTGGCAGGTGATAAACTTGTTATTGGAAAAGCATTGGAAGTCTGAACTTACTGCATACTAGTGTTTAAATTATCTTTCTGAAGAAGAAATATAAAATTACACATTGAATCATAGCAGTCATTTAATAACAATAGCGGAGAAAGATAAGGGCTAATATGTCATTTGCAAGAAAGAATTTATAATACAAACTGCTGTCAGGAGTATGCTGGGATCTTCATGTTTATGACATATTTATAACATATACAAACAACAGGGGTTGACATGTAATGTTTAGTTATTAAGCAAAGTTAAACCCTACTGATTATATCCCAGGACCTGGAGATATATATATATATATATCCTTGAGCTTATACAGTGGCTCTTATATTTACAATAATAGTTGGGCAGCATAGACTGAGCTGTTCATACATTTTACATAACTCTGAACCCTTTCAGGTAGTCCTAATTCTGAATTTTTGGTTTTTGCATATAAATACTTTGAAGTATGTTAGAAAAATGAAGATATTCACAGCACAACTTAGTGAAAATTCTGGATTAGAATATTTATTCATTTCATCCATTAATTGAAGACTATCTTTTTGTGCACTCTCTACTTCACAAAAAATTAGGGGTGGCAACAAAGAAAATTGTATCTGTTCATGGTAGTTTTCTTGTTCCTCCCAACTAATCTTATGTCATAGGTCCCAAGCAACGTCTGTACCACATACTACTATACTGATGACACACAGAAGCCCAACAAACCATTGGTTCCTCTCAACTATTACAAATTCAGTATGGACTAGAAACAAATCTTATGTTTTTTTCTCATCTAGTTAAAAAGTCTTGTGAGTTCTTTCTGGCTGTACATTTAGATGTTTTCTGGTGGTATTGTATTGTCAGTGAATTGGAGCTGCCACATACAGAGAGTCCCAGTTCTTGGTTATCGTGCAAAATTGGTGTCAGGTATTGGCAAACTGCAAACCCCAGCACAGAAAGGAAACTTAAAATCAGGTTGTGCTGGGTTTGTATACAATAAACTGTATGTGCAGAATATGTGTAATAGCAGGAAAAGCTGCTGATATAGGACTTACTCATTCTGAAGAAAGAGAAGAAGGAAACAAACACAAAAACCTCAGTGCAGTGTACAAATAAACATTTTGTTCAACTACCTCTTAAAGTGGAATTAGCTAGTTTAATAGTTTCCTTATCCTAATATTAAATAGCAACTGCCAAATTTATGTTCCCATTCCTCTTAAAAGGTCCTCATGATTATTTTATATAGTTTTGAGGTCTTTATGGCTACTTTTTTACTCTTGCATTTGCATAAGATGTTTAGCCTCTAAGTGGAAGGCAAATGAAAGCCGTATATTTTGATATTTGTGACCTGTTTAACTATAGCAGTTTTTTTAATGCACTTTGGCTATAAAAACCATGGGTAACTTGATCTATAAGAATTAAATGTGCCATCAATTTAGAATTTCTAGTCACAGGCTTGATGAATGATCTTCTATAATTATAATGTGCCACATTTTCCCTGTCTTAATTGCCCTTTGCCTGAATTTCAATGATCAAATTGTTACTGTTGCACATGTGAATACTGTGTATAAACAATTTATGTAAAGTTGTATAATATAGAATTTAAAAGCCCACTGTGTTCTCTCTGTAAGAAGTATTGAACTTACTGTAACATGGTCCAGCCAGTCTGACATTTTATGCTTCTCTGAATTGGATCATACATCCATAGCCTCTGTACATACTTTTGCATGAGTATTTTCTCCTTTAGTTTTTGGGTTCATTATTTATATTGTGTTTACTACTTGTGATCATGTAGTTGTGCCTTATTTTGTGAAAGTTTAGCTCAGTAAATATTGGAATTTCTAATTCCAGTGATTAGAAAGTTACCAATTAGAAATAAATATAACTGATAAATTTTAACACAGCATTTAAATCTGTATAAAGAACAATGGAAGGATCCTTATTGAATTGCCACTTCTGTCTTTAATATGTCAAAGATGATATTAAAGACCATCTCTTTCTAGTAGATGTTATCTGATGACTGATTGTTCTGCTTGCTTTAAAGGAAGACACGCTATTAGTTTAAGATTCACCACATGTTAAGACTTTCCCCTTGGATACAATAGCGATTATGTTTTAATGTTATATATTTTAAGATAGTAATTAAGCTCCTGATCCCAAGGGACTTCATTAATGCCATTTTGGTTGAGATGTCCCTCTTCATCCTCAAGACTAAGTTTGTAGAAAATGAACAAACCTAAAAAGTAATATTAAAAATATAATCAATCCATCCTTTCATTTTGTATATACATTGAATATCCACTTGATCATTTAAAGATATTTTTGTGAAGACCCAGTATGCAAATGTTTTTGTTACCTTTTTCCTATATCCTACTGTTCCAGAATGAATGGTTTATTTCT
Source organism: Micromys minutus (assembly GCF_963924665.1). Taxonomy (NCBI): domain Eukaryota; kingdom Metazoa; phylum Chordata; class Mammalia; order Rodentia; family Muridae; genus Micromys; species Micromys minutus. The sequence goes on along the minus strand of NC_137957.1, from coordinate 35,588,264 downwards.
CTATTTAACTCAAATGTTCATTAAACTCTGAGGAATGCAATATTCACATTCTTAAGCATGTGATATATCACATAGTAGATGTTATTTTTCATGCTGTATAGAATTCATATTTCTAGGTGACCTGTCCTAGAGCTATTTGTATTTTTCTCTTAATTTCTGTGCTAACATTCCTCTTAGCGGTATTCACAGAGAAGACTGGCTCTTAATGCATATAAATGTGTGGTTTATTGGTTAAAGGAATCCAGAAAGTTTATTATTAAAACTCCCTGAAAAGTGAACGTCAAACTTCCTTCATAAAACCAATCTACATAGCCTGGATTTTCTTCATAAATCCTACCTTGCAAAAATCTATTTAGCCTTTTTGTTGGGCATGATTACTTTTAGTTCTATTCAGATGTCATTGGTGGGATCTCATTATATGTCTGTTCTTTGTCTTTCCTTCCCTTGTTTAGTTCTCTTCCTTGTTTAATTGTTCAAGCTAGAGTGCAAATGCTGCCTTTTTTTCCTCTGGATGGTTTTAGCTCCTTTGTCAAAGATCAAGTGACCATAAGTATGTGGGTTTATTTCTGGATCTTCAGTTCTATCCCACTGATCTACCTGCCTTTCTCTGTACTAATACCATGCAGTTTTTATCGTAATTGATCTGTAATACAGCTTGAGATTATGGATGATGATTCTCCAGAAATTCTTGGAGAATAGAAAATTTTAAATCTGATATTAAAATATATACATTTATTTCTTGATATAGTAAAAGAAATGAAACCTAGTATCAAACATCACCATCGTGTTTGAGATAGGATTATAAAGCAAGTGATTTACAAGTGACACAGGAAAACTGGTATCATCAGTGTATGTGTACAGAGTAAGATCCTAGTTCTGGTACTTCCTTCATCATTCACCCTTTGCATATATGGCACCCACTCATGCCTCTTAGTCTTCATCAGACTGAAGTTCTAGAAGAGTCTGGATATCAGTATCCATTTGTTAGAGACTCCCTGCTGAGTTCAGTTTGTTACAGTCATTATTCCTCTAGGCTTAAGACTCTCCTGGCTCAAACTCTCAAGTTTTAGAGTGCATGTAGAGGGCATATTCTTTCTTGTCATCACTAGATAAGTGCTTTAGAAAAAGCTGGAAGAAGTTGAGGAGGAGGGTAGCCCTGTAGGAGGACCAGCAGTCTCAACCTGGACTCCCGAGATCTCTCAGACACTGGACCACCAACAAGGCAGCATACAGCAGCTGATATGAGGCCCCCAACACACATATACGTCAGAGGTCTGGGGTCAGTCAATTGCTCATTTTTTTTTCTCTGCAAGAACAGTGGTCTAGTTTCAAAGACTGAAGAACAAGCCTGATATAGTTCATGGTGCCAAGTTCACTGCCTTACAGCCTCATTGAACATAAGAGGTAAAATTCTGCTGCTTACACATTCTTTCTATATTTGTTAATGTTCGAAGAACCACAGCAGGGCTATTTCTTGGTCTCAGCAAGTCCTGAACAGAAACAGCAAGTGACATATTGCTGACTCTCTTCAGGGTCAATACTGCCTTAAGTTCGTAAATTTACCTCAAACCTGACTGGGCTCTGTAGGTTGGGCTCTGTTTCTGAATCAAAGTGAACTTGAGACTTTTTTTCCTTGCAGAAACGGTTCCTGTATTACAGGTGATGCTGGTAGTATTGCAAACCTCACAACTGCCTTAGTCTACAGGGAAGTCAGCTGATGCGAGATCAGAAACCCAGTTTCTCAGGGATGAGACAATGATTCTGGGAAAACTCTTTGGCTGTTTTCACTCATGAGTCTCCTGTGGCAAGTGGGGCTTCAAGACACCTTGTTGCTGTTGGCTGATGTTTGGAATCTACCGTCCTCAAAAACGGAAACTGCAATTCCAGTTGGCACTCATGTTTGGAGATATGCACATAAAGAGCTTCATAAATCAGAAGGACCTGGCCTGTCCACTTATATAAAGTTCAGTCATGAGGCAATATATGACCAGAAGCTACCTTTTGATATTCTAATAAGGACCAGATTGATCTTAACATATCTATTGCGAACATGCCATTTAAGGCAACAGCAGTGTGTCACCTAGTTTCTACTTAGAACGGGTGACTGGGAGTGAAATGGTGGCTTGTTTTTCCCATCACGGTCTTGTTACAGTAAATATTAAGATGACTTAACCTTTTATCTGGCCCCATGGTCTTGCTCCCCAGATGCCGCTCTAGTGCAGCGCACACACTTGCAGTTCCCACACTACCTGGCGCTCTAGGCCGACTCTAAGAACGCTGGCACAGTTCACTCTACTGGCCCTGCTGCTTCTGTCCCAGGTGGATCCAACCACCCTGGCATGTTCCTTCCTCCACCGCCTGGCACAAACCTGACTCCAAAGCCTGGTAGCTTATCAATCAGGTTTATATATTAAATTCTCAATCCACAAACCCTCTACACAATAAGCTTACAACCAATAGACCAAGATGCAAACTACCCTTCTATATGAGATAAAAATACCCATTGAAACCCTTAAAAATAATAACAATCTCATCAAACTAAAGATGCACCAAGAGAAACATACACATCTATCTCCATCTTCGTTCCTCCCGGAATCTCCTCCCCATCTCCTCCTCTTCTGCCTTTCTAGATCTTTCCCCACCTATCTCTGTCCTGCCCAATCATGTATCGCCTTAACATAAATCTACAGTCTTATGCAATACAGTTGTAGTTTGGAATCAACTATCTGACTGGTGCCCATATTCTTTCCCATGCTAAAACTTTTCTGTCTTATTCAAACAGTCACAGTAATACATCAGGAACAGCAGTGTGTTAAAAGGAACAAGATGTGCTAGTTACAAATTGGAACACTCAAAAGGTGAATGCTGTGCATGTGATTAGCCATTCATTCACCATTCAGGGTTGCTCTGCTATGCTTGGGCTGGTTTATGGCTACTGATTGATGTTTTGGGCTTGTACACAGGAGTGGACATTAATGCAATTCTGCTTTCTTCTTTTCCCATGGTCAGGAATTCATGCCATGCTTTAAAAGTTTGATATCAGGTTAGTGCAAATCTCATTGCTGGATGATGTGAATTCACCCATACCTAACATGTAGAGGGGATCAGTGCCTCTGACTACCAGTGTCTGGTGGGGTGGGCTATCAAGCATTGTGGATTTTATTATAACTTGCAGGTCAGGAGTTAGTGAAGGACTCATTAAACCAGTGTCCAAGCCTCTGATTCTAGAAACCAAGACAGACAGAGAGAGAGAGAGAGAGAGAGAGAGAGAGAGAGAGAGAGAGAGAGAGAGAGAGAGAGAGAGAGAGAGAGAGTTGAGTGTATCAGGAATAAATACAGATGCCCTTGCCTAGGGTTCCCATAAGGCAATAGATGCTTGGAAACAAACCTGCTGGCATCTAGCTTAGTACTCAATGCCAATCTTGAACCTTTTCAGAGCTTGGGGATTTAAAGCAAAGTGCTTTCAACTCCTAGGTCAATTACATGACTAAATAATGATTGTCATCCACGTGAGAAACATGGGCATCAGCATTGCAGCTTAGATGATCTTTATTTCCAGGACTTTAGTCTGCCTCAGAGGAAGCAGGTAGAAGAGTCTCCCCTTATGCCTGTACATGGGGTCTAATATGAAATTGTAATAGCTTGCATGCCCCAGAGCTTTTAAGTAATTGAAAGGGCCTCAGATACATAAAATGCTAATTTTTTTAAAAAAAGGTGTGAAGACTGTGAAAACCATTCATCACCTAGTACTAGACTTGTAGATGTCTATCTATTTATTACTTAAAGATTTTGTCCATCTAACCAAATTGCCATCATTAGTGTCTTGAAACATTAAACTGATGGCTTAAGGGATAGTAAAAGCAATGTGTCGTTACCATGATGGTGACACTGATATTGAGAAATGGGAGAAAATGATGCTCATTCACCAGAGATGTTTTAAGACTCTGGTCCCTAGTTAGGTGTGTGCTGCATTTTGTCCACAGCCCAGCAGTACACTGCAATGGCTTCTGCGTTTCTCATGAAAGTAGGCTCCATGCCACCCCCAACCTCCTGCTCAAAACTGTAATTTCTCAAAATGTTCTGGACTCTTAAAGTCATTGTGAACACATTAAGTCACAGTGAGCACTGGATGTCGCTTCCTTGCTGTGTGGCTACACACAGCTTATGGCCTTACCCTACTCTGGTAGACTTTTTGCACTGACCAGTATGGACAAGTCTACCATGGATTCCTTTGTGTTGGTGGGCCAGGCATAAAGTTCTAGAGTTTATGGGACTTAGCTTAAAAGATTACAGACTGAGTTGTTCTCAGACGTACCTCTGCCTTGCTGTCCTTGAGAAACATAATTTGTTAGTTATTACTTTGCTTTGTAGTACGTAAGATCCAACTTAGTGTTCGAGAAGAGCATGCAGCTCTGACAGAAGCCAAGTGGAAATATCTACAGCCTCACTCGGAGGCTTGCTTAGAAATTAGAGCATGTACCTGTATGTTGTGCTTCATTCTTGTAATTAAAGAAAACCAGAGAGGAACAGATAGGCATCCAGGAACCTTGTGTTTTCTCAAGGAAGGAGAAAATGGGGATTGAAACAGTAACTTTTATTGCTTTATTTTTATTTTTATTTTTAATCAAAGAGCCTTTCATAAAACAAGAGGGGGAAAGGCTGGAGGTTCAGGGAGGTTCTGTCAGCAGAAAACTGTCTGATGATTTTTAATTGATTTCTTCCTAAAGCACAGATTCCAACTTGAAGTGGCTTTCGCTAAGCACAGGGCAAAGCCATCAGCTAAATGAACCTTCAGCATTTAGCCTCTTGAAGTATCTGTCTGGGAGTCACTGCCAAAGGCACACATTCACCACACACATGCGCGTGCGTGCACAGACAAAGGCATTTTGTGGTTGCTATGCACTAGACTTGAGCCCCCATTCATATCTTGAAGCTCTTTCTCTCAGTATGGCCATATCTGAAGTAAGGAAATAATTATGGTAAAATGTGGTCATGTGGAAGAGAGGACATGGTTCCAGTGAGTCACTGGAGAGTTCTCTGTGCCTTGTGGGAACACAGAAAGATAGAGGTGTCTGCAAGTCAGAAAGAATACCTTCCCCATGAACCACTAGTGAGAATTGGCAGATTCCCTGACCTGCCTCCAAACTACCAGAAACCCTGTCCTTTGAAACACTGTTTTCTGCTGTTTTATACAACAACCCTCATTGACTAAAGACTGACACACAGTGGGAGAAGAGATGTCAGATATTGTAATCAAGTAGGAATTAGGAAGGAAACTGCATACACTTGGGAGATTGAACAGGAAAGGCATTCTGGTTAGAAGTGGGATCTAAAGTAACTAGAGCAAACATAGGGAAACACAGCAAACCTTTTAGCTTATTGCATTTGTTATACATGTATGAGTTATTCTAGCTGTTATTTTCTACACGCCTTGCTCCCAGAAGGGCGGTGGCAAAAGCTAAACTAATACATAAAAATGTATGATTTAGTTTAGTATCCCTTTCAGATTAGAGGAAAGACTATAATCACATGGAAAACATGTTTTATTAGACTTGAATCATTCTAGTATTTTTAAAAAGTTGTATTCCATAATTATTACTTTCCTTTTCATAAATCAGATGATGGTAGAAACTCCTGATCACTCCTCAGAAACCACTATCCCCTTGGTAGGAATGGCCTTTATCAACTTTTGTGGGCACATATCCATGGAGAACAGACCCCCAACTTCCCTTGCGGCTAAACTCTAACCAAAGGAATGTGAACAGATCGTTAACTTCTCAGTCATCTTCATTAATATTGGGTGGGCTAGGTGCTTCTGCACCTTCTCTCCTTCTCCCTGGGTTGACTGTAAGCATAGAATTTCATCATTTTGGGGCCACACAGAAGAAGAAACAGAGCAAAGGGAACCCAGGTCTCTGCTTCGTAAAGCAGGTCAAACATATGGCTCAGAATTTAACTCAAGAGGTAAATAATCCTAACTTCTAAGTCAGTGGTTCTCAACCAGTGGGGCCATGACCCTTTGAGGGTACCATATCAGATATCCTGCATATAAGATATTTACTTTACAGTTCATAGCAATAGCAAGATTACATTTATGAAGTAGCAATGAAATGATTTTATGCACAGGGCTCACCACAATATGAAGAACTATGTCAAAGGATCACAGCATTAGGAAGGTTGAAAATTACTGTTTTAAGTAATTATATCTGTGTCTGGTTACTAAGTCTAGATAGCACTAGATCTTTTTTAGCTAGGGCTGGCATAATAAGATGCCCTAAACTTGGTGACTCAAACAACAGAAACTCATTCCTCTCAGAGCCAAGCACTGGCCCACAGAGTCTCAGTGAGGGCTGTCCCAGAGCATCCCTTCCCAACTCCAGCTCTGTAATAGCCTGAACAGCTGAGCTTCCTCCGGTGCAACAGCTCTTCCTCAATTGCTTGTCTGCATGCACTCACTCTTCTGATTAATAAGACCAATCATTCTGCTGGAAGCAGTTTATGTGACTTGCATCTGGCCTGAATTCTAATAGGGATGGTTATGTTCCAAGTTAGGAAAACTACCTTCTGGGGATAAAAAAACAAACAAACAAAAAAAAGTGTTTGTTTGGTTAGAATATTACTTTCTTTTTTAAGATTGAAAGCAATTTGGAATTGCAATCCGAGTCTCAGGTTTGAGCCAGGACTCTGCTGTTCTCCTACATGTGACTTTGAACATGAAATGAAGCCTCCCTAAAGCCAGAGTTCTACATCTGCAGATGATTTTAAACATAACATCTCTATATTCCCCAAGAATGAGACAGGGTATGGATTTCTTTGATATAAGACACTGAACTTATCTGTCCCCCATATTTGACAGCTGTTAAGTACTGATACTTAACACCTGCCAGTATTCTCTCCCCAAAAGACGAGACCTTCAATCTGCGTATTGAAGAAGGATAATATTTCCTGAACAGGCACCACTGTGTCCCTGAGGGCTTCACAAACACAGCAGGTACCCAATCAAGATTTTGTAGGAAAATGAATAAATAGGAACTCTGTATTTCTGACAGGCATTTCTCTGACTCTCGCTCTCTCTCCACCCCTACCCCATCATCATTACACTATGTACAGATAGAGATTTTGTGTCCATAATTCTTTGAAGTACTTATCCTTATTCGAAATTACTCATTCCTCACAACAAAGAGGGAAGATCAGAGCAGGCAGGGTGAGGTGTGAGTGGACTCTTTCTTCTGCACACGCTGGAGAGTCTAGTCTTAGTTGGCATCTGCCTAGCATCTCCCACTGCATGCCCCATTTCCCTGTCTTCTTTCCTGTCTTTCTGCCAAGCCGTGCTTTCTAGTTCCCAAAGCTCATCTTTGCTCTTGATTTAGCCTGAAGTCTTTGCTAAGTGTTTGAGAGGAAAGACTCGAATTTGCATTGTATTCTGATAATAGAACAGACTTCCCAACTAGAAGGAAAGAATCATAGAGTCGTTATTTTATATTTTTCAGGGGTTCTATTTAGTCCAATGTATGCTATTTAATGGTCCTCAACAAATACCTGGTAGCTTGATTGCTCTGTCAGAAGACACATGCACATTCACGCACTCGAAACACAGGACAGTGGTGATACTTGATGACACAAGTGAAAGTTTACTGCATGTCACACTGTAGGTTGTCCTGAAGCTGGTTGTATTTTAATGTTAATTCCACTTCCCCAAGAAGGGCTGCCTAGTCACATAACTCCAACTGAACCTTCCCATTTTAATTAGTAAAATAAAGGAAAGCCAGTGACTGGGCAGGGCGAGGGAGAGAGTCGAGGTCTGAGGAGGTCAGAGGACAAGGAGAGGTCGTCGAAGCATGGAGGTTCCCAAGGACCAGCTGGACCCAGGTGGGATTGATTGGCGTTAAATAGCTATGAACATTAAGGATTTTATAGGTCTAATATCTCATATAGAAGGGCAGTTTGTATCTTTGTCTAGTTGATCCAATCTTGTTGTGTAGAGGGTTTGTGGATTGAGAGTTGAATTCAGGTCTGAGGAGTGAGACCTTAGGGCTGATAAAGAGATAAACATTTTATATATTTTTAATATTTACTGCAACATCACACCTTGAGGTGAGTTCTTCATGGATGACATTTTCTTTTGGCAATGGTTTTACAAACTAAATATGATGATCTTGCATTACAGGGGCAAAGTGAAATGTCTTTTCACACTGGACCTTGTCAGATTCATGCTGTTCTCTCACCTTGAAACAAGGTTTAGGTACAATGTCTCTTTCCCATTAGCTTACAGCCATTGGTAAGCAACAATGTGGCTAAGATGCTGTGTTTTTAAATAAGTCACTTATTTATCTGTGGGATTTAATTTCCCTTTCTAGAGAAGGTGCCTGTTGTTAGTTTCAAGAGGTTTTCTGTCAGGTGTTCTTTGAAAAAGTGCTTCTTCAAGCTCTGACAGAACAAGGGAGAAAATAAAAGGATATTTAGGAAATACTTATCTAGAAAAATAAGAGATCGCTATGAAATGGAAATGAATGTGTTCAAGGAGTTGGGCCAGCGAATTCCATCACTGGAGTTCACGTAGAAAGTTCACAATACTTGGATATTCTGGTAGGTGAAACTGGTGATGGTAAAGAGGGGAACCTCTCAGAAGAACCCTACCAAGAATGGCATGATGACAGCTTTGTCCCTGTATCTAATGCCACTGGGGGGAAACTTTACCTTTGATGGGCTAAACTAGACAGTTCTTCAAGTGGACAGCTGAGGACATTCAGAGATGTGTTCCCACCTAAATTCTGGACTTCAGAGAAAGGTCAGGAGTTCAACTGATCCTTTTTGAACCTATGAAATGAAAAGCTGTTTTGTCTTTGTCCCAAAGTGGAGGCCATACTATATCTCCAGTCAGTGTCTACATTTTTGGAAGTTGTCAAGCAAGTTCATGTTTCCTTCAAGATCCCCTGAAAGGCAAGATATACCCAGTGTATTTTTAAGTGCATATAATGTCAGAGCATAAATTCTAACAGAGAGAGGCAATCATTATTTAGAAGCACAACTTGCCCCTAGAGAGAAGCTATACTGTAGGTTCATTATCTTTATTCTTTGTTGCTTACATGTCTTAGGAAACTTACTGAATTAAAACCAACTTCTTCTGGAGAAAAGCAATACCAATAAAACTTCACTGATTGCATCACTATAAAAAACCTGGAAGGTGTGTGTGTGTAAAAATTCGTAAACAAACAGAGCATTCTTTCCCAGCTTCAAAGACACATCCCTTTATGACAAGGGTAATCAGCTTTTTTTTTTTTTTTTTTTTTTTTTTTTTTGGTAAGAACTCAAACTTTGTGTTAATTTTCTAAAACTTTTAACAGAATGTTGCTTTGGGGTTTGATTCTGGAAAACATAGGCATACACCATGGATCCATAGAATTCCACAGGAAGTAGAAGCCTTCAGAACTAGTTGTCTTAAAGACCATAGACTTAAAGTAAGCCACCGAGAGAGCTTACCCTTCATAAATGAGAATCTTGCATTGAAAATTCTCCAGGGAACTCACTTTGATCTGCTTCTCAAACCTAACCAAATGCACAATAACAATCAATGTTTCTGAAAGTTTTAATTGACTTTGGTTTTGTTACAATGATAAAGTCAATTCTAAGTCCTTAAATCATTTTTGAAATTTGAATTAGAGATTAGAAAAGAAAAATGAACCCCTCTCTAAAGTAAGTGGCTCTTTTACTTTTAAATTTGCAAGAGAACATAAATATATAATTACTGTTCTACTGATATTTATCAAGTTATTCTCTTTTTGATGTGCAATAATAGTTTATTGGGTTTTTATTTTTATTTTATTATTTTTATTTTATTTTTATTGCTTTATGGGTTTAAATCATGAACTTTGTTGAGTTTATGCAGTGACACATATATAAGTGGATCATCATAGCCTGCCACAATTTTAGTACTAAAGCTTCAGTTGACATTATTTTTACAATAACTCTTGATTCTAGAGACATTTTAAAAATGTGAATGGCAGTTTATAATCTGAATAGGCTTCTCATTTCCTTTCTGTGATGGATGGGCACTGATGGTAAAGACAGAGTACCTTCTTCAGTCATTGGAAAGGGACATTTTCTTCCCTGAACTCACTTGTAAAGGCCTTGGGGATAGACCTGGGTCTTGTATGAACTTGGTGCTAGTGTTTTATCCAATTTCCAAGATGTGACCAGAGTCCACTGTTGTGATGTTTGATTCATAATGCACTTACCTTGAATCATGACTTTACATCAGTGGAATTACCTTCTGAGATAGAAGACCCAAAGGTCCCATAAACCACAGATCACCCTGACATTTCCCTCAAGCTCACACATCACAGGGACTTACAGATTGATTTTTCCACCTTTTCCTTAATGGTGTAGATTCTAATCTTAGTGGAGTGTGTACTCCATTTCCAGATACTGCTCAGCAACGTGGAGTATCAGGTTAGCCTGTACAGTGGAGCCACTAGCAGGTCAAGCAGAGGAAGACACCTGCATTGCTCATTTTGTCCACGCCACTGGGAAAGGCAGAAGCAGTTCATGAGAACACCACCTGTCTGTCGAGGCACTGAGAAGCCTATACCTACTCCGTAATCTTGGGTCACTTAGAATGTATGTAGACCAAGCTGGCCTTGAACTTAGAACACCTTTCTCATTTCTACTTTCTGAGACTATAGAAATGCAACACCCTACCAGACCAGGAAAAGGTCTTCAGATTTAATAGGATGCACCAAAGAGTTGCTGGGGAAATTCTTAAGCCATGGATTCGCTTTAGATAGATAGATATAGACAGACAGACAGACAGACAGACAGACAGATTGATTGATTGATTTCTGGAAAGAAAGACTTTACTAGATGGCTTATTCTAACTTTGAACTTTATAACCCACGATCCTCACTGAGATCTTTTATCCTGAGTTTTCAAGTGTTAGTATTACAGGTCTGAGTCACCATACCAATCTAGCCTCTGATTTTGAAAATTCCATATCAAATCCAGAGGTTTTGAACTAGATCTTTACATGTGATCAAGAAGGATTGTTACTTTCAAGGTGAAGAAAACAAAGAATGTTCTTCAGCTGCTCTGCCTTCTGCAATGATAAAGATACCCTCACCAGCATTAGCTCTGATGCCACCTCTCAGTCCCCAGAAAGGAGGACATCAAATCAAGACTTAGATAGAGAATGGAAAACTCAGTAACCCATCTTCAAAGTATTCTTTACATGTGGTAGAAATATGATTTATTCCCATTCAGGTTGTTCACAGTGAGAGTTCTCTTTTACCTCTGTCTTCTACTCCTTGGTCCACAGGAGGTTTCTGGTTTCACCGGTTTTACTCCCGTTCTTTCTGTGATGTGCAGGAGAGATGAGAACCAGGATTTGAGAATGAGAAGGGCTAGAGAAGGAATTTTGCTTATTTGATAAAATCCTATCTGGGGAGGATGAAGCTAATGATAAAAATAAATAAAAAGGAAAGGAGAACAGAATTCCAAGAAGTGAATTGACCTACATGGACATTAAATTACAGAGCAAGCAGGAAGGAGGAGGGAGAAACAGTTTTTATGTGAGAGAGTTTGGAACTCTCTTTCCCTCAGAGATCCTGCCGAGAATTGCCTTGCCCACACCCTTCATATGGACAGTGGGCCATGAGTGCTTCACGACACTCAAGAAGCCGGGCTACAAGGAACACATTCCCTTTTGGGCCTCAGACTCCTCCTCTGTGAACTGCAAAAGGTTCTAGAGCAGTGATTCTCAACCTCCCTAAAGCTGTGACCCTTTAATACAGTTCCTTATGCTGTGGTGACCCCCAACCATAAAGTTATTTTGTTGCTACTTCATAACTGCATTTTTTGCTACTGTTATGAGCAATGTAATATCTCATGTAATATCCTAATATAAATATCTGATATGCAGGATATCTGATATGTGGTCCCCAAATGTGTTGCAACCCACAGGTTAAGAACTGCTGTACTAGAGATGTACTGTGCTTCTCACTGCATTAGAGGATAGAGAAGAAAGTGAGAGCTGCTCTTTGAGAAGCCTGGTAGGGACATCAGTAGGGAGCCGTTGAGGTGGAGAAGTAAAGCTATGGCTGAAGAGGCTGATCTTAAGGTGACTCCTCCGCTGCATTCTTGTGATGCCTCTACT
>NC_137957.1:34938616-34971116 GCF_963924665.1 Micromys minutus | reverse complement strand
TTGTTAAGTGTAATGTATGTTGGGGTTTTGGGGTGTGTGTGCAAGTGCGTACGTGTGCACACACATGCCAAGTTCAGAGGACAACTTTCTAGAGTCAGTTCTTTCTTCTGCCTGGGTGTGGCAGGCTCTGTTTTTTCTCTGCTGTGCTGCACACTTCAGATGAGCTGGTCCTCAAGCTTCCAGGACATTCTCCTGTCTCTGCCTCTCTTGTGCTGGGATTACAGATGCCCACCCTTCGTCTGGTTTCAGGGTTTGGGCTCGGGTCATGAGGCTTGTAAACTAAGCGACAGTACCCACTAGGCCATCTATTTGTCTCCCCCACTCCTGCCTTGTCCTTGTGGGACAGGGTCTCAGCCTATAGGTCAGGCTGACTCGGAACTTATGGTCCTTCAGTTGCGGCCTCTGTCATGCGTCATTTCATTCCTTATGGGGACATGGTGAAGAGCTTTAGTGGCATCTGCTCTTCAGAGTGTCAAATGTGTACCATCTTTTCTCACCATTACAGATTCAGCAATCAGTACATAGAGTCTGTCCCCTGAGCACTCCTCCTTCAGATGTGTCCACCATGGAGACTGACAAGAGATGGTTGAGTGGTGAAGAACACCCACTGTGATTGCAAAGGTCCCGAGTTCAAGTCCCAACCTCCACGTCAGACGGTTTACTACTGCTTCTAACTCCAGCTTTAGGGAATCCAGTACCCTCTTATTCCCCTACACAGACACACACACACATACATACCCCCAAAAATAAAAATATCCTCCTCAGTGCTACCATTTTCTAATTCCAAAAAAGTCTGATGCATAAAAAAAAAAAGTTCTTTGAGTTCCTTCCTGAACAATAATGAATGTCAAAATTAGAAATGATAATTCTTCTTAGAAACCCATATAGATCTGTATATATGGATGGATACCTTTAGTGCTATGTGATCTCTTAGAGTGTTAAGTGTGGACATCTGGTCTCATTTTTATGGATTCACCAATCAACACACAGAGGCTATACCTTGAGCAATCCTTTTTTGTATGGGGTCGAGGTCCTCTATGGATATTGAAGTGGTGAAAAACACCTGCTGCCATTGCAAAGACAAGGTGTGTGTGTGTGTGTGTGTGTGTGTGTGTGTGTGTGTGTGTGTGTGTAGGATTTGAGTATGTAATATTCCATAGGCTCATGGGGCACAGGGTGTGTATGTGGTGTACATGGTGATGTGCATGTGTAGGCTCATGAGCTTGACCACTTGCTCTATAGCTCATTTTGCTTTTAGGCAAGGTTGTAGAACCTTTAGGAGGCAAAGCCTTGCTGGAAGTCGGTCTCTAGAAGGCCTTGAGGTTTTTATAGCCCAGCCTTTCTTCTAGTCTTATTTCTGCTTCCTGTTCTTACCACCAAGCCTTCTCTGACAGTCGCCACACCCTCCTTGACATGATAGATTAGCTCCCTCAAGAACACAAAGCCAAATGAACTCTTTCTCCCCTAAGTTGCTTTGACAAGTATTTTGTCACAAAAACATGCCTCACATGGTCAGACTTGCGGCCGATCACTTTCCTTCCTTCCTTTGAGGTTTAAATACACTGGTGGATGGTGTTATTGACAGGTGGCATGTCTATGTGTTTCAGCACAATGGTTGTGCTAGAACAACAGGGTATAATAGACACTCTTGCAGATTCAAGACTTTATTCTCCAGACATTTTCTCAGGGGTGCCCTGTAGCATGGAGCCAGAAACATGGCATTTGTTTATGGAGGGCTGTTGCAAGAGTGTAGGCATATTGGCTTGTTTGCTTGGTTTGGAAGGGAAAAGAAGCAATCCTTTTGAATCATGCATTACTTTGGGAGGAGGGCAGGGTGGTGTGTTGCCTTTGCCAGCAGCAGCTTGACTGCTGAGTGTACTCTTCGCTCCTAGCGCCCGAACATCTTTGTGAGTCAGATGCCTATTGGATGGCATCATTTACAGCTCAAAGAGCCCCTAGAGGAAGAAAGGACTGTTTAGGTTAGGAGCCTGAGGTCCAGCAGTGCTTAGTAACTCTAATATCACAGTGTTAGGGGCAGTGTCTACTTAGGAAGCCAACGGATGCCAAAGCTCATTATCCATCATTACTTAATTGTTCCCATGAGGGTAAAGCTTTCTTTGGAAGAACAGAGCCTAGGAAAATAAACATCAAACCCAAATAACTTCACACATGGCCTGTCTCTGAACACCTGTGTATATATGTAACCGGGCTTGATAGTTGCTTAGAGTTTATTCATATAAACTGAAAGTTAGACGCCTTACTTAATTAACCACTCTTTGGGATTCCAAACTTTGTCCTCGGTGCTCTTTTGTTCTAAGAAAGGCTTTAAAATCTTTACTTTTTAAAAAAATATGGTTGTGTTTTCTATGGATGTATTTATTGTCTTAAGGTCTTACCTCGGAACCACTGGGTTAGAACCACTGGAGGAGAACAAGAGGTTTTGTTTGTTTGCTAGATCAATCTCCAAATTTTCCGACAGTGTCATTTTTATTCTCTGGAATGGTTGGGCTGTTTTCTCCAGAAGACCTTACTTCCCTTTTAGTGGAAGCTCTTTAACCCGAGGCAACAGCCATGTGCGTCACTGCCTCTGCCAACACACTGGTGTGGGCAACTGTGGGCAGATCATTTTTTGTGATAAAGGAATTTGTGGCAGGTGTAGGAAATCTGTCTGTCCTACCTAAGTGTTCACAACACAGAGTGAGGATGGGTCCGTCAGTGGGGATTCTATGTCATCCCCTAAAACCTTTGATCCTGAGAAGGGTGGGCTGGATTTCAGAGAAGTTAAGTGTGAGGAAGGATGACACAAAGAGCAGGAGAATTGTTTCCTTCTCTTTCCTCCCACCCCATCTCGCTCTGTCCTTCCCTCCTCCCTCCTCTCCCCTTCCTTCCTGCTTCTGACCATTTATTTATTACTTATTTGTTTTTGAGAAGATTTCTTGTTGTATACCCCTGCTCTGGAACTCACCCTGTAGCCAACTTGATCTTTAACTCATCCCACCCGCCTGCCCTCAGCCTTCCAAGTGCTGGGATTATGGGCACCATATCTCACTGAATTTCTTTTATTTTGGTAAAATAGATTAGGTTAAATGTATTGTAATATGTCCTAAGGAATTTACCATTAAATTAAAAATTTGCCTATATTTTGTTAGATGTAATTTTAAAGGAAACCAAGATCAGGGCTCTTATTATAGCTAGTCGTAGTAAATATAGCTTAAGCTTAGCCATACTAAAATATCCTTGTTTATATATGAAGGTAAAACTATTCATCTTCTGTCAGAATGTGATGACAAGGTAAAACATGGCCACTCAATAGAATAATCCAGGCGTTGGGCTAGATCAAACCACAAATTCAATCCTGGCTTCATATAGTCATAGACATTTCAGAAAGATAATTTTTTTCCTGCTTTAGAACTGGGTCTTAGTTTTTATTTCTCCATCTTTGAATATAATGCAAAACATGTTTAGTGTAGAACACATAGAAAATATGAATATATACTGATTAGTGTTTCATGTGTTATAAGTAGTAAAAACTAATAAGAAGTAATTAATAAAAAAGAAAATATATTGAAAGAGTGTAAGAAAGCTTCAAGAACAGATGGGAGGACAGAAAACTATTTAAGTAACAGGACAGGAAGAAGGGCAGCTCTAGAGATCATATGGGGCTTGGTTGTACAGTGAAGGCGCTGTCCTAGGACTGGACGAGATTTGACATTCATATATCTTACCATAACATTCTTTATTAGTTCCTTTTCAGCTGCAACAGGCTCCTTGGTTCCTACTGGACAAGCAAGCAGAAAAACCTGGCTAAAGAAGCCCCAGTAGCCCTCTTCAATCTCTCTAAAGAGAGACAAGGATGCAGAAGATACTCCCTTGGGGAACTTGGGTGTCTTTGTGGAGAGCAAGAATGTATGGTAGGATAAGAAAATGAAGACAGTTATTTAAACCACAATAATGTCTCCTGATAGTGATAATATTCAATGTTCTTAGTTTTCTTTCCAGACTTTATTTACATCATGACTGTGAAAAACAGATTAACATTTTTCTATATATAGTTTATGTCTCAATTAAAATATTACCATATGCCATGAGCCACTAAATACACTTCTAGTTGTTCTAATAAGAGCACATCTACACATCTATAACTATGTGAAACTAATCTGTAGAAAAACATATTGGCTGCTTTTGGAACCCTACTATTATAATCCAAGGTCTAGGGGAAAATGGGCATTGCTATCTACAGTGGTTCTAAGTTCAGTTCTACTGTTCATTTAGACAAGCATCTTAAGAAAACTGTATAACCTCTGAGTCCCAGTGTTCTTACTGTAAAATAGGGCTTGTAAAATAGGATAAAATATATCTTGCTAATCTGAATATTATTTAGACTCAACTTGACATGACTTCTGCCATCGTAAGTTATAGTTAACATGATGGGCCTAGAGTAACCTAAATGCCTTTTCTTGCATAGTATTCCAGAAATCTATAAATAGAGGCACCACTAGAGGAGCTTTGCAACAAGATCCTGGCTTCAGGAAAGCGGCTGATGCTTTGATTTTAAGTTCATCTAGGTCCATTCTAGTTAAGAGGAAGCCACTTTCTTCCTAATCTGTATCCACCTCCCCCAACCCCCATGTTTTGTCCCATGTTACAAGGATCTGTATCCCCCCCACCCATGCTTTGTCCCATGTTGCAAGGACCTGCTTGGTCTTGATAAAATCAACAACTGTACTTCCATCAAGTTCTTCCAATACACAGTCTTTGGTATACTTATGTGCCAATCTTCTTCAAGTCTCTCTTTGGGCATGTTGGGGCCAGTTGTGTACTGGAGCTATGCTGTTCTAGAGAGACATGCTGCATTGGAGATGATGATTCTAGGCAGTCTAAATCCTCACAGACTAGGGTAAAAGAGTCTAAACGTGAGAGGCAGTTTTATAACAGCTGGGTTGAGATGGTGTTTCAGCACCTAAGGGAGGGTGGATTTAAGCAGGAGATGGTAGAAAGGACAGGGCAGTGAAATAGGGATTCAGAACAGCGTTTAGCAAGTCAGGGAAATGGAAAGGCAAAAAGCTACATGGTAAAGTACAGATGGAATTGGGTTTGGTGACTTATATGCCATCTCAATGCATAGAAGGCTGAAACGGGAAGACTGTTGCTTGTTTGAGACCAGCCTTCGACACATAGGCTTCACAGAAAGACCTGACCTCAAAAACTAAAATGGAACTAAAGGAGAATAAGAACTAACAGTAGAGAGCTGAGAGGAGAATGAAAATTGTGGGTTGATGTTAAGGTGATACATGATTAGACAGTGGAGAGGTAGGTGGCTAAAGAGTCTGGAGGATCGGAAGAGATTGAAGGAGGAGAGATTTCCAGAGGAACAAAGATGGAGGCAGATGTTTATGCTTTTATCAGCGTATCTCTTTATAAATAAGGATTTTATGAATGTTTTATAAGGGATAGAACTGTACAAGATCATTTGACTTATCTAGGTTGGCAAATTATATTACACCCATTGGATCAGAGTAGTTTGGTGTGTTCTATGATGTGTCTACTTGAGTTCAAAGGGTGTAGTGGTGGAATGCATAAAGTCCACCACAGAGTTGGGATATGTGTGTTTAAGGCTTAGTGATAACATGCCAAGGGGAAGTGAGTGAAAACAAAATAACTGGGGGTGGGGGGATCATATTCACCCAGGACAGAAACAACAGGGGCAGTGGAGTGAACCACACCAAAGTTTCTAGAGGCCTCATAAGGCCACCAAGTTAGAGATCCCAGCAGTGCCATATGGCCCTGTGTGGGAGCCAGCAAAGCAACAAATAAAAGGTTAAGCCCTCAATTTAATCTTTACTGAAACAGAAAATAGTGTAGATAAAGCCATGGAAACATTTTTAAGGAAACAGATTCTGAGAACAGAGGTACAAGTAGAAAGAAACAAGGGCAAGATGTGACAAAGCAGTAAAAACAACCTTACATTTTGCTAAAAGGCTCAGGGAAGCTAGAACTGAACAACAGCCCTGGGCTAAGAGGTCTTATGTTTGTTCAGCTTCAATCCTTTACATGGTAGAAAAAGGCCAAAAGTTAGATGAGAATATGGCATGAAGAAACGTGGAAGGAGAAGACTTGGAAAGAAGCCAGGAGGGACCATGGGAGGATATTACTTTCTAAAGGACGCAGGGAGGATGCTACTTTCTAAAGGATGCAGGGTTTCAGACAATGGGAAAGGAGAGGCAATAGATGGAAGAAGGAAGAGATACTTCACTCATTTGTTCCCTTCTTCACTGTTTTTTTTAACATCCTAGAAATATAATGACTACTATGCACCTAGAACTGCTATATACACTGATGTCACGATCAAAGCAGGGTTAGTGCACTTATGGGAGAGGAAAGATTATAGCTAGAAAATAGATGCTAAAAACCAACACGAAACAAACTCAGGCCACTAGGCTTGCTTAGCAAGCACCTTAACCTGCAGAGCCACCTTGCCGACCAACCCTATCATTAATTTTTGTTTGTTTGTTTTTTTTTCTTTGTTTGCTTTTGTTTTGTCCCTACCTCCAGAGTGCCAGGATTACAAACTTGTACCAAGATACTTCACTGAAGTCCATGTACGAAGGATACCAGAGCTGAAAGATAGCAAAAGGCTGAAACCTTATGATCTCATGGAGCTGCTAGCCAGTGCTAGAATCTGGACCTCTGTAAACCTCCAGGGTTTTAACCACTCTTTGGTAGTGTGATGGCTATTCTCCATTGTCAACTTGATGAGATGGAGAATTACGTGGGAAATGTTTCTGGGCATTCCTGTGGAAGATTATCTCCATTAGGTTAATTGAGGTGGGAAGTCCTGCTGTTGTGGGTGGCACTGTGTGGGATCTGAACTCTTCAAAAAAAGGGGGAAGTAAGCTGTGTGCCAGCATTCACCCTTCTGTGCTTTTTGACTATGGATATAATGGGGCCAGCTGCCTCAAGCTCCCGTAACCACAACTTATCTGGGATATCAGACTGCAACCTGAAACTGTGAGCCAATATGTACCAATTTTATTTAAAAAGAAAAGACACAGGTATGAAACCAGGAAAAAAAAATTTAGGAAGAAAACTTCAGACAGTAAGTCGTGTTGTACATAGAACACTGAAATCAATTCATGTCTCAGGATGGGAGTATGCAGACTGTCCTGTCTGAGGAACCGATGTATACACTGTGGACTCTGGGACAGAAGGGAGCCAGTCATGTGAGGATAAGGAGAAAGAGATTGAGAGCAGAATGAATAGTGTAGTAGCCCCAAGATGAGCTTGGAACACTGGGCAACACAAAGAAGCTATAGCAACGGCAAAGGTGAAGGGAAGCTGCTCTCAAAGGGAGGCAGAGGCCACATCTTGAGGTGCTTACTAGGTCAAGGATTTGCTATAGTTCTGAAAGGACCGTGATTATGTTTGCACGTCAGAAGGATGATGTTGGTTACTGCGAGAATGTACTAGAGAAAGCAAAGCAGAAGTTGGCCAGTTAAATGAAGGGTGGAGTCAGTTAAAAGACAATCGTCCTAGTCAAGACAAGTTATGGAATGGCTTGCTCTGTGGTATCGACAGTGAGAAGAAGATGAAATGAGCCTGTATTTCAGAGTGCAGTAAAGAGAGACATGTTGATGGATTGAGTGTGAGGGCAAAAAGGAATGAACAAGCACTTACCGCTGCAGGACAGGAGTGGATGGCAGATTGTTCTACTGAAATAGGGAAGAGCGGAGGTATGTGTAAATCAAGAGCTCTTTCCGCCTTGCTTGGCCAGTGGACAATTTATGGAGGACCATGTTCACTCTTCACGTTAGCTCCAGGTCTGTGATGACGTTTTTACCCCTGGCTCTAGGTTATAAAACCCATGTAAGAACACCCTGTGAGATTCTACCCTTGACCTTGTCCACTGTTTCTTGAACCCATTTGCTCATTCTGTTTTCCTGGTATGGCTTTGTCTCATTTCCTTTAGTTCCTGAAAACCTATTGGTCTTTTTCTTATTACCCATTTTTTTTTTCACCTGAATGTCAGCTACTGCCATGTCTCAGTGTTAGCTTGAAGCTTGAAGACATCCTGTCTGGTAATAAAGCATTTCCTTGATTTGTTTTACCCTTTTATTGAAAAAGCTCCAAGAAACATCAGTATCCAGAGCCCCCTTTCCCTTTGTTCATGGGAGGAGAATTCACCTACTGTAATGTTAAAGCCCTAAACAAATTCAGCCAATTGTCATTAAGCTCTGCCAACATTATCCATAATAAAACCCTCCTTTGTTTCAAGTACCAGCTTAAATAAATTACTTGTTTGGTTTTTAATAAACATATCTAGACTGAGATTTTAATTAAGCAGATACACTGTTTCAAGTGAGCATTGACTTATACTTGAGGAAACTCCTAACTGGTTTCCTCTTGTCCAGTCAACACATTTCACACAATGTAATGTTGTCCCCCTGAGTCCCATCCACTGCAAGCCAAGGTAATTTTACAACATGAATTTGACCCCGGTGTGTCCTCTTGTTATTCTTCTTTGTGACTTTATTAATTAAATTTCTATGGCTGTGATCTGTCTGATCATAGTCTGAAATGTCTGAGAGAACCAATTTAGGGGAAGAAAGATTTATTCGTGCCCACTGTTTCAGAGGGCTTGATCTACCATAGCAGTGAAAACATGTGCAATGATCTTTTAACATGTCAGGCAGAAGGCAGGATAAGGAACATAGAGGAAGGAGCCAGGACAATACAAGCCTCAGGTACATGCTTCCTGAGACCTGTTTCCTTCACTTTCAATGAGGTCCCTCACTTCCAACCTTTTGTCATCTGCCAAATGATGTTATCACATCACAAATCCAAACAAGAAATTTATTTGTTAGGCCTGATAACTTAATAGCATCTGGAGATATCCTCGAAGACACATTTGGAGGTATGTGTCAATGAATTTCCAAAGCATTTTTTCAATCCAATCAAGTTGACAATCAAGGTTAATCGTTACATCTGCTCTAAGGGCAAAGCCTGGTGATCTTGTATGCCTCGTTAGAGATGTGACTGCATCCCAAATGGCTTTGCTCCCTGCACTTACTCTCTCTAGACTCTTCTGAACTTACTGGAGTCTGTGTGGTTAGGCAGACCTACTAGAAAGTAAGTGTGCCACTTTGGAACCAAAGTGTGCAAGCTGTAAGGACTATCTCCATATTCCATCTCCAGCTGCTGTGGTCATCCCCAAAGCCATACACTAAGAAGCTAACATTAAACAATAGCATGATCCTTTGTGTCATACATACTCCATAGAAACCACTTCCCCAAAGTCATCAGACCTGAATTAGAGTTTGTTCCCCAGATAGATAAATGAATTCTGGTTAAGCAACCAAACTTTAGAGGTTTGTTTCTATATTACCACTTTGACTGTTTGTTCAGTGCTCATAGCTACCACAGCCTTGTGTGCTCTACCCAAGCTCACTTGTAACCTGGTCTACTCTGAAGGTCTATAAGATATTCTCACTTCTTCTGCCTACCATTGTTTCCCACCTGTTGGACAAGGTCAATCTCTTCCTCTTTGTATTTTCAATATATGCATTTTGTCAAAATCTTACTCACTGCATAGGTCACAACCTAACTGTCACTTCCTGAGGGAAGGCCCTAATCCTTTCCTTGGCTTCTGATTATCTTGCTTAGCACATTGTGTTATATTTAGTTGTTGGCCCTGCTGGACTGTCAGCTTCGCCATAGTTCAGACACCATCTCTTTGTCTGTCACGGGGTCTCCAGGCCTTACCAGAGTGTAATATTTAGTTAGATTTCAATATGTATCATTCAGTGACAGAATGCTGAATGCATCATTAGTAGGAGATAAATAAAAGCAAACAAGATGGAAATGACAAAAAAAAAAAAAAGGAAGATAAATAGTAATGTACAGATTTCAGCTTGGGAAGTAACTAGAGACACGTTAACAACATCTTAGATACCAAATATTGCTGCTTAATGGATGTTCTCATTTGTAATCTGTGTTATCGCTTGAATTATTGAAAGAAAATACAACATTTTTTTCTTTCTTTATTTTTTTAGAACCCCAGAGGCGTTTTATAGCACATGGGGCAAAGTCCAGATGTTTTAACATTGACTGACATACAATCAATGAAAAGCTGGTCCCCATCTTTCCCAATCGAGGTTCACTTTATCCTCCCATTCCCATAGATGATCTCTGTTCCATCCAAATATATATGAAGGTCTTACCTTGCCCAACGACATTCTCGTTTTTCTTCAATGGCTCATCTCATTTAGAGAGCAACCAAGGATCTTAGCATTTGGTCATTCTGTGGTGCTGTGACTGTAGTGTCTGTTAGGTGGTTCTGAAGAAGAAGTTTCTTCTTATCTGTACCATACTCATTGAGGATTGATAATCTCTTGGTAGGGGATTCTAGGTTGTCACTCCCTCATTTTGTCTTCTCATTATAATGCTTAGCTCAAAGAGTAAAAAGCCTCAGAACACTTATAAATGAATGAATGAATGAAATGAATGAAGCAGTGAATGAATGCACAGGCATTACAGAGGCAAGGCTGAAGATAACTTTCTACAAGCTCTGTTCTTAAGAACTTGATTTTCTAGAGTGTCAATAGGAGGAAATTGTTCCTTTTTGTCTTCCTTTATATTTTTAAAGTCTATTTGCCACTTTTTTTTTTTATAGGTTTCAAAGGGCTGTATAGATACAGACAGCAGATTTCAGATCCCATGGCTATTTATGGTCTGGTAGCAAAATATGTTTCCAGAATATATATATATATATATATATATATATATATATATATATATATATATGTTTGGTTTCTGACAATTAAAAAAAAATAGCTTTTCCTATTGCCTAAAAGTTTATCCCCCTTCCCTGTCCCAACTTTCCTTCCAAGGTTTTAATCTGGGACACACATAGAGTTAACATTTTCTTCTGTCTTGAGGGGAAAAAAAGGAGTTTAATTTACATTGCTCTTTTTTTCTAATTTTAAGTGTGCCGTGAATTACTGTTTAACCCCTCAACCCCAGCCCCCAGGCATTTAGCCTTCAGAACTGGAGAAATTCCATTCCTCTTTCCTCATTGAAGATGTTGTGATGACAGGTCATTAGCCTTGACAGGTCTCCAAGATTGTGTCACATGTCCTGGGATGGCGTACTGACAAAATCCCACATGGCTCAGAAGGAGTGGGCTTATCCCCAGGCACCTCTCAGAGATGTTCCCTGACATCCTGGCTAGCTGTGGATCCTTAACAGGATGTTCCACCTTAAGCTCCATTGAGTGGCTTCCACGCTCCTTCTTACTCACAGGGTCAGGGATGGATTTACAAGGCTGCTGCAGCCTTGGAGCAGACAGCAGCAGGGAAATGATGCTCCTGGGAATAGACTATCTCCTTCGAAAAGTGTGGGGAGGAGCTTGAACAAGTTTGGGAGAGATTCTCGATTTGTGTTCAGGTCTATCTAGGGATTCATCAGATCCATCATGAAACAAACCTGGGTACCATCAGGAGCAGGCGCTTACTTGTCTCTCTCATGTGTGGTCTAGAATGGTCAACCCAGACATATACTATATTAACCTGGCTAAAAGATTCCTAAAGAAGGTCCATGACTATGAAATAAGTATGTATGAGTGTGTGTGTGTCTGTGTGTGTGTGTGTGTGTGAGAGAGAGAGAGAGAGAGAGAGAGAGAGAGAGAGAGAGAGAGAGAGAGAGACTGAGAATTCATGCTTCCTATGTGTTTTTGCCGGAGTATGTTTCACCCAGCAAGGACAATGGCATTTTGGCTTACAAGTGCAAAGTTCTGCATTCCCTCTGTGAGGCTCTGGGTTGTGTTGTACTCAGCAAGCTCTTTGTCTAACGCATTGACACCTTAATGAAAAACAAAAGGTAGATTCATCAAAAGAGACAAGATTACCAGAATCATAAATGAAGACCATCAGGGAGGCCAGCAACAATAATAATAATAAATTGTGGCTCTCATCCACAGAAACTTGCTTTTCTAAGGTGCTTTTGATAATTACCTGTCAAGGTTTCTGTTTCCACACCCACTCCTTGAATGAATGGGGCCTATTTATAGCTCATGAAATTCGTGTATTTGCCTCTTGAAATGCATTCCACTTCCAGGCATGAAGAGGGCAGGGATTATTTTATTCTTCCAGAAGCAGAAAAAGCCAGAAAGCTTTTTCTTTCTTTCTTTCTTTCTTTCTTTCTTTCTTTCTTTCTTTCTTTCTTTCTCTCTTTCATTCTTTCTTTCTTTTTTAAAGGAGTTTATTTAACAAATCAAAGTGACAAAGAAGCAACAGGGAAGAAGCAAGCAAACAAACAGTAATCAGAGGCCACTTGGATGGTTTGAAGACAACCCAGCCGCGTCTTTCGCATCTATGGGGTTGTTCAGTGCTAGAGATACCTGACATCCTGTTTCTGTCAGGTGCTTGTAGAAGCCAAGATGACACAGCAGCATAAGCTACATCAGGGGAGATGGGCAAGTAGAGCTGGCGGAAAACCTACAAAACCTACGTTAGAAGTACGGGAACTTGAGGGATTATAATTCCTCTTCACTTACTGGGTGTTCACATACAAGTGACTGAACATAACAACAGCAACAGCAACAACAGCAACAACAGCAACAACAACAATAATAACAGAGTTAGTAAAATCATAGGCACCTGAAGAGACGAGAGGTCCCACGACTTCAAGTCTCCTCTATGGTTTAATTCATAGAACTAAATACGAGTTATAGTTGCAAAGGAAGGTGAGCCAGCCTCCATTTCCATCAGGGAAGGGGGGCTTGAGTCAGGACAAATCAGCCAATGCTATCTGTGTGGCCCTGTGACTTGGAACAACTCTACTTTTCACTCTGTTGCTCAGCAGCCTTATGTGTTTTGTGGGTACATTGGCATAGAACTTAGCAAGCCCCGACTGTAAGTTTGAATCTTGGGGTCTTTAAATCCTTAGAGTGTAACTTCGGTCAGTCTGTGCCTCCTCTAGAAATACCCATAAGAAAGTGTCTCTTCAACGTTGTCTCTCCGGGCAGGACCCACCTCCAGACCCTGCCTTGGGTGCTGTTTCAGAATGAGCAGGGTTGTTGGCAATGGAACCATCACTGATTTCTTTGTCTCGGTGTACGGGTGGCCTCAGAGATGGGTTTCCATGGCCACACTGCCTGTCGATCATGCTTGTGAACCATCATCTCTTCCGCTTGAGTGTGGGCTGGGAATGTGGACTCACCTTGGACAGACTATGGCAGTGGTGATAAGCTGTCATTTCTGAGGTTATATATACGGAAAGGCAGTGACTTCTGTCTTTCTCTTTCTCAGTCTTTGCTCCTCGAGGAAGCTGCTTCTGTGCTCTGACCACCCTGTGGTAGAGAACTGGTGATTCAAGATAAGATCTCCCGAGTACCTGGGGTCTGTCCACACTGACACAAGTGAGTCTTGTGATGGCTGCCACCTTGATAGACATCTCAACTGCAGCCTCGTGACAAACACTGACCAGAGACTCAACCCATAATAGGTACTTATTTGAATATCCTGCACCTATCCTTTCCAACTTGGGCCTGGCGGAATGGCTCCTGCAAAGAAGGCTGGCAAGAAGAAAAAAAAGAAGAGGAGGAGGAGGAGGAAGGGCTGTTCTACTATCAACAAGGTGGTGACTTGAGAACATACCATTGACATTCACAAAGCATTCATGAAGCATGGCCCCTGTGCAATCAAAGAAGCATGGAAATTTGCCATGAAGAAGATGGGGATTCCAGATGTGTTCACTGACACCAGACTCAACAGTCAGGGTCAAAGGAATAAGGAGCGTTCTATGTCGCATTTGAATACATTTGTCCAGAAAACATAATGAGGATGAGGATTCACCAAATAAGCTCTACACATTGATAACTTAACATGCCTATTACCACATTAAAAAAATATACAGATGGTCAGTGTAGATGAGGACTAACTTACTGACTGTCAAAGAAAGTTTAGAAATGTAAAGCTAAAAATAAATAAAAAAGGTACTTATTCTTTGAAGGTATTATTTATAGTTTTTGAGAATTTCATGGAAATACAATACATTCCGATAATGTTTACCCCCCACTCCTCCTCTAACACTTCCCAAATCTACCTCACACACTCAGCTCTCTTTGTGTTCATATGAGTTGTGTCTGTGTGTGTCTACATACACATACTCACTCTCAAGTTTCTGCTACTTCTTCCATGGCTGCCACCTGCAACCCCGCTGCCCCCATTCTTCTGCATTCTAACCCCCTCCCTGGAACATAAGCCAGAATAACCTCTTTCCTCTCTAAGTTGCCTGAGCCGAGTTGCTTTATCACAGTAAAGGAACGTTAACTAATACAAGTTATTACTGGGTGCTCTACTGAACCCGTAAACAAGACAAGGAAATAAAAATGAGATGAGTAGAGGCTCATAGGATGGGGTACATCCAAGTTGAACCCCAAGAATGGGGTTTCTAGAAGAAATGAATTACAGCGGGTGGATAAGGTTAGTGCTAGCAACCCAACTAATACAACTGAAAATAATCTTGCACTTTGCCGATTGTCAATAGTTGTCAAAAGTGCCACAAACATCATCCGTTCTTTTCATATCATTTCATCACTCATTGGCCAGTCATGGAGAAACGCCACACATGATTTAGTTGGCTTTTACCCAGAGTCCACTGAGCTCATGAAGCTTTCTGCAGGCAAATCTGCTGCAATGTCTTTCTTCCCTGGGGGATGTGGGTAGCCAGACACAGGGCTTCGAGGGGTCCACCTTCAGCCAGTGCTCCTGGATCTTAAGAGATACACAGGTATAGAATCTCATTTATAGATGTGTTACTGTCGAATACCTTGGAAGGTGGAGATATCAGCAGGACAGGTGAACGAAATGCATTTGCAACTCTCCACAAATGGAAGCTTGCTCTCCTTTCCCCAAGGCTCAGGCCATACTCCTTGGCTTCTGGCTCTTTCTCAGAACTTTTGTGTCTCTTGTGTTTAAGATAACAGGTATCCAGAACTCAGTATGTCAAAGACATCTATGGAACCAGGATTATTGCTGCAATGCTCACACCAGACAAGTATGGAATCAATCTGTGTCCACACATAGAGGAATGAATAAGTATGACATACATTGTGTGTAATAGAATGATATTCTGCCATTACAAAGAAGGTAATTTTGGTTAAAAATTATTATTATTATTTGTCAGCATGAGTAAACCAAGAGGGCATGGTGTTAAATGAAATAAGACAGACATGAGAAGACGGATATCAAAATGACTATATATATATATATATATATATATATATATATATATATAATCTAAACAAGTTTATCTTGTGGCACAGGAAAAACAGAATGTTAAACACTAAAGGTTGGGAGATTTTAGGACAACACACCCGTGGAGAGGTGTTGGTGGTGAAGGGCTATATTACCGTAGATAAGTTCAGGAGATCTAGAACCCAGGACAGAGACTATAGGTAATGACAGTCTGTTGTGCTCTTTAAAAGATAGAGTGGATGCCGAGTTCCATTCACAAAAACCAGTGCCAGATTCATCCTTCTATGCTGAGCATGTGCCTCAAATCTTCATGTTGTGAATGGCAAATACATGTGATCTTGCATGTCAGAAAAAAAGGCAAGAAACAAAACAACAAATTGGTTCTACAGCAGACCTTGCCCCATCTCTGGGTGACTTCCTAGAAGCACAGGCTTAGCTGGAGGGTGTGATGGTGGAACACAGAAGCTCTACTCATTTGACCTGATCTCAGACCCCATTCTGTTCCACCACAGCCCATCATCTCCTGCCTTGCTGCAGGAAGCTCCTAACAGTCTCCCCTCCTCTCTTCCACTGCCATCTTTTTTTCCCACACAGATACTCTCTTAATTGATTTACTGTTTCTTCTTCTTATTATTATTATAAAAAGTGCATGCCTATTACTTAAAAATAAAACAAATAGAAAAGTGCCTATAATGAAAAACAGATTTATTAAGTCAGCTGCTAGTCCCTAAGGTCCTCTTCTTAGACTGCAACCAAGCCTTGGGAGTTTTATTGCTGTGAAGAGACACCATGACCATGGCAACTCTTATAAAGGAAAGCATTTAATTATAGGCTCAGAGGGTTAGTCCTTTATCCTCATGGCGGGAAGCATGGCAGTGTGCAGGCAGACATGGTGCTGAGAAGAAGCTGAGAGTTCTGCATTGGAATGAGCAGACAGGAGAAAGAGATTGGCATCTGAGATTGCAAAGCCTGCCCCCAGTGACACACTTCCTCCAGCAATGCCACACCTACGGCAGAAAGACTACACCTCTTAGAATGCCATACTCTTTCAGCCCATGGAGGCCATTTCCCTTCAAACCAACACAAACCATGTTTGCAACTGAATGGATAACTTTCAAAAATCACTTTTGTAGATATGTATATGTTTTTAAAAATCAATTATGTGTTTTGTATGTAATTATGTGCAAGACAGAAGCTCTCAATTAGTCCCACCCTAAGGGCTCAAAGGAAATAACACCTTACCTTTCTTTTTTCTTTTTCTTTCTTTCTCTTTCCTTCCTTCCTTCTTTCCTTTTTTCCTTCCTTGCTCCTCTCTCTCCCCCTGTCTCTCTTTGTCTCTCTCTGTTTTTAAATTAGATACTCTCTGTATTTGCATTTGAAAGGTTAGCCCCTTCTCCCACCTCACTCCTATCTCCCTTTCCCCTCCACTTGTCTCCACAAAGGTGCACACCCTCCCAATCACCCTCTCTACCTCAGCGCCTTGGCATTTCCCTACATTGGGAAAGTGTACTCTCATTGGACCAAAGGCCTCTTCTCACATTGATGCCAGACACTGCTATCTTCTGTTACATATGTAACTAGAGCCATGAGTCTATTTATATGTGCTCAATGGTTGATGTTTTAGTCCATGGGAGTTGTGGAAGGTTTGGTTGGTTGATAATGTTGTTCTACGCATGAGGTTGCAAACCCTTTCAGCTCCTTCAGTCCCTTCTTTAGCACTTTTATTGGGGTCCCCGTGTTAGGTCCTGTGGTGAGCTGTTAGCATGCTCAGCTGTATCTTTATGACTCTGGCAGAGCCCCTGAGAAGGCATCTCTATATGGTTCATGCCAATAAGTACTTCTTGGCATCAGCAATAGTGCTTGGGTTTGGTGGCTGCATATGGAGTGGATCCCCAGGTGAGGTGGCCTCTGAATGATCTTTTCTTCAATCCCTGCTCCTTTATTTGACCCTGTACACCCCACCTTTCTTGTTGTTGTTACCTGAGTTTATTTAAAGCATTATCCCATCTAGACAGCAGAGAAGATTTAAACAGCTCTATGTGGTGTTTGGAAATTTATTCCAGGTAGGCTGAATGAGCATCTGGGTGTAGACTCCAGAAGCCTTAGCATTTCCTCTATGTTGCAACCCTCTCCTGTGATCTCCTGCTGAGAACTTAAGGATGCAATTATCTCTCCTCTCAGGCTAGCCCAACTGTTTGATGGCCACACCTCTCTCAGCCTCTTTGACTCAGTTTCAGCTGATGTGCCACAGTCTGCTGTCTTGGTCTAGAACTTCTTGCTTGGAAGAGTAGTGACCCCCCCTTTTCTTGGAAGAGTAGTGAGGTCTCTCTCTCTCTCTCTCTCTCTCTCTCTCTCACACACACACACACACACACACACACACACACACATACACACACACAGGCACACATGCTGGTGGCTGTAAAAGTCATTGTCATGTCCAGTTGCTTAGAGTACTTCATAATGATGACCCAAACTGCTTTCTTCAGTAATTTTGGTTTGGTTTGATTGAAGCCCATGTTGGGGCTCTGAATAAAAGGGCAATGTTCCTTACTAATGGGCCTTTAAGATTCAATCCAACCGACCAGCTCACTTCTCTCCTGAACAGGGAACACGTATCATATTCCTTCCATCTTCCAGTCTTCCTATTGGTTTGAATTAGATCCAAAAACATCTAACATTACTTCCTGGGGTTTTTACACATTTTTCTTATTTTTCAGGGTAGCTTTCTCTCAGACTTAAGAGTGATGTGCAGCTGTTTTTTATTTATTCATCCCACCCAGGCTTAGCAGCCACAGGTTTACATGGAAGGGACCTAGCCTACAATCTAAAGGGGGCACAGATCCACCCTTTTGGCCATGGTGGTTGGCTCAGGAATCTAATGGTTATGAGGTCTGGCTTGGTTTGACTTAGTCAGCATAAAACTGTTTCTCATTCTCCTTCTAAACATGAGTGAACATTCTTGCTGGACAGTAGTATGAGAGAGACTTAGGGGCAAAACGACAACAGATAATCTGGAGAGACTATTTGAATCTCTTAGAAGCAAAGCCAGAGCCTTGACCAAACTATGCTTTCAGGTGTTCGCTCTGAGCAACCAAGAAGGAAATACTTTTAACTATTTTAAGCACCTTTGTTGGTCCTTCTGTGCCTAGAAGGCAGCGCAAGGCATCTTTATGCTGATCTTGTTCCACACAAGCCTGCCTGTGCCTGGCCCATTCTCCACTCTTCCTAAATGGACTTTCCTCAAAGAGCTTTCCTAATGGCTTCCAGGGGAGGTTGGGCCTCCCTTCTGGTTGTCTTGCACTGAGAATCTTTTTTCCTCTAGTCACGATAATAGTGATAGTATAATTATTTTAACATCCCCTCTCCCCATGAGAAGTACACGTGAGCGTGGCCATATCTACCCAGTCTAGTGCCTTAAAACAAGGCTCTGCCAGGAGCTTCACACATTAACTGTTTAATAAATATAGACTGAGTGCAAAAGTGAGTGGATGGTAGATATGTTATAAATAACCATTGTAGGTCGTGTAGGCTTGCCTTTCTGTCCTCCCTCCTTCTTTCTTTCTTCCTTCCTTTCTTCCTTCCTTCCTTCCTTCCTTCCTTCTTTCCTTTCTTTCTTTCTTTCTTTCCCTTTTCCCTTCCCTCCTTCTTTTCTTCCCTCCTTCTTTCCCTTCCTTTCTCTTTTTCTTACTTCTTTCCCTCTCTGCTTCCCTCCTTCTCTCCTTCCTTCCCTTTCTCCCTCCTTCCCCTTTTACTTCTTTTCCTCCCTGCTTCCCTCCCTTCTTCCTTCTTCCTTCCTTCCTTCCTTCCCTCCCTCCCTCCTTCCCTCCTTTCTTCTTCTTCCCACTTTGTTTTTGAGACAAGATATTAGTACACCATGATCTCAAACTGCTCACTACATATCCACTGCTGACTCTGAACTCCACTTCCCCAAGGCCGAAATGTTAGATGTGGTTAATCATGTGCAGTCGATAACGTAGTCTCTCACCATGGTTTTCAAATGAGAGTTAAAAGGTCTCACAGACCGAGCTATAGTGGTCTGTGTTCGATTCAATGTGAGCAAAGTATCCTGAAACTCCAGGGTGTAGCTATTCAGGCTCTGTCATGGAATCTCTGTTGAACGAGTTTGTGTGTGATGCTTAAGCATGTCCCTGAATGTACAGCAGGCCCAGTCCTGGAAAAGAATCAGTCTCCTGAGTCCATGGGTTTCTGGATTGGGGCAAGTCTCCCAACCTCCCCCGATACTACCCTTATCTCTAAAGTAAGGATGATGATACTGCTTCACAGGGATTGTTTTTTTTTTTTTTTTAGGATTAAATGATATACTTTGCATATCTCAGTAATATATTTTTGTTTAAAGAAATTCTTTCTTTCTTTCTTTCTTTCTTTCTTTCTTTCCTTCTTTCTTTCTTTCTTTCATTGCTGTGTTTGCTCAGCTGTGTGTACCACAGCACAAATGTGAAAGTCAGAGCTTGGAGAGGTCTGTTCTCCCCTTCCAACGTGTGTGTCTCTGCCATCAAATTGGGTAATCAGACTTGGCAGTAAGTGCCTTCATCTGGTTGAGCCACCTCCCCAATTGTCAACAGTATGACCATGATAAGTATATCACAGAATGATGTTACCTATGGCAATTAAATGATGCACCACATGGAACACACTGGCCTTAATAACCTCATTTTCTATCACACAGTAAAGAACAGAGACATGACAGGGTAGCTATTGGCTTCATAGAACAGCTGGATCTCTGTTTCTGAGCTTTCGAGATGTGTAAGTTGCTGTCTGTAAGCAGATGAGGGCAGGTAAAGACAAGGCTAGAGCCTGTGATTGGGCAGCAGAAAAGGAGGGCGGGCTGATTGATTTTGAGAGGCAGAAGAGAGTACAGAGAGGAGAAGAAAGGAAGATGGAGGAAGAGAAGGACAGCCCAGATCCCTGTGGTTTTAAATAGCCAAAGGTAGCTATGGATAGCTTATAAGGGATGGATTATCACAGGACAATCTTATCTAGGTGGGCAGTTTATATCAGTATCAATTGGCTCTGAGTTTATTGTGTGGATGTTTTGTGGGGTGAGAATTTACTGATATAAATCTGATTGATAAGTTACAAATCTCTAGAGTTTTGGTTTTACCAGGTTACTGGGAATTGTGACATAACCACGGGGGGTAGATGCTGGGACTGTGAGCAGAGTCTGCAGCCAAAGAGCTGGGAGATGGGCCATCTCTGCATGGGGATAGCCATGAAGTAGCAAGGGCACTGGGGCCAGAGAGTAGCCAGCGCTAGCATGGCATAGTAAATGTCCTTTAAAAAAATTAATTAAAGCAACAGAGATGAGGTTTCTCTTAACCATCTAGGATCGTGGTTCTCACCCTCCCTAATGCTATGACCCTTTACTATAGTTCCTTATGTTGTGGTGACACCCCAACCATAAAATTTTGTTTTCATTGCTACTTCATGATTGTAGTTTTGCTAGTATTATGGGTTGTAATGTAAACATCTGATATGAATTGTAACATGTCCTGTGACAGCATCCTTGGACTCTAAAGGGGGAGTGGACCCACAGGTTGAGAACCATTGATCTAGAACTTTTTGTTTCTATGACTGATTCGATGACATATTGAATTGAATTGACTGCTGGATTTTAAACATCATTCCTGCCTGATTCTGATTCTCCTGTAATCCCATGATTGTGAACAGCTGTTGTTCTCCAAAGACAAAAAATGTAGTTGAAGGAGTATTTATTTTGACTTTACTGTCCACTGTTGGTCGGAATGCAAATAGCCCTGAACGTGCCACTCGCTGAGCAACACCATTGCTTTTCACAAGGGACAAAATAGCCTTGCCCTGTTTTAATAACCTGCTTGTGGTTGGCTTAGTCATGGGATTCTTTAACGGAGCAGAGTACTTCTTTATCGTTTGCATATTAATGAGCAGAGACTCCGGATAGTATACAGGCAGCCACATTCCGAACTCTGGCCCTGGGCACTGTTCAAGTGAGGACTGTGTTCTCATGCATCCATTCACAGTCTTCCAAGCACGGGGGTCCTGGCTGAGACAGTTGGACTGCTGTGTATCAACTGGGTTCATTCTCTGTGGTCAGAAATTAATTTCTCACTCCGTGTGCATGTGTGTGTGTGTGTGTGTGTGTGAGCACCTATGTACCTATGTATATAGATTTACACACACATATATGCATATGTGACCAGAGATCAATGCTGTTATCTTTCTCTATTGTTCTGTGTCTTAGGGCCTTTTCTTTTTCTTTTTCTTTTTCTTTTTCTTTTTCTTTTTCTTTCCTTTCCTTACTTTCATCAGGGTTTCTCACTAACTCTGAAGCTCTTGCCTTTTAGGCCACACTGGCCAAAAGTCCTTAGAATAAATTCTTCAAGTCCCAGTACTGGAGTTGTAGACATGTGCCCACCTTTGACATGGCTGCTGGCAACCTTAAGTCAGGTCGGAAGCATCTCCACAGCCCTCTTTGGTAAAAGCAGGCTATGATGATTTACTCTTGAGTTTCCGAAGTTGCATGCAGTTTATGAGATAGCATTTTTTTAAACTTAGCATTGTCTTCATGGGGAACTTAGATTTTAAAATTCGGGAGAGAGCAGCCCCCAGCTTGTTGCTGCTGCTGTGGCTGTGTCCCCACCACGGTCGTTTCCTAGCCTTGGTAACAGGCAGTCTATCTTACAGACTTGGAAATGAATGGCACGCAGTCCTTCCCCATAGACCAGTGGGAAAGCAGGCAGGGAAGGAGGAGTTGTGGGGTTGTGTGCTGGCGCTGAGTCGCACAGAGAGCTAGCCTACTAATTTAGCGATTGCTTTATTCCCGTCACAAGCTCAGGACTACTCCTGTTGCCTTCTCTCTGGACCTTGCCCTAGGTGGGAGCATGTAAGGGCACCCCCATCTCAGAGTCGTGGGTTGCACGATCACTTACTGAATCCAGCAGTTTGGTGAGAACATGAACTTGAACCTTCCAACAGGTCCCAGTTGAAAGATACACCATGGAAAAAGCCGTTTTGAGAACACCCCACACCCTCCAGATTTTTCTTTCCATTAAGTTGAAAATTATTGAAAGCATACTCCTCTTTAGAAAAACGGAACACACCTAAAAGATAGGATGGCACTGAGCCAGCTCAGTCTCCTTCAGAACTGTTCTAAAACCACCTCAGGGTCAGTCATCTAACTCTTCTCTAAGTGTACAATGAGACACAATTTTTTTTTTTTTAAATTTTAAATTTGTGATGAAGCAGGTAAGGGTTTAGCTCAGGCCAGGCTTCAACTCCCTATGTAACAGGATAACCTTGAACTTCTGATCTTCCTGGCTCTACCACCTGAGCACTGGGATTCCAGACATGAGATGCTGTGATGCCGAGTTCTGTCTTGCTGCTGAGATGTGTGAGCGCTGCTCAGGCAGACAAAATGGGAGGCCTTTTAACCTTTGTCTCCATTGGGTGTTGGGCTTGTAGGAAGGCTGATGTACTGGCGCACACCTTTAATCCCAGCACTAGGGAGGCAGAAGCAGGCAGATCTCGGAGTTTGAGGACAGCTTGGTCTACACTGTGATTTTCAGAACAGCCACAACTGTACAGAGAAATCCTGCCTGGAAAAACAAAACAAACAAAATGTATTTTATGCTTTGTGTGTGTGTGTGTGTGTGTGTGTGTGTGTGTGTGTGTGTGTGTGTACCTGTACCTGCGTGTGCAAGTACCCTTGTCAGACAGACAGAAGGAGGTGTCAGATATCCTGGAGCTGGAGTTGTAGGAAGCTGCAAGAGGAGGGTGTGTTCATAATGACTGGCCCACCCATCTCTCTTAACAGTTATCACCTGTAACTCATCTCAGCCTTGAACTTCTGATCTGCCTTGTGTCCTCAGTGATAGAGATGAGGGTCTACATTACTCAGCCTGTTGTATACAGTGCTGGGACTGAACTCAGGGCAAGCATTCTACTGTTGGAGCTTTGTCTCCAGACCCAAACTTTGGGTTTTTAATTTTCATATTTCCCATGTGAGCTGTATAATATGATTCTCTCTGGTAACGCTGGTGGTAGCAAGCTACGTGTGACTTCCAACCAGCTTACCTGATCGCCTGTGCTGAGCTGTTGACCATTACATGTTTTCTTAGTATGTTTCAAACAAGTGAGCCTGAACTATGAGGTTCAGCCAGTTAGAACTATTAAAAGTAATTTGATGTATATTATTTTTGATTTTTCAAATCAAGGACTAAGCCTAGTGAAAGACAATTAGCATCCATATTATCTTTTTAAATCACCACTAATGCCCAGAAAGAGTCATTATTATACTTATTTTAGAGCAGTAACATCTAAGACAGAAGTAGCAATACAATACTCTTCAGTAAGTCATGCAACAAGAAAGTAGGAGAGCAGGGATTTGAACTGCTGAACTTGGCTGATGAACACTAGTCAGCAGAGCCAGCATATGGGAGAGTCTTCATCCCAGCCTCCAGAGAACGGCTGCCAAGGCCAGCATGAACTTCTTGGGTTTTTTCTGCCTCTGCAATACCTCAACATCTTTCCAGACCCTGGTTCTCATATCCCATTGCCTCTGTCCAGCCCTGTTTCCCACATTCCATTTCTTAAGAGCTGGCTGTGGCTCACTGGCAGATGGCCAGCTGAGAACTTACTTCACGATCATGTGCAACAGGAGTAAATGAGTTAATGTGGTCCAGATACTTCCAGACTTCTGGCATCGGCTCCCACCAATATAATCATAGCTTATTATCCTTTGAGGCAACAATCATTCTTTCATTTGCTCCATAAACATGGAGTGGCTGTGACGGCCTGGGCCCTGGGCTGGGTCTGCATTAGTGTCTGTGACTGGAGCAGTTTGGAAATCTGATGCCCCATTCATCCGAGTGAGGTTAATGGCGGAGTCCTGGCACCTTGGCAAGCAGGCTTTTTGGCCCTTCTCAGCTCTTATTAGCTCAATGGTCATTGAGGACTTATCTGAACGGCTGGTCTGGCTGGCACCACCTTTGAAAAAAGTGACAGAATTTGATTCCATTGCAAGAGAAGGAAAGAAAGAAAAAAAGGAAGAGAGAGAAAGAAAGAAAGAAATCAAGCAAGCGAGCAAGCAAAGGGCTTGTCTTTGGCAAGATGAACTTTCTTTTTTAAGATCTAGAAAATGGCTACTCTTTTTTTTTTTTTTTTCCTGGTCTGAAAAAAATAAAACAAAATCTATGAAATAGGATTTTAACTGCCCTGGAGTCAAATTTTAAACGAGAGCCTTTCATGGCATCCCAAGACATTTTGTTTTTGCCCAGTTAATTTAGATGATTCGGTTTTTCTTTGGTCTCCTCCTAGTCCCTGTGAGAAAGATTGCTTCTCTGAACAGGATAAGCCTATGTGATATTGCGTGGTTTTGCTTTGACTTCCCAATTTTGTGCCCCTGTCTCTCAATGGGTAATGGTCATCTGCCAGAGCCTTATCAATAGTTTTTCTGATTCTGAAATGACCATTGTATAGAGTCCTTAGTGATTAGGAATTACGGAGCAACAATGGGCAGTATCCTGAGATCTAATGAAGACTCTTGTCTGGCCAGATTTAGGGTCTCCTTAATCAGGGTCTGCCTGCACTCACCTCTTTACCGCAGCCCCAGGGGTCTTTGGGGCCAGTGAATAATTTCCTTTAGTTTTCTATACAGAGTGTGCAAGGGGTGGGTATCAGCCAGAGCATTCACGTGTCTTAAGCAGTCGGGGGTCATGTGCTTGGTGAGTGATTTACTAGGTCATCTGAGAAAAGCATGTGATGCTTTTGTATTTGGCTTTTCTGTTTGCAAAAGAATGGATGCAGACAGGCTTCCATTGGAAGTGTTATTGGGCAGGATAACAGAGGCGTGCCGTGAGGGAGCTCTTCTAAAAGGTAAAAAAAAAAAAAAAAAAAAAAAAATGCTACAAAGACTGTAGGTGGTCTCTGTGGTGAGATAGGAAGGGAAGAAAGACGTTCCTGCCATTTCAGGAGTTTGCAGCACCACTGCTCAGGGGGACTTCTCCCCCCCAAGACTGTAAAACTGGGGATGTAGGTCAGTTGGTAGAACACTTGCTTGGCTTAGCACGAATGATATCCTGGGTGGGATTCCCACCACTGTGTTAAACTGGGCGTGGTCTTCCGTGCCTTTAATGCTATTTAATTCCTATATTCAGGGGATGCAGGAAAGAGAATCTATACACATAGATTTGTCTTCTATACACACCAGCCTGGACTACCCAAACGAAACAACCAGAAATTGGGAGAACATCGTCAGTGAGTGGAACATGCAACAAAAAAGGTCAAATGCTCTGAGCTGCCCTTTAGAACGCGGATGGCCAGCCTCCCTTGGTAGTTCTGGTCTTGTGCTGAATTTGGCCCAAAGTAAACACCGGAAGG
Organism: Micromys minutus; assembly: GCF_963924665.1. Taxonomy (NCBI): domain Eukaryota; kingdom Metazoa; phylum Chordata; class Mammalia; order Rodentia; family Muridae; genus Micromys; species Micromys minutus. Next base: position 34,945,485 of record NC_137957.1, on the reverse strand, counting down.
CACACAACCAGCCCTCGAAGGTGCAGAGGTTAGCACACTCTAGCTTTGTCCTGTCATGGTCCAGACGGCTCCAGATCTGCCAGCGCTGCCATGGTTTTAGAGATACTCTCAGAAACTATCAAGAGATTATGAGGGGGATCGCAAAACCTCCGATGCAAACATCTCCGCGACAGAGAATATATTTAATACAGATTCTTGTATGTTCAAACCCTAGTTCAGCCTTTTCCTTCTCCTGAGCGAAACAGTGGGGTGAAGATTTTCCTCCTCCTATTTTACTTTGTTCCCTCCCTTCTATTTCCTTCACTCGTTTCAAACTAGAGGCAAGAACCAGTCCCTTCATGTATGTGAATTTCCCGCTGGCAGGGTCCCAACACTCAGATTCACTGTTTCCCTAAAGAGACGCATTCTCTGCTCATCGGGCAATGGATGCACCCGGTGCTGCTTTAGTCCTGCCTGGGCCTGTCCTAGCAGCGAGTACAAATGTAAACACAGGCTCTAGGATTGTAGCCCACTGTGGAGGGCGGGACTTGGGGCTAGGGCCTGCCCAGAAATGCTCTTCTTCCCTTGGGTCGCTTTGCTTCTCCAGGTTTACAGTGGAGACTCAAAAAAAAAAAAAAAAAAAAAAAAAAAAAAAAAAAAAAAAAGGAGGATTCTAAAGGGGATAAAATTCCATCTGTTTGGAGCAGTGGCATTTTGCAAATCTGTGGTATTCCTCCCTTTATTTATTTATTCTCAGTTAATATGTTTATTTTGTATCTTCCCTGTAACCTGTATGTGGAACAGCTATGCCCAGTGAGGCAAACATAGATAGATGAAACTTTGACATTCGGTCTTGTAGGATCCCATTGGAAAAGTCAGATAAAGACAACATTCAACAGCTTACATTAAGCTTCCCAAAACTCTGCGTTTTTTATCGCCTTAGATTTACCTTTTATTTGGAGGTTTTATGATGTGCTTGAATATATGCTCTTGTTCTCGTAGATTTCAGCTTCTTCCTTCAAGGTATTATCTCTTAATTTTTAAAATATTGTTTGTAAGCTTTGGAAGTTATATTATCAGAATGTATCACCGAAACAGCAATGCCCAATAATCAAAGTAAAAGCATGTAACTATTTATTTGTTTAAAAAAATGAAATTTTGATTCATTTCCTTTTCACATAAAATGTAAGACAATTTCATATGTCAGGACACTATGTTTCAGTTTCTATTACCAAGAACATTTGGGTTTTGGCACATAAGTGAACATTTTTGGGAGGTTATATCTCATCTCTCAAATGTCATAAAAGCCTCATCCTTTACAAGAGCATTTCATTAAGAAGGTACAAGAGTGAAAATATATAGAGAACTTGAACTTTCCCATTCTTCTTTTTTTTTAGTACAGGTGGAAGGTGTCATAAGTCTTGCACTGGCCGATGCTGGGGACCCACAGAAAATCACTGCCAGACCTGTAAGTATGCAGTAGTAAAAAGTAGAGGGTTTGAAACTGTCAACAGTTTATACTGAAGCCTTCTCACAACTCTGGTTACATGCAATGTAAAATAAGGTTGTTTCCATCTGAATAAGCTATCAATGCACCGCCTTCAAAGGAAACTGTACAGAATTGCTGCTCTTATTTCTTTGTGGTTTCTTGGCTAATGACCTCCATAGTACATTTGTCACGACACCATCTCTGACTTTGAAGTCTGTGTTTCTTTCTTGCAATGCCATTTTTGCCAGGGCGATAGGGAAATAGCTATGGGGTCAAATGCCAGATCCTCGGTTGTTTTTACTAGCTCACCTCCGGAGCTGGGTACCCACAAAAAGAATTTAATGAAGTAGTATCTGAGTGCATTTCCACATTTATCTATTGTCTCATTTGCAATGAAGGTGCAAATCAAGGCCGAGAACTTCACGAAACCAACCACATCTCCCTGGAATCTTGCATGGAAACCCAGTGCTTTTCACACCACAGTAGACTTGAACAGGTGCTTCTCTTGCATGACATGAAACACAGAAACGACACAGGCTTTAAGCGATTCAGGCATATCAGAACGAATTCCATGTGTCAAAACTACCCATGCAAACAGAAAAGTCAGCCCACAGGTTCACTCTAGTCGATGGTGGACATTACTTTTAAAACTCGGTGTCACCAGGCTTTCTGGTTTGGATAATCTGTTTGCTGTTCCTTTAAAGAAGGCTGGGGAAGGCTCCCTATTCCCTTACAGATGCCTTTTAGAAAAGATGAGATAATATTGGATTTCAGGGATATTTGCTCAGACACATAGCCACTTTCTGAAAAAAAAGAAAAGAAAGAGGATATTAGGTGATGTCTTCCTGTGGAAAGTGCTCTTGTCCTACTTCCTGTGGCCACAGCCGGGCACTATTCCCAGGATGTCTCTGCCTTTCTCTGTCTCTTGTCCCCTTGCTCCCTAGTTCTTTCTGGTCCACAGGGATAGATTCAGCACTAGACCGATCCAAGGGGAGCTTTGGAGAGAGGCAGGTTTCACATTTGTGAGAATGCGCTGCTGGGATTGTTCTGGAACCGGTTGAAGGATGAGGCAAAACAGCAAAACAGAGCCACAAAGCAAAAGATGGGGGCCGGAGAACATGGGGTGAACACCCGGTCCTGAGACTCCATTTAAAGTCCTGGTTCTGTGTGTGCCAAATTCAACTGGCTTCTGGCATTTGCACCCAATGTGCAGCAGCCATTTCTTCTTCGTCTCACACAGCCAGTTTGAGTTGGGTCGGTTTCGTTTACAGCCCCTCTGACCGCGATCAGTCACCTAAGTGATAGATTGATCACCTTCACCTTTAAGTGTCTCAGAACTTTGAAAGGACGGAAGCAGGGTCAGAAAGGTACAGGCACATGTATTAAGGTCTCTCTAAGGTGAGTAGCAGACCTCGGTCTCCAACTTATCTATGCTTTATTCTAAACCTCTGGGCTTAACCTGCAGAAGTCAACTAAGCCAGGGCCTTTAGTAGCAGCCCACAGCTTGCATAGCTTGAAGATTCATTGAAATAAAAATTGAAATAAATTCTTCCAAGGGTTTTCAAAATGCATCTTGATCATATTCACCTGTATCTTTCCAGACCCATCCCCCATTCCCTCCTCACCAACCTTTTTGCTTGTTTTTTTTTTCCGTTTTTTTTGTTTGTTTGTTTTTTTGTTTTTAAATCCGTTAGGACCGATTTGTACTGTCCAAATATTCTTAGATGTCTGGATAGTAGCCACTGCAGAGTGGACTACTTTACCAGGACTCTCCCTTTTCAGTTTTCAACAGCAACTGAGAAGCAGTGCGACTGATGGTCCCAAATGGCTTATTACTAAGCATAGTCAGTCTTAGGGCTGAGTCCTCTTTGCCTCTTCTTTCCCAGCAGCCCCTTCTCTCCTTGTTCTGCTCTACATTCTAAGTGGCAGGCATTTTAAACAGAAGATTCCTCAGTGGCTTCTGCATCCTCAGGATACATATCACCTAAGGAAGAGGGAACACCATCTTTGTACCAATCATTCAGAAGAAGCAGGCTTGGGGACAAGAGCATGACCTATAAACCAGATCGAGGAGGTTTTATTTTTCTAATAAAGTAGAAACAAGGAGACATGAGCTTGACCCCACTCCCTCCCTAGGTGTGTGCCTGTTTTATAGAGCAAAGAGTTCTGTCTTGAAAACGGAAGAGAACAGGGGAAACACCAGCCTGGGAACTGCCGTTCCAACTCCAGCTGAGAGGACAGCTGTGTACCCATGACACCTGAAAACCACAGATGTAGTAGATGACAACCCCCACTGCCTGCCACAGCTGGGCTCTTCCCAAGAAGGTGCAGCTCAGCTCTGTGAGACCCAGGAAATGGGTCACAGGCCACCTCCTTTGTCCCTCCCTCAAAGGCCCCTTGTTTAAGTCCTTGGGGGATGTTTTGAAAGAGTAAGATTTTCCTTGGAGTCCAGAAAGCATTGGTGAATTGGAAGTGTTCGAAAATGGACAAATGAAAGTCACAGGCAGAGGAGGCAGCTGCTTTTGTGGACCTGTTAGGTAAAGAGAAGTGGGGAGACTGAGGGCAGGTATGTAATCCAGTGCAATCCAGTCCGCAAAAGCACTGAATATAAGTGAAATGGCCAACATCCTCAGATGCTGAGATTTCTGAAAGCTGACTGTCCTCTTCAAAGGGGGAAGGAAAGCAGCTTTTAGGAAATGTATCCATTAGCTTTTCAGTGACCCCTGTCTGCAAAATGTATCCATTCCAAGGATATATACTTTTGATAAAGAACAAAATCTTGCTCCCACACTCAGGGAGCCAGTCTACTATTAGTTCATTGCATCTAAGATCTGGAATGTACAGGGAGATTGAGAATGACTTTTGTGGATCCCAGGAAAACAAAGCATTTCCTTTCCTTTCCTTTTCTTCATTGAGTTGCAAAAACATCTGTTTAGAGATGTTTTTGATGTTGTCTTTTAGAAAGCATAACCATGTCTCATGGCTCTGATTCTCATTGTTCTCTGAAGCTTCCACACTGTAGATGCTGCTTCAGCTCAGATGAAGGAGTGGCTTAGCAGGTAGCATCACTTGCTGCTCTCTCAGAGGACCCGAGTTTCATTTCCAGCATCCTTACAACCAACCAGGGAGGTAACTGCTCTTGTCCTCCCTCTACAAGCAACTTTGGCTCTTGGGATGTGTAGGCACATCTCCAGTGCAGGGCAGTTCTCACCAGTGGAAGGGGTATGATGAGGAAAGTGGAGATTTGAAGCACAGGATAGAAATAAGTTGGAGTGGATGTGACCAACAGCGAGGCATCTCCACTAAGTTCTAGCAGATGCTAAAGGAGAGAGTCTGGAGACTTTTGTCTTGGTCTTAAAGACTAGGTTGTTAAGAGAAGTACAAAGCCCACTTTAGACCCTTCATACCAAAACCAAAAACAAACAAACAAACAAAAACTGCCTGTAGGCACACACCATATGTATATTGTAGTGGTCAAGATTCAAAGCTCTGTAAAAGCTCATAGTTTCTCTTCAGTGATGAAGCAGGAAAAAAAAAGATGCAAACATAGATACTTAAACACATCACACACGTGGGTAGTATATAGTCTCCTCTTTCCACCTGCTAGGTCCATCCAATGCCCATTTACTCTCAGTCGTTGAGCAATGACGTATGGGGCAAAGTCAATACTTGTCTGGCATGGTGCCAGGTGGCGTGGCGTGGAACACATTATCCTGGAGATGGTCTTGACTTCATAAACACACAAGGGAGGAAACAGCCAGCTCTCTCTGGATAGGACACATGCCTAGAAATCTTCCCAGAGAAGGTGAGCCCTGTGCAGGAGGCATAGAGGTGGTGGTGGTTATCAGATGGTCTCTGTAGAACAGGACACTAGCTTGAACTAAGGTACCTTCTGGTCTGGGACGTCTGTAGAAGTTTGTAATTCACTAGTGCCAGATGAAAGGAAGATGTGATATGGTACGGATATATGATCTAATAGCATCCAAATCAGACATGATCTTAAATGTCTCTGCTTTGGAGATAGGGATGTGTTTTAGCCGGCAGAGTGCGGGGAGAGTGTATACAAATTCCTGGGTTTGTCCTTTCGTACCGGATGCTTCTATCGTGGGTACCTCTGAAAACCCAGGAGGTTAAAGCAAGAGGATTAGAAGTTCAAAGTTACCCTCAGCTTCGGGGTAAATTGGAGGGTACCCTGAGCTACAGGAGACCCTGTCTCAATAAAGGAGAGAAAGGAGAAAGAAATGTGTTACCTTTCATTTTGAGGGAAAGAACTCGACTCAGCCTAAAACCCCGAACTCATAAACACAGGACAGCAGAGAACAGGGTTCTCAGAATTAATGCACGGGGTGAGGGGACAAGCCGGGATTTAATGACGCACATGTTGAGCTTTAGGCTGTGGGAATCCACTTTATAAACAAGTGCTCTAGAATAATATAGCAACTTGCAATTTTGAGGGAATTGTTCTATTTTTTCCTTCACTGTAGGATATACTAAAAAAAAAAAAAAAGCACTTTTAGTTTCAATTTAAAAATGCTTTCTTTTGAGATTCCATTAGTCATGGAAGTGTTTCCATAACAAACGTGTGTGGGATGCTCTCCCTTTGCTGGCAACGGTTCACCGTTTGCCAGGCCTGGCACCATGGCTCCTAAGTCCATGGTGCTGTTCCCACTGTTCCTGTTCCTGTAGGACTAGGTTTAAGGACAAGATAAAGGCAAGGTGACAACCTAGAGGAGGAACACAAAACAAGTGGCACAGGGAAGATAAAAATGAAAATATCAGCTCAGTGCGAATAATAGGAATGCAAATGGCACCCCTAAAATAGGAAGGAACATTACTTTCACAAAAGGCAAAGCGAAGCGTTGCAGTGAAGTGTTTTTGCCTGGTGAAATTGTACACTGCGTGCACCTCCCCACAGTGTAGCCACCTACTCAAAGTTTCCCAGCACGAGGCTGGCAGCCAGGGAAATTGGTGACTCATTTTAAGAAGGTTTACTATAATGTTCCTAATCTGCTTTTTGCTTTTATCTTTCTTTCTTTGTTTTTTCTTTGTTTCTTTGTTTGTTTCTTTCTTCCTTCCTTCCTTTCTTTCCTTCCTTCCTTCCTTCCTTCCTTCTTTCTTTCTTTCTTTCTTTCTTTCTTTCTTTCTTTCTTTCTTTCAGTTGACGAAATCTTTCTTCCCAGCAGATGCCTGCTGATGGTCCAAAAATTCTCATCAAAGATGTCTGGGATTTATTGTTTAGTTAAAAATATGGTGGTGGAAAAATGTATCTGATATGCCAATCTGCATCTATGATAAAAGTATCTGAATATAAATGTTTTAAATAGTAATACTGTAGGGAATGTTTATTTATGAAGAATTGAGGAAGTGGGGTAGAAGACACAGAATTAGAAACTGGAGTCGG